>NC_090923.1:729281376-729584406 GCF_040938575.1 Ambystoma mexicanum
GCTGTGGAAGAAGACACCTAAGCACTCCTATGGGCTATTTAAACCACACCCGATTGGTACCACATGCTTCGCGTTATTCTGCATCTGCAGCAGGACGCTCACCGTGTCAGCTCCAGCGAACCTTCAGCTCCGGATCCTGTAATTACGAAAATTACCTGCTGGGAACCAATCTTCAATCTTCAGCGGCTCCTGTAAAACAAAAGGCACAGGTTAGACAAAGGCAAAGTTAGCGCTTCAACTAACCCGATCCATCGGCAGCATCCAAGACGTTTTTTCTGCATTTCTCGTCCGGCATCGACCTGCAAAGACAAAGAACATTGGTTAGTAACGCTTGGTTACAATACTGCTTACCTGTGTTGCGCTTGCTCCAACCTTGCTCGCACTGCATTCCGGCACCTGTAGAGATAAAAGGGGACATTAAGGTGCATTCTACGGCCCCAAAGCAGCCTTCCTACTTACGTGCTTTCGAATTCATCATCTTCTTGTTACGCTCTCTGCCACGAATCGGGGAGAGCATCTTCTTTGGCATCGACAGCATCTGAAAAGTAAAAGACATAGACATTAGGGAAAAAGACATTTGAAGAGAGCAATCTAAAGAGAACTTTAATATTTACAAGTCACGCTCGTGCAGCAAACGGCGGCTTCGCTCTCAACTACCCTCTGCAATCAAGAGGCGGAACTCACATCCAGTGAAGTAACTGGACCCAGCGCCCCTGCACAAGACGCAGGATGGAGAGCTCAGCATTCACTTACTTAAGGTGAGCACAACAATCACCCGAGTACCACAGGAAGAGAGGGAGAGAGGGGCTAAGAACTACTCCCAACCTTCCAGCCACTAATACCTTGATTTTCCACTTGCAGACACCTCACTCTGCAGGTCAAGCTTTCGGTGAGGAAGGGGTCAAATCTAGGAGCCAAACGAATCCTACGCCTAACGTTGAAGACGTTTTCACCGCCCAGTCAAGACCAGCGCCTCCGAGGAAACCAGGTGAGCGTTACAGTGGGTGGCAGTAAAGAGGGATCTATGTGATTACTGCAGCCTGCGAAAATGTCGATTTGTTTTTTATTTTGGTGCCCTTTTGAGCCCCGCTCACTACCCACATGCATTATACACTATACTCACTCCCCCCATATATATGGGGTGTAAAGGTTGTCGGAGTAACACTGAGAAGTAATAGATGGAGGCTATGTGTCTGCAGCCTTTTCTAAAGCAACCCGATATTCTCAGTTCAGAGCGCCATTTCCCCCTCCCTCTCTCTTTTGTAACGATGGTTTCAGCAAATGTGTGCAAGGGGGCGGCAAAGCTAAAAACGAACACCGGCATGATAACCCTCAAATCCAGTCTCTAATTCCAGTACCCACAAAATTCAATCTCTTCAATTGGGTCACAAAAAGCTCACATTTCTTTTTCAAGAATTCCAAATGTATCTTTATCCTCAGACCATTATAAATTGTAAACCCTAAATGTATACTAATCCTACGTCCTGTCCCCTTTCCTTCCTAGTCTGTGGGCGTCCCTCGCTAAGGACAGGAAACAGAACTTTTTTCACCCCAAAAAAATTGTCTTCCCCTTTAAATTTAGATGTGCACAGCCCTGGGAGCATGCACTCCCCTGACTCCGCCCACCGGTGCCACTCCTCAGTCCTCTTTTCCACGTAGACAGAAGCGGATCGATTTCACCAGCGCTCCTGGGTTAGGCCTTCAGCCTTGTAATTCCACACGCACTTCCCCGGGATATTTTTTCCCTTTTTTGTTCCATATGCAAATCTTCAGAGTTCAAGGTACTCTGTCGCCACACTCCTCCCCGGCGCATGTCGGCGGCGGTGGGATTCAGCAGGTATCCGGCCTGCGAGGGATCCTTTCCCATGTCGGATCCACATGCGATCTGCCTCAGGTGCCTTGGCCCAGGGGACGGCTGCTCGGTGTGCGATGCACTCACCCCACATTCGTTGAAGAACCGCTTGGCCAGGTGGAGGGAGCTGTTCCCGAGACCACCACTGAGAACCTCAAGGAGTACTTCAGGAAGAAGACCAGGACAAAGGTGGGTGCCTTGTTCTCCTCTGCACTCCGCAACAGCGATTCCTTCCCTGGGAAGCGTCCTAGAGGGAGGGGCCTTGCAGGTCTTAAGACCAGTAAGGGGACTGAGGCTCCAAGAGACCCTCCCGGTCCTACCGCTGAGAGGCCACAAAGCTCCAGTACCAGGGGTCTCCCAGAGGGGCTCTGCTCTGACACCAGGCTCGATCCTGAGGGGGCGCTTACACACATTACCAGCACTACCAGTGCCTTGGCTGAGGGCATTCCACAACCCAGGTACCGACATGAGGTGCTGGGAAGGTCTGAGCCTTCGCAATCCAGCACACAGGCAGAGACTGGTCCCAGTACAACAGTTTGTCACGCAGCAGGCATGCGGCGCAGTACAGGAAAAAATGGACGCCTGGCCAGACAAAATGGCGGTGCTTCCAGTGCCTTCCCATTACAACACACAAGCATCGGAATGCACGTCCACCACACATCTCTGCCCTCATGCTTAAACTACACGAGCTGGGATTTTTCATCAATCTCAAGAAGTCACAGCTGGAACCCACGCAGTCTCTGACTTTCCTGGGACTCATCTGGGATACAGGCTCGGAGAAGATAGTCCCCTCTGACGACAAAATCAATGCCATCAAGAGGGCATTATGGCAGCATGTCTTCTGGCAGTGCCTCACACGAGGCTCCAAATGAGGAGATTGCAGTTGCACTTCACAGCCTCCTGGAATCAGGAGAAGGGTTCCCAGGCAGAGTGGGTCAACATCCCACAACATTTCCACCAGGATCTGGTCTGGTGTAGCAGGGAAAGCAACTTGTGGGTAGACAGGCCCTTTCGTCCACCAGCTCTGCAGGTCACCATCACCACGGACTCATGCCTGCACAGGTTAGGAGCTACACTGGACAGCCAGTTTCCATGGAGTATGGTCCCGGCAGGTGTAGGAGGCCCACATTAACTGGCTGGAGTTGAGGCAATCTGGCTGGCTCTCAAAGCCTTCCTCCCGTCGATCAGTGGCAAGTCGATCCTCATTCAAACAGACAGCTCCACCAGCATGTATTATATCAACAAGCAGGGGGGCACCAGGTCCCCTCCCCTATGCAAACTAGCACCAGAGTAGGTAACCAATGGACACACACTTCAAAGCTCATGGAGTCCCAGGAAAACATTTATTCCCATTGGAATGCTTCGTCAAACCCTCTCTGTAAACTTCCCATGTGTGTTTGTACAGACTCCCTTCATAAATCGCTCCTCATTAATATGTATTTTTTCCTGTCAAACCCGGATAATGCTGCACCTGGCACCCGCTCCTCCATCCCCCTTTGCTCTCCACTAGCACCAATAACCCCCTCTCCATGTTCACCTAATTACGACGTACACAGCAACAAGTCGCCTTGTTGATCTGGGCACTTTTTTTGGGATCGATTCGATGTATTTTCTTACACAAAATGTTGGAATTACTTGGATATAATCTTTTGCTCCTATCTAAACAAGTACACACTTTATCGCAACATTCTGAAAAGGTCTGAGGGTCATTTTATTTTTCCTCTCTGGTGGATGACTGCAAACATCAGAACGCACATCCGCCCGACGCCTGGCAGTAATCCTGTGTGTTTGACAAATGCCATACGGCTCCACGCGCCGCTATCATTTAAAATGTGACTGTTTTTATTCAATAGCGACCCACAAGTGGTAAACACAGCACCCTTATGTGACCCGAATACTTAATAGGCCCAAGAAACGTTCACCGGAGAGGACATTTCCGATGTTTTCCTGTTCCTAACAAAGCCCCCTGGCCTGGCACGATGGCAATGTCCCAGAGACATGCCTTACAGGAAAGTGCCGCTTTACGAGGCTGGAGAGGCAGCGTGGGATCGTGGAGTAGGTAAAGGAGCTTGGGGGCGGGGATCGGTTGGGAAAGGGGGATGGGGTCAAGTGTAGATCAGGGGATGAGGGCCGCATACGATCCCGACGCAAGGAAAGCACAAATTATGCTGCAGGCAAAGAAAAGGTACTGGGAGAAGAAACAAGGAGGAGAGTAAGAGGTGATGTTGAGGGTGACTGGCGCCCCCCGCGCGCATCGCCGCAAGCCCCGGCACCAAGGACTGAGACGCACACGTCCGTCTTGGTTCGGGCTTCCCGGTCGCTCTAGTACGGCCGGGAAACGCCCCGTTTATTTGTACTGCACGCGACGGCGTGCAACGTCACGCCGCCGCGTGCGCGCCCGTCATCGGGCGGCGCCACACTCCTCCTTTTTCGGGGAGAACCACCAATTACCATTCAACTATGCACTGCAATCCAAACAACACTGCAACTAGAACCAGTCACAAACCCCTGTGCCATGAACACCCCTTTATTGGCATCCACCCGGGTCCCCTTAGCTAGCATTTCTCACCCTCCGGATCATCAACCAATTGTCCCAGCACGTAATCGGTGAGGCAAGCAGGTTTCCCTCGCCCAGCCCTCTGGGGGTGCCTCCGGCACGGGTGATCTGTCCACCGACGGCCCCCGAGCTGGGGACTCCGGCATGCAGGGTGGGTCTCCCTCGTCCTCCAGGGCTCCTCCCAGGTCCGGATCAGGAGGTGGGTCAGTTCTAGGATCTCTGAGCTTTTTGAAGAAGCTTTCATTGCGAGTTACTTCTGACCGTCCATCTGACGGAGTCACCATGGAGCCCCAGACCGCCACGACGTCCAGTGGCTCCGGCTCATACGGCAGGGAGAGCTTCCCATGCGGATGTCGATTGCAAATGAGAACCTCATTGCCCGGCTCCAGCTGTTGTGGGCGAAGCCCCCTCCGCACGTTCTCTTGCTCAATTCTCACTTGCCGGTCCATTTCGACTCGTTGGTCGTCGATCACCGCAAGCTCTCGTTCTCCGACCTCTGGCAACAATCCTCGCGGACACCTTCTGAACATCGCCTCCGCCGGGGCCACCCCCGTGGACGCATGTGGCGTGGTGCGGTATACCCTCAAGAATTGGTACAGGGCTCTCTGTAGGGACTGCCCCTGTCCTTGGACAATTCTAAATGTCTTATTGAGGGTCCTCATCAGACGTTCCGCCTCCCCATTCGCTCGAGGCCAAAGAGGCATGATCTTCCGGTGCACCACCCCGCAGCTCACCATCAGTTCAGCAAACCGTTCACCCTGGAATGGCGCACCGTTGTCCAAGCACAGCGTGTGTGGAAACCCGTGGAGCCGCAAACAACTTTTCCACCGCCACCACCACGTGCTCAAACGCCACAGACTCCACAAACTCCACCTCGGGGTACCTGGAGTACTCGTCCACCAGGACCAGGAAGTGGGTGCCCATGGTGGTGGACCCAAAGTCGGCATGAACCACCTCCCACGGATGGGTCCCCCTTGGCATCGCCTCGATGACCGGCTCCCGCTGTAAGGGCGAGGCTGCCTGGCACCAGACACAAGCCGCCACAAAGTCATCCACCTTGCGTTCCAGCTCGGGGAACCACACCTTCATCCGGAGGCGGGCCTTGGTCTTGGCGGCCCCTTGGTGGCCCCGGTGTGCCAGTGCGATCACCTCCCCCACCTTTGACTGGGGCACTACAATCCGATCACCCCGAAGTAGCAGGCCCGATGCAGAGAAAGACAGTTCTTCGCGGACCTTCCATAGTTGTTCTAAACCAGTCCGGGCCTCGAGCGCTGACTTCCAGGAGCCTTGCTGCATGGATTGCCTCAGCACCTTGAAGCACTCATCCTGTGCCACCGCAGCCTCCAACTCCTGGAGAGGCATGGCATTCGGCGTGGCTGCTTCCACCACGACTTGGGACATGCTCCTCAGCTTCTTGCTCACAGGTGTCACGGTCTCCTTCTCCAGGCGCTCCGGGGTGTCTGGATAGGTAGTCAGCTGCGTTATTTGCCCCTGGCCGGTAAACCAGGGTCACCCCATACTCCAAAAGAGCCAGCATCCACCTCTCAATGCGTGCCGGCGGCTTGGATGACGACCCTGCTAGGATGGGCAGCAGTGGTTTATGGTCAGTAACCACCGTCACCGGGCGTCCGAGTACATCGAGCCGGAAGTGGCGGCATCCCCACAGCACCGCCAGCGCCTCGCGCTCAATCTGCGAGTAACGTTGTTCGGCGTCTGACAGCGCTTTGCTGGCATACGCGACTGGCCGGACGCCGCCGTCACGGTCAACTTGTGTCAACACAGCACCCAGGCCAAATGGGCTGGCGTCGACGATGATCTCCGATGGTAGTGCAGGATCAAAGAACGACATCGTGTCCTCGGCCGTGAGGGCACTTCTAATGTCATCAAAAGCCGCCTGCTCCAGTGGACCCCAATTCCAGATCGTGTCCTTTCTTGTCAGGGCCCGGAGAGGCTCAGACCTAATGCCAGGTTCTTGATGAACCGCCCACAGTACGTGACCATGCCCAAAAAGCTTTGCACTTCCAACACAGATTCCGGTGGTTGTGCCTTCTGTATGTCCAGTACCTTTTTAGGGTCAGGAGACACCCCCCCCCTCCTTGAACACGAACCCGAAGAACTCCAGGGAGGGGCGCAGAAATTCGCACTTCTCCTTATGGAGGGTGAGTCCCAACGACTGCAGCCTCTCGAATGTTCTTGCCAAATGCCTCAGGTGGTCCACCTCCGTCCTTGCGAACACCAGAATGTCGTCGCTTATGTTTAGGACGCCCTCGAGGTCAGCTAGGGCACCCCGAATGATGTTCTGAAATACTTCCGCCGCCGAGGACACCCCAAAGCTCAGCCTCTTGTAGCGATATAGTCCCCGGTGTGTGGTGAAGGTGGTAATGTACCTTGACTCGGGGTGGAGGACGACCTGGTGATAGCCGACCCGGAGGTCGAGCTTCGAGAAGAAGCGAGCGCCCTGCACCTCCGCAATGATGTCATCCAGCGTCGGTGTGAGGTGCCTCTCCCTCTTGATGGCTTTGTTGAGGATCCTCATGTCCACGCAGATCCGGACTGCGCCCGGTTGTTTGAGTTTCCTTGCCACCACTATGGGGGACAACCAGGGAGTCGGGCCCTCCACCTTTTCTATGATGTCTAGATCGACGAGGCTGTCCAGTTCTTTGTCGACCTGCTCACGGAGGTGGAAAGGTACCCTCCGATGTTTGAGGGCCACCGGCTGTACCGAATCATCAATGTGCAGCCGCACCGGCTCCCCGGCCATCTGCCCAATCCCCTTGAACAGGGCACGATGCTTCTCCAGCAAGTCCTTAATGTCTTCCAGGTAGACGGAGTACGCAAAGCTGACGATGCCGAGAGCCTCCGCCGCTGCACAACTCAACAAAGTGTTCTTACTCACTGGGGTCACGTAGAAACGTGCTGTGATGTTAGAGCCATCGTGTTCCACTTTTGCTACAAAGGCCCCATCCAGAGGGATGGGTTCCACACCACCGAACACAAAGATGCAGGCCCTTGGTGTGACTAGCCTGGGCAGCTGATCCATGGCGTTGTAATGTTCTCGGGCCATGACGTTCACCGATGCCCCTGTGTCCACAAGGACAGGGACTGGAGACTGGTTCACTTCAACCACGCACCTTGGTTGTCGTCGGTTCCTACTTCTTAGAAGCTCCACACTTGAGACAAAGAATATGTTCTCTTCGTCTTCTTCCTCGGCTTCTTCCACCTGGGCCTCCTCCTCGCTCTGGTCCACTTAAGCGACATTGGACGGCCGACCTTGGCGAGTGGAAACAGTTCGGCCCTGGCCCCTTGACACCAATACGGGCAAAGTCGCCCTACACACCCTTGAGAAGTGGTCTGGCAACCCGCACCGTCCACAAGTCTTTCCAGCTGCAGGGCATTCCGCTGGGTGGGGCAGGTCGTATCTGCATTTTTGGCAAATTTCGCCTGCCCTCCCGGCTCTGTCTCGGGTGCCGCCGCCAGATCTCCGGGCAACCCTCCCCCCTCGCCACATCGCGCTGATCTCTTCAGTTTTGATAGGGCGCGACCCGGCCTCCATTCTTGCGGCTCTCGCCTCTGACACCTCGTGGCACCTTCCTAGCTCAAGGATGCGCTGGAGCGTTATCCCAGGCTCCCTCAGCACTTGGCGCATGAGCTTGCCTGACGAGCACGCCTGGATAAGCATGGTCCTAATCATGTCCTCTGCATCGCACCAGGCACAGGCGAGCGACAGACGCCTCAGGCGGCCATAGAACGTGTCCAAAGTCTCGTCATCTTTTTGTTTGGCAGAGAGCATCACGAATCGCTCATAGTCCGCGTTGGCAAGGAGCAGAAAGTATGCTTGGAGGGCGGCCTTTGCATGATCATAGGTTCCATTCCCTTGTGGCAGAGATTCAAAAGTCTCCTGGACAGAGGGCCCTGCTGAGTATAACATCGTGGCCAGCCTGGTGTCGTCATCGACCACTTGTGCAGCCCTGAAATACATGTCCAGGCGGTCCACCCACCTTCTCCATCTGGGCCCCAAGCTGGATGGCAGGCCCGACACATCGAATTCGGGGATGGGCTGCAGGGCAGCATGCGCACGTACCTGGGCCATGGCAGGCGCCGCTTGTTGGACCCCACGTGCAGCAGCTGGTTGAACTGGGGGTTGGAGAGCGGTAACCGCTGCCTGACCATCTGCTGGAGCTGCCGGTTGCTGCATTGGAGGTTGTCGACCCTGCGGGGCCACTGGTGCACGAGGATGAATCTGCGCCGCCACACCGTGTGCTCCGTCCTGATCCTCAGTGTCACTCATGAGTTTGACAGACGAACAACCGAGCCGTGTACCTGACATGTCCCAATACAAGGGTCAGGCAATTACTGACCATTACACACACCTGACTTCCATTACAATTCCCCACACAGATAAAAGGCAGAGCACAAGAGCACACACTGAGCAGGGCAAAACATACAAGGAAGCAGCAGTTTTAACCAAGATGGCAGTTTAACACGAGGAGAAAGACGGCAAAACAGAAGGGGAGTGCAAGGAGGGAAGTGCCCTCAACCTTTTCGACAAGGAACCGTTACTTTAACAAACCTCTGGAATAGAAAGCTTGTATTGTGTGTCGGAGGTACACAGGGACCTGCTGCATCGATAATGAAGGCGGGGAGAAGCGTCTGCCACCGTGGTACTGTCCTTGGCTCCTACAACAAAGGAGTGCCAGTGAAATCAACACAGCAGTGAGTTGGGGAGACTGATACCAGACCGGTCTGTGCTGAAGCCACGGTTGCAAGCAGCAACATTGTATGGTGAGCGCTGAAGCGAACAGTGTGTTAAAATGCATGTGATAACCAACAAGAGTGAAGTTGAACAGATGAGGGATTCAACTTTGAAACCAAGATACAATACCTTTGACGGAGTGGTCTGGTATCCTGTGCATGCTCATTCGAAGATCTCTGTAAAGTATCCAACTAAGAGTGGAGAAAGGTGAAAGAGTGGCAAAGAACTGTGCATCGAAGTGGTCCTGCGACGGGTCAAGCAAAATCCTGTGCACAATCGAAGGTCTTCAATGTTAACACTACCAAACAAATTGATGACAAAATAGAGAAAGTTGGTCCAAAACCGAATGAGGGAGATCAATTGAAAAAGTTAATGACAAAGTGAATTAAGTTGGTCTGAGCCCGAACGAGGGAAATCAATTGAACAAGTTAATGACAAAGTGAATTAAGTTGGTCAGAGCCCAAACAAGAGAGATCAATTAAACAAGTTTTGTGTAAAAGAGAATTAAATTGGTCCGAGCCCAGCGGAGAGAGACTGATTGAACATTGTGTTAAACCGGATCTGAGCCCAGCTGAGGGGGATCCGAGGTGAATAGTGAATCACCTGAGAAATTGAGTATGTGTGAAATTCCGAGAGGAGAAGAACTTATTGTTTGTCTGTCACATCAGGCCTTTGGAAAAAAGAGACTTTGAAAGGCAACGAGACTTGGGCATAGAAGACCCTGATCTTGAGGTTTGAACTGAACTCTCGTGCTAGACTGTGCTAAGCTTGAGTGTACCGCCTTGTCCCATGCTGAAAACGCAGGGAACGGAGGCCAACAGCCTGAACATTCTGGCATATGATTTCTTGAACGCTTTTCTTTTGCATAACATTGTTTCCCACACTATATGTATTTAGAGATGAGGATTGGCAATAGGTTTATTTTTTATTTTTTACAAGACACCACTAGGACTGTGTTATTATTATTTGATGGTCATAGCTTGCTCCCCCATCTTTAGATTGAGGTTTGGGTAGGTGTTTTTCAAACCCTTTTTGAAGTTCAATAAACACCCTTGAACTGTGGTCACTTGTGTACTTGTCTCTGATGCACTTCAGGGTGGAGTTGTTGGGGCGTGTATACTACCTAGAACATACTCTGATCAGTCTCCTAGTTTGGTCACCCTTCACCTTGATGAGCTCCGTAGGGCTCGTACTAGCTGATGATTTAAATCACAAGCGCTGACGGATGTAGCCTTCTAGATCAACCTTAATGAGCATGTACAACTTTACTTGTAGACAAACGTGGGGTCGGTCTCCTCGCCGGGCATCCTATGGGAGGCTTTCAAAGCTTACATTCAGGGTTTTGCAATGGCCACAGAGTTTGGGGTCCTCAGAACCATTCAGCATGACATTAGGAACAGTGAGGAAAACCTCTGCCTTTTAGAGCAGCATCAATTTGGCTGCCCCCCCTTCGCTAAACTCTTGCAGGATAAGGAAGCATTGGATGACTTTAGAGACAATGCATAGAGAGAGTTGACTTTTTTGGGTGCGCCAGCGGTGGTGAGGTGGTATGGGGAGGGCAAGCGACTGGGTAGGTTGCTTGCTCTTTTGGTTCAGCAGGCAAGTGGGGGTTGTTGCATCCCGCTTGTCAGGAACGACTCTGGGACCTTAGTTCATACATTGTCAGAGGTTAATAAAGTATTCAAAACTTTCTATTCGAAGCTGTACATGAACAAAGACACTTGTTCTGATGCTGACATCAATAGGTTTCTAGATGAGCTCCCACCTGCACACCTGTCGACTGAGGTTAATGCCCAGTTGGATCTCTCCATTTCCCTGGAAGAAATTGCTCGAGCCTTTCATGCCCTACCTGCTGGGAAGACCCAGGCCCTGACGGTCTCATGGCCAAATTTTATAAACATCTCAAGTCAGCCCTGGTGCCTTATCTCAACAGGGTGTGGTTGTAATCCCTCGAGTCCTGTATGCTCCCCAGCACCATGAGAGAGTCAGTGATTACAGTGTTATTGAAGCCCGGACAGTCGTCGTGGTCCTTACCAACCCCTCTCCCTGATTAACTGAGATGTTAAAATCTTTGCAAACAGTTTAGCCTCTCATCTGTCGACTTACATTCCTTGTATTATACATCCTGATCAGTCTGGCTTTATACCTGAGCGCTCTACTGGGCTCAACCTGCACCAACTCTTTAATATTCTGGAACAAATTGATCCGGGTGCTCAGTCTGTGGCGGCCACTTTAGATATACAAAAGGCCTTTGATTCGGTCTTGTGGTGCTTTATGTATGCTGTACTGGAGAAATGTGGTTTCAGCCCTGGTTTTGTCTTGTATGTGCGGTTGCTCTACACTTCTCCGGTTGCTAAGGTTAGTATTAACGGGACGCTGTCAACCCCAATTCATATAACCAGAGGCACTTGTCAGGGGTTCGCCCTTTCACCTCTTATTTGCCATAGCTATTGAACCCTTGGCAGACCTTATCAGGCACAGGGACATTCATATAGCTGGAGAGCCTGAAATTATATCTCTATATGCAGATTATGCAATAGTTTACGTTAGGAATCCTCAAACCTATTTACACCCTATCATGCGAGATGTTGTTGCCTTTGGGGAACTTTCTGGTCTTCAAGTGACTTGTAGTAAGTCAGAGCTTCTCCCTCTCGCTGATGCCACAGCTGAACCCTGGGACCTACTTGGTTTCACAAGGGTTTAGACTGCAGTGCGATATTTGGGGGTCACGGTAGCTAGGCATCACACTACTCTATGTGATTGTAACTATGCTAAATACTGGGCGCACCTCTCACTTAAGCTTACGACTTGGCTGCGTTTGCCGCCGACTATCGGGGATAAAATTGCATTGCTCAAATTGACGGTTCTCACAAAGATCCTCTATTTTTTCCAAAATATACCTCCATGGCCTGGCATGAAATTCTTCAGAGAGCTGGTAGCTACTATCAATGCCTGTGTGTGCCATTCGGGTGCGCCTCAAATGGAATACCTTGGCCATGCTTTATGCGTGGGGGGTTCGCTGCCCCTGATTTTAAGATTTATTGGCTGGCAGCGCAAGGGCAATACGCAGCTTTTTGGTTTGCCGGGGGTGCGGCCACGCTGCATGTCAAGCTCAAAAAGTGCTCAGCCGGTGAGCAACACATTAGAGGTAATTTTCCTATGGGTTTGCGCCATTATAAAACACTTCCATGAATCAGGCCTTAGGTCTTTAGTGGTGCCCCCAGTGTTGGCAGATCCTTGCCCTTTTGATCCCACGAGCGTCACTTCCCAGGCCTCGTGCAAAGTGTGGAGGCTGTTGAGAGTCGCTCATCCCTATCATGGTAACTTCCCGCTATGGAACTGTGACCCAACATTTCCCAGGGTAGATGTGGTTACTGAGCGGTGTTGGACTCAAAACGGATTTAGCATGCTGGGAAACATGTTTCTGAATGGGAATTTTATTTCTGCTGTTGACACCCCTGCACTCAAGCAATAAAAATCCTTGCACTGGCTTCAATATATTGGCATTCGCAAGGTGTTTAGGAAGGGATGGGAGAGTTTCCCAGTGGAGCCTGAGAACGAGTCCTTACTTCGGTATATTATGGAGGCTTATGGTTCCTGGGTTACGGTTTCATCTCTGTACAGTCTCATACAAGGTTGAACGTTGATGTCCTAAGCCAAGCTACTATTTAAATGTGAGATACACATGAATCTCTAAATTACGGATGACACCTGGGGCGAAATGTGTGCACAAACCCGAGAGGTCTCCTTTAACTCCCGGTTTCGCCCAAAACCATTCAATGCCCTACACAGATATCACTACACTCTGGCGAGACCGAAACTCTTTTCCCAAGCAACTGCAGGATGTCCTTAGTGCAATTGGATTAAGATGGATACTTCCACATGGTGTGTAATTGCTCTAAGCTAGATGATTACTGGAAGGATGTTTGGACCATGCTCACTGATATGACTGGTGTCAGGATAGATGCCACCCCCCTGCAATGCCTCTTTCATGTTTTTGATGATCGGGGGCGGAGGGGAGAGAGTGAAAACTGGTGAATTTATGTTTATTTATTTATTTATTCAGATTTGTACAGCGCACGTCAGCCCGGGGGCATCGTGGCGCTTGTTACAGACAATGTCTTAGTTACATAGGTTACAATATTTCCAAACAAATACAATATTTACAGTAGACATGTACACATTAGCAATGCAGTATATTTACAAGGATTTAAGAGAGTTGCCTATTATTTTGCACGGAATGCGGTTTTGAGTTTCCTTCGAAAAATAGGGAGGGAGTTTTCGGCTCTGATGTCTGCCGGAATTCCAGGTCTTGGCTGCAATGTAGGGGAAACTAAGACCTCCGGCTTTGGCTTTTTTGATGCGTGGGATGCAGAGTAGGTTGGTGTATTGCGTCCTGGTGGGACGGGAGGAGGATGGTTTGAGGATGGTTTCCGATAGATAGGACGGGGCGGAGAGGGAGAGGCATTTGTGAGTGAGTGTGAGGATTTTGAGCGAGATCCGCTCTTTGACCGGGAGCCAGTGGGCTGAGTGTCTGACATGGGTGATATTCTCTCTTCGTGGGATACTAAGAGCAGCCCAGAGAGCATTGTTCTGCGTGACTTGTAGTCTGTTTAGGTTTTTGGCTGATGTGCCTGCTAGGAGTGCATTACAATAGTCCAGTTTGGCTCCAATGGTAGCTCTCGCTATGGAGAGGCAGTTGGGTTTGGAGAGGTAAGGCTTGATGGCGTTTAGGAGTTTGGTGGTGTGCGCAGACGCAGAAGTGATTGCGTTAACTTGTCTGGTCATTGATAGAGAAGAGTCAAGGTATACTCCCAGTGTCTTTACTGCTGTGGATACGGGGATGATGGAGTTGTCAATGGAGAAGTTAGCGTACAGTTTGTCAAGTTTGTCTAGAGTGTTTTGTTGACCTAATATCATGATTTCAGTTTTGTCTCCATTGAGGCAAAGGCCATTACTTGCCATCCATGCCTTGATGATGGAGTAGATTGTATGGAGTGCCTTAGCGTCTTCATTGTATGATCCTGAAAGGGGAAGAAGTACTTGTGTGTCGTCCGCGTAGTTCGTGTATGTGATGCCATATGAGTCGAGTTTGTCAAAGAGGGGCTTGGCGAACAAGTTGTATAGTGTGGGTGCAGTGCATGATCCTTGGGGGACCCCGCAGTGGATTGTCGTGGGAGAGGCGTTGGCAATGTCCGAGAAGACTTTCATGGCTCTTCCCTCTAGGAAGGAGGTGATCCAGAGAGCTGATTCTTTAGAGAAGTTGGCTTAGTGTGTGAGGTGTGATGTGAGAGTCTTATGATCAACTAGATCGAAGGCGGCTGAGAGATCTAGAAGGAGCAGAAGAGCAGGCTTGCCTTTGTCCATGATTTGGGTGATCTGACTCTTCAGATCCACTACGGCTGTTTCTGTGCCATGTCCTTTCCGGAAGCCTGACTGCCTGGTCCCGAGGATGGAGTGAGTTTCCAGAAAATGTTGGATTTGGCAATGTGCAGCTTTGTTTGTTACTTGCAATGCGATGTCTGTTATTGCACTAGTCAAAGCCCACTATACCATCAACTGACCAATGGCTAAAGGATGTTGCTTTGGCCAGTGACACCGAATGACGATGGGTCACTATGCAATCAGTAATAAATTGCCCAAAAGACATATGGCTGCCCTACAGGGCTCATCTGTTGCACACACATGATGATCCCCTGTCTGAATGCGGCTCACGAATGACTCCCGTCACACTACTGGTGCCTTCCTGCTTGCCACTCCTTTTCACCACTTAGCAAGCCCCACTCACCTGGTGCCTTCCCGCTTGCCACTCCTTTTCACCACTTAGCAAGCCCCGCCAACCTGGTGCCTTCCTGTTTGCCGCTCTTTTCCCTACTTAAGGAGCCCTCCAGCCTCTTTTCCTTTGGGAAGCAGGTGTAAGTGGATCTAGGTCACCTGGCCTAAGCCCCGCCAACCTGGTGCCTTCCTGTTTGCCGCTCTTTTCCCTACTTTAGGACCCTCCAGCCTCTTTTCCTTTGCAGCTGGGGAGCAGGTGTAAGTGGATCTAGGTCACCTAGCCTAAGCCCCGCCCACCTGGTGCCTTCCTGCTTGCCGCTCCTTTTCACCACTTAGCAAGCCCCGCCCACCTGGTGCCTTCCTGCTTGCTGCTCTTTTCCCTACTTAAGGAGCCCTCCAGCCTCTTTTCCTTTGCAGCTGGGGAGCAGGTGTAAGTGGATCTAGGTCACCTGGCCTGAGCCCCGCCCACCTTGTGCCTTACTGGTTGCCACTCCGTTTCACCACTTAGCAAGCCCCGCCCACCTGTTGCCTTCCTGCTTGCCACTCCTTTTCACCACTTAGCAAGCCCCGCCCACCTGGTGCCTTCCTGCTTGCCGCTCTTTTCCCTACTTAAGGAGCCCTCTAGCCTCTTTTCCTTTGCAACTGGGGAGCAGGTGTAAGTGGATCTAGGTCATCTGGCCTAAGCCCCGCCCACCTTCTTAGTCCAGCCTCTTCCTTCCTTCTCTTAACTCTTAGATGAAGGGCGCCTCTCGCCCGGGTGTCCAAAGCGAAGGGCTATCGCTCTTTGGACCAGGAGGATCCAGGGTCCGACCCCCTTCTAAGACAGCAGGTAAACACGCACCAACATGTGTTTACACACTCTGTCCCAACAGGCCATCCCCACCCTCTCTGGTCCCCCCCCCCCCCCGTGTTGTTCCCTTGTGCACCCCCCCTTCCTGCACACAGGAGTCTGTCCTGAAACATTCTGGTTTCACCATCACCGTCTTGTGGCCAATGCTGGATTTTACTTTTATGGACTTCATTGATTCATGGTGCGTCACCCTTCTCAACTCTCATGCTGGACTTCCTTTGCATCTTGTACTCATGGTGGCCCTGAATCATGCTGTTCCATCTTCATCTTGTATCCTGGCTTGCAACATTATGTGTTACTACTGACTTCTGCAATTGTATTCGCTCTCCTCTCTTACTTCTCCACTCTTTTTGACTGCTTACTCTGTTCTCTCCTCTCCTCCCCTTCCCTTCCCTTCCCTTCCCTTCCCTCCCGTCTCCCGTTTCCTATCTCCTCCCCTTACTTTCTTCTATGCACTTACTCTATCAGAATTGTCCCTGGACCTACTATGATAGCAACCTCGTCTGTCGCTCCCCTATCCCCTTACTGTTGCCCCCCCCCAGCACTATCTGAAACGTTGTCAGGCCTAGTACGATAATCATTTGTTTTTTTCCTCCCCTCCCTTTCTGCAGCCCTCTCCCTCACCTTTTGTTTTCCTGCGGCTCTACCAGAAATGTCGTCAGGCCTAGTACGGTAGTCACCTGTCTGTTTCCATTTCCTTCCCACTCTCCCCCTCCCTTATCTATGTCTTAGCACTTGCGCTATCTGAAATGTCGTCAGGCCGAGTACGATAGTTCATTTCACATCCTTATTGTTCATGGCCTGTAAGAATGTCATAGTATTTTCCCTTGTTCCCTTCCTTGCTTTGAAACACATTGTGTATAGGCGCTATATAAATAAACTATCATATCATACTATCGCCCTCTTTCTTATTGTGGTTCCCCTCTCACTCATGTATGCTACTGTTCTTATTATTCATTGTCATCGCCTCAAAGGCATTGTCTATGTACGCCTGTATGCTCACTAATAGTTTGTATGTCACTTGCAAGTGATTTATGTAATGCTCTGAGCCAAATGCTTTGATAAAGAAAGTTTCAACAACAAAAAAAAGATTTGCCCGCCCAACATGCTTTAACACTAACTTTATGATTATGTTTAGGTTAAACTACCTACCCTGACATCATTGAGGCCACCCAAGCTCCCCGACAATTTAGACACGAGCCATGTCAATTACGTTAGGTAAGCACCCGTGTCTTGCTCTGATAATTGCACTCAATATTCAATACCAAGTAAACATAAATTGCCATGTCCCCTTCCCAACTGGTATTAGATGCCCATAAAATGTGGGAAAGAAAATCTCCATAAAGAATTTCTCTGAAATCCTCATGAGCAGCAAGACTAATGTGTTCCCCTCATTTGATAAGTTTAGAAGGTCCTGAAGAAAGCGGCAACACTTGCAACAGCCACTGAAACCGGTCAACCAGAACTGGAAGGGATATAAAACCAGCAACAGGATTCCCAACATTAACTCTCTGTTCTGTCTGTCAATACTCTTATAATTTTAGAAATCGGAGTTCAGAAGAGCAGGAATATTAAAATCACCCTTTTCCTGCTAGAATAAATAACCAATTACAATTATTCCCTTCCTAGGTAAGATCATCAAGAAAGAAGTAGCTGCTCAACTGTAGAAACAAATCAACACCAACAATCTCCTCCAAGCATACCAATCCAGAGTCAGACCCAGATGCAGCACAGAGACGGCTCCCATATATGTGGTTGTCGTGGCCCTCCGCATCCTTGACGATGGCCACCCCTGCCTCCTGGTTCTACTAGTCTTCTCTGCCGCTTCTGACACAGTACACCAGCAGATGCTCACAGACACCCTACATCGGCCCATGGTGTTCAGCGATCTTGTTCTATGCGGGTTCAAGTCCTACCTCCCCAACCACCAGTAGTTTGTTCGATTGAACTCCTCTAGATCGCCAATGCTACCCATCACCTGTGGGGTCCCACAAGGTTCCATCCTCTCCCCAGTGATCTTCAATCTATACATGGAGCCGATGGGAGCTCTCCTAGCTACACACAAGATCCACATCCACCAATACGCTGATTACACACAGCTATACCTCAAGATCGATTTCATCAAGGACAGTCACAGGCTGAAAACCTGCCTCTCACTGATCCAGTCTTGGATGTCCAGTGAGTATTCAACCCCTCCAAGATCGAATTCCTACTCCTCACTAGAGACACCTAATACCCAGACATACAGGCCTGGCCTCAACCATGAACCCTGTGGGCTTCACACCCGAGCTTACCTACTACACCAAGTCCTTCGGGTTCCACATCGACAAACACCTCTCCTTCAAGACACACATTGCTAATAAATCTCAGACAGCTTGGTATCATCGCTCCTTCCTGCGGAAAGTCAAGCACATCCTCCCGTCAGACAGCTTTAGATCCACCGTTCAAGCACTGACACTATCCCACCTGGATGTGGTCAATGCCCTCCTCAAAGGCCTCCTGTTGTCCTCCCTTGTACCCCTGAGAAGTGTCCTACACGTGGCGGCATGCCTCATAAAGGGTCTACACAGATACAACTACATCACCGAGGCCCTCATCGACCTTCACTGGCTCCCGCTGCACGCACTAATCAACTTCAAGTCTTGCTGCATCATCTATAAGGCAGTCGCTCTCAAGTCACCCAGCTACCTTGCAGAGAAACTCTGCATCTATAGTGGACAGTACACCATCAGAAGCCCGGACACATGCAGACTTGAAATCCACTGATGGAAAGGAAGTACTAGAATTCAAGCCTTCTCTGCCCCAAGACTATGGCACCTTCTCTCCGTCAGTATCAGACTCATCCCCCAAACACATACAATTCAGAAAAGAACTCAAGACCCACCTCTTCAAGGAGTCTTTCCTCAACACCTGGGCCATCAGTCAGAGAGGTGTAGAAGAATTAGACTAGATGACCAGCTAGTATGATGAGCGGTAGGGATGCAGTTGCTGATATTGAGAACTGACTCAGTAAAGCGCAGATGTCGGAAGCCAGCTTGAAGAGGATCCCGGACGTTTTGTGCATCAAGGAACTAAGTGAGTCGGTTGAAAAGTACACCCTCTAGGATTTTGGAATAATGAGGTAGAAGAGAGACAGGATGGAATTTTACAGGAGGATCTAGACCACGTTTCTTAAAGGATAGGGATTACATTAGCCAACTTGTAGGATGATGGAAAAGTGGCACTGTCAAGAGAAGAGTTGAAGAGGGAAGCAAGATATGGAGCAAAACTGGGAGCTCTGAGTTTCACTATGTGTAGGGATAGAGGGGGCACATGAAACGTTAGCCCCGAGGAGAAGGTCAAGAATCTCATCAGGGTTAGTATGGGCATAGTAAGACATTGTTGCCGGTGTGGAGTAGCCTTGAACTGACTATAGGGCAATGCCCGAACCAAAACCGCAAAATGCTAGTGTGAGCCAGTTTTTGGGGTCAAAGTGGGCAACTTTTTTGGCACACGTGGGCCAGTTTGATAATTACTTCACCATGCCGCTAGTAGTTTTGACCAGTGTTACCAAATTAATATTCTTCAAATGCCCAATATGCATCACATTCTATCAAAAGCCTCCCCCTTGGGTACTACTCAGTCAGTCTATCACAGAAGGAACAAATTGCCATTTGCAACTGTGGGACAGTTTTAAGCCGCAGTCCAACCCTGGGCTGGGCTGGAGGGTGGAGGAAATATGAGCAGGTGGGGGGACAGGAGGTATTTTGCAAGGTTATTTTGAACATTGGGCATTTTCTAAGTGAAGTAGAGAGTAAGATCGTTGGCAGAAAGAGAATAGGAGAAGGAGGAGAGTTTAGGAGGTTCGAAAATGGAGTTGTGAGGTTTGTGGAGGCACCTAGGTTGAGAGGATTGAGACAAAATGATAAATATAAGTCATGTTAGGTAGAGTCTAAGGCAGAGTACTTTTAAAGAGCAGTCAGTTACAGTTGAAGATCTGAGGAGAGTCTACATATTTGCCAAGTGTGAAGGTCTTTTCTCATTGTAGTTTTCATGGTGTGGATGGTAGGTGTAATTCAGGGTTTGTAAGTGAATGTATTAAGAGGGAAGAAAGAGGAGCACCCTTTAAAGTTAAAGGCGTATCAGTGGATGGAACAGTGAATTTTGCATTGGAAGATGAGAGTGGTGTGGGCCAGAGAAGTAGATAGGGAATTTGGAGGAGGGAAACTTGCGCTTGGTAATGGAAGTGGCAGATAGATAGAAAGTGTGGGTAGAAGTAGGAGTGGATATTGAGGCAAATATGGATTGATTAGAGGGAGTAGGTGTAACGACCCTCGCCCAAAACCCCCTCTGGCAAACCCATTGGCCAGGTGGAGTCAGGACTCAGGCCTCTAGAGCCCGGTATCCTCTTCAAAAGCCCTCATGGGGCCAGTCCTGGCGCCTATGGCGCCAGGCTCATACACCATGAAAAACAATGTGCTTGGGAACTACTTTATTGTATTGTCAGCCAACATGGAGGCATCCACATAGCTTGGTTCCTAAGAACCAAGCTATGCGGTCTAGTGTTTTGGGTGTGGTAGCCTAGGGACTACTTTACCTGGACTATTTTGTTGGGGCTATTTAAACCACACCCGAGCAAGGCAACACGCTTCGTGTTACTTTGCAGCTTGCAACGTGACGCTCACCGTGTCCAGTTATTCCCTCGGAGAAGCAGAACCTGCAAGGAGACAAAAGGAACATCATTAGCAGCAGCATCTTACCTGCAGTCTTCATCTTTAAACACTCGCAGCTACTGAGAACAGCTTCCTCAAATCTGCACGCCTCCTGGACAGAACGACCTGAAAGAGGAAGATAGAGGCAACATTAAAGAAAGCAGTAGAGACATTTACAAATTACGAACTGCTCAAAAGGCTTACCTGGGTGGTCGCCTCTCGGCTGGCACCACTCCGGACATTCCACTCGCGCTGAAGAACACTGCGACCTACAAGGAAGGAAAACACAGGTTAGCAAAGGAAAGACTTTGCAGCGCTGCGCATAGCGCTTACTTACCACATCATAGCGCTTTTAATGCGCCATCATTTACCAGGTGGGCTCAACCGAGCCAGTTCGCCACGTTGAAGCTCTGCATACCTAAGGGAGAAAAAAGAGAGATTTTAAACAAAGAAAGGCATGCAGGATAGCAACAAAACTAAAGAACAGCAATAAGACCTACCTGAACAATATCAAACGGGCCGGCGTCAGTGAAGTAACTGGACTGCACTTACCCATGAAAGATAACACGCCCCTGCAAAGAAGGCAGTACGGAGAGCACGCCTAATTCTACCACAAGGCAGAACCTTCCCCGCAGACCACATCAGGGCAAAGCTGAGAAGCATACCAGCGAGTAACCAGGCTGGGTGGCGTCCCTATGGATACCAGGTGAGCGTAACAGTAGGAGCTGTGGAGAGTTGGGAGGAGATGAAAATAAGGTCAAGGGACAGAAGAGAGTGAGTGGTTAAGGAGAAGAAAGCTAAAGTCAGTGGACAGAGGAGTGGAAAGAGAGGGGAGGTTAAAGTCACCGGTGAGGATGATGGGCAGGAAGGGAGTCTATTAGTTGGGAGAGGTGGTCAATAAATTAACCAACGGGACCAGGTGGCTGATAGAAAAATATAATATGAATGCCAAAGGGAGCAGTGATTGTGGGGTAAGTGTATTAGAAAGAGGGGAACATAGGGGGCGCAGGGGAGATTAGAAGTTTGGAAGATGCAAATAGTCCTACACCACCACACCTACCAGTTGGGTGGGTAGAGTGGGTAGAGTGGGAGGTGTAGGCAGGGTCATGAAGGATAGCAAGGGTTGCAGTGTCTGACGGAGAAATCCAGATTTCTGTAAGGGTAATGAGGTCAAAAGAGGGAGAATGGGAAAGATTGTGAATTACAAAGAACAATATAAAAAGAGTGAGATGTAGAAGCATACTGATGTTGAGTCTCGGAAGTAAAGAGAAGCTGAGGGTAGATGCGAGAAGAGGAAGTGTGATGAAATTTCGGGTTGGAGGTTTTATGAATAGGGAGAGTAGGTGAGCGAGAACAGGTGACGTTGAGGCAAAGAGATGATAGGGTTAGGAAGAGAGTTGAAATGGTTTTGCGCAAAGGAGAATTAAGAAAGGAAGAGATAGTAAGAGCAGTGCATGGTTATGGTGGGGCTAAGGAAAGATGAAGAGATGTTTCTGAGACCATTTGGAGGGATCAAACAAATAGGCGACCACATTTCTCAGAAATCCCTGCTCTCACAGAGAGTAAAGAAAGAGTGGATCTGTGAAGCAACTACATATACAAGGTCAGAAAACTAAGGGGGGGC
This sequence comes from Ambystoma mexicanum, assembly GCF_040938575.1. NCBI lineage: Eukaryota > Metazoa > Chordata > Amphibia > Caudata > Ambystomatidae > Ambystoma > Ambystoma mexicanum. The sequence continues at coordinate 729,303,479 of NC_090923.1, forward strand.
CTAATCAGCCCACAGAATCCCAAACTATTAAGCGGAGCTTACACCTCTCTTCCATTTAATGTTTGAGTTGACAATGGGATGCATAACATTTCCCTGTGCAACAAGACTCACAGTGTTGTAGAGCCGGCTACTGCATCTCATGCTTCCTGCACAAGGCATCCTCCATTGGAAGGTTTGGAGGTGGAATACAGGAGCCCAGCGACGGTTGAGCTGGGAGAGACAGAGCTGGCAGGGCTCTTTCCCTGACTTGTAATCCTATTTACAATAAATATATGAGACGTACCCTTCCGTTGGTGTGCAACCTCTGTCTGCACAATACAAAGTGGCAATGAGCGTAGAAGTCAAGGTCCACCATAGGGAGCCCCAAGGTTTGCCCAGTGGCTTTTTGGAAGAAGATATAGGTGCATGCAGACCCCGATTCACACCATATCCTTAATTGATTTCCAGCAGGCACTTCACCCCTGATGTAGTTTCAGTGATAAGAGAAATAAAATAAACGAGGAGGTTCGCATACAGTGCCAAGCACACGCACCCATTTCGTTGAGCAGCATTAGAGGAAAGAACATAAAAACATCAGCGCGTTGCCTCCTGTTGATCTTCCTTGGGCCAGTATTCACTTGTGCGACAGGCATGGTATCAAGAGAGAAGACACAGACAACAGTACTCAAGTTTCAAAGAACTTTATCAAAATCTCAGGATGGTGCAAGACTTAACTTGCCCTATGACTAAGGTAGAGAATTCTCATGCCTTAAGAAAACTAAGGGAAGTCTGTGTCTGTAAATCCAAATCAAAGGTCGGTCTGTGTCAAAACCTATGCTTGCCCTCACATCTAGAAATAAACATGGTGTGGGGTTTCTTATTAACCCAAAAAATCTGTGTTGAAAAGTAAAGCCTCAGCTGCTCCCAGCTTAAGTCCTTCTTCGGCTTTATATTTCAGGCTCAATACAGTTCCAATAGCTGTTGGTCTCACCAATGTTCAACCAGGCCTTGAGGTTCCCTTCCCCAAGACAACTCTTCTCAGTTCCTTCGATTCTCAGGGTTCCCTTTCCCAAGATTTCAATGTAGTACTTAATCAAATGTCACTTGCTCAATGTTCAATATAAGAAAATAACAGGTTCACTTGATCCGCCTTCTGGTTTGCTTTACCAATTAGTTAACAGTTCTCAGGGGGCTCATTCACAATATCCTTTGCTTGTCATCACTTAAGGCTCCCTGGTCTAGGCGCACTTATCAGACCACACTTCCACCCATCATAGGTCACGCAACCAGGAACCCTATGCTTCTGCTTGTCTTGATTCAGGATGTCCGATTTTCACAGGAGGAAGCTCTTAGGTCTAGGTGCAGTTGTCAGACCCCACAGTCCACCTATTACAGGTTACGCAACCATAAGTCTCCCCCTTTTGATTTGTTTGGCCCCTCACAGGCTCTTCTGCTTTTTGGTTTTCCACACTTGTGTTCCTTTTTGGCTACTGTAACCTTTTTCTGCATCAGTCTTTGCTTTGCCACATGTTTATAAATCTTCCTCACATTTGTAGTTCGAATACTTAAATGTTTGTTCAATTTGCCACATGCTTTAGTTCTGTTCACAATGCTGCTGAAATACAATTTGACATTCACTATGTCGGTTTAACTTCCAAATGTTCATTCGGTATTCAATATAACATGTTCTTAATCAAATAGCAGTGTCCATTGAGTTTGGTATTCAATATGCTTAATTTTATTCAATAGTCATTTCCATTCAGTTCATTATTCAATATAGTCCACATTCAATTGTGCTTATGGAATGTTACTTGCCTGCGGTTCCATGGGAGCCCTCAGTCTTCCCGTGTCCTCAGACACTCACTTGTTCCTCACGTCTCCCCAGTAGCAGTTTCTGCTGCTCCCGCTCACCTTCTCTGTAGTCTGCAAGCAGACCGCATATGCTCTGCTCACTTGCCGGGCATGTCCTTGCACACGTGGTCCTCCTAGGTCCTCGCAATGTACACATTCCGTGTCCTCTCTGCTGCCAGCACCCTTCTGCAGCTCAGCTGTTTGGCAGCTCCTACTGCCTGCAATCCACTTTGAAGGCTCCCGGTCCTTCACACACCACGCAACCCTTTCACATCATGCAGGTCCTCCGGGATCATTTACTTTCTTCAGACTTCCTGATCTCACTCCAACTCAGCGTTTCTCCTTCTCCCCTGACTTGGCGTGAGGTGTTGGTTTGACCTGCCTGGTCATAATGAACCCAATTAACGGGACATGCCTGACCTTCAGTACTGCATGCTTTTACATCTCTCTTCTTCGTCTCAGTACTAGAAAGCGCACACAAGTTGGGGGGAAAAGTAGAGCAGTATATCACGGCTCTGAGAACTTGCCAGAGACCAATTTATGTTTTTATGTTGTAATGCAGAAGTGGTAAGGTTAGACAAAAACTGTGCGCTAATGATGACCCCACTGTAGACACTGTTCTACGAATTGCATAGGAAGTAGAGCACACTGTGCGTCAAAGTACTGGAGACCAGATTAAAGGAGTCTACCATAAAGACTGAGTTACTCAAACAAGCAGTGACTGCAGTGATACCTGCCGACGCAATTACGGCCTTCAGTGGAGTTAATCACCTAGAGAGTAACAGGTTTTCCACTGATAGACCTTACAAGGGCAGAAGGAGTTTTGAGGCCCTCAGAGGGAAGTTCAACTCTCGAGGAAGAGGTCATAGTGTCCCAAGGAGGTGTTACAAGTGTGGCAGTGTATCACACTGGGCGAGTAATCCTGATTGCAAATCCTGCAAATGATACTCCGTGCTGGGCAAAGGAAAAGAAAACTTGGCAAGGTGTTATGGCACCAAGAAAGCTACAACCAACTGGATCGGCAGCGACTATAACAAAGGAGAAGAAGAGGTGTGTGTGGCCTTGGTAGTCGATGAGGATGAAGAACTTGATACCCCAAAGGCGCTCCCCTCCGTCAATTGAGTTACCACAATGATGATGATTGACTCAGATGGCAAGTAGATACCGATGCCCAAGAAAAATTGAGAGAGTATGGGCCCCAAATATCTGGATGAAGTGGATATATGTCCCAATGGGGGCGTGCCCATAGATCTCCTAGGTTGGTTCAATGCTACGCTGTGTTTCAAGGGCAGAGTTACCACTGGCAAAGTATATGTCTTGGGGAAAGGAGCTACTCCCCTGCTTAGCTGGTTGCACCAGAAAAAGCTACTGGTCAAACTTGATCCAAATGCTGAAGATGCTGTATTTTCGGGGGGGGGGGGGATTGTCAGATGGTAAGAATGTGATGCAGGACATTTTCCAGGATAGAGTTGGATGCCTAAAGGGATTTGTCCACCAGATAAAGCTCAAAGACAAAGTCACACCCATGGCGCAGAAAATGCAGAAATAACCTTATCAATGAGAGATGACGGCGCAGTGGAGTTGAAGAGGTTGGTGGAACAAGATATCATTGAGAGCATTGACGCATCAGAGTGGGTTTCCCCTTTGGTAGTGGAGAAGAGCTCAGGGAATATATGAATTTGTGTGGCATGAGAGAATTAATTTAATAAATTCTGCCAGAGAGGCTTCCACTACCTAACATCCAAGAAATCATCTCGACCATGGGGCCGGCGAGTTACTTCTCCACGTTCGATCTCACCTCAGCCTGGATACTTAACAGCTTTTATAAACCCAGAGGGGCTATTTGATTATAAATGCATGCCTTTTCGTCTCATCTCTGCTGCCTCAGTCTTCCAGAAAATTATGCATCAAATCTTTGATGGGGATTCGAGAGTCCTTTACTTTCAGAATTACATCCTGATTTATGCCGACGATTTGGAGGAACACAACAATACAGTACTAATAGCTGTTGGTGGGAGGGGTATTTCGGAAGCTGCACAATGAATCGCACTCAGCAGGGAGAAGTGCAAAATTAACAGCAGCAAAATGGAGTGCCATGGGCATGTCATTTTGAGGGTGGCCATCTATCCAAAGAAGAATTTGTCAGATGCAATTGAATGGATGCCTACGCTGAGTGGCTGAGAACAGTTACAGACATTTTTGGGAATGGACAAATACGTTTAACAGTTTTGCTACACACACTGCAAGCATAAGGCAGTTGCTTAAGAGCAAAGGTGCATTTATTTGGAATGATACTTGTATGGAGGAGTTTGTGTGTATAAAGGATGCCCTAGAAAGAACACCGGCCTTGCAAAACTACAAAAGGGGAAGAGCCACTATCATCACGACCAATGCTAGCAACATGGACCTGGGGGCATTGATGACCCAAACAGAAAGTACTCGATAGCCTTTGCCTCCAGATTGTTGAAGGGAGCAGAGAGGAACTATGCCACTATCAAAAAGGAAGCTTTGGCAGTTAAATGTGCAGCAGGAACGTTTCAAAGCTTTGTGTGGGGGACCAAATTCAAGTTCCACATGGATCACAAACAGTTGGTTGAAATAATAGCATCAAAAGGATTGGACAAAGAGTTGGCTGGATTAGGAGATGGGTCTCTCGCCTGCAGAAATATGACTGTATCGTGAAGTACATACCGGGCCTGGAGAACTATGCCGCCGTCTGATTGTCATGGATGTCATCTATTGTAGAGAGAGAGGACGAGGAGGAGAACCAAGAGGTGGCGCTGTAGATTGTTGACCATTCAATTCCCAGAGTGGAATGGGAAAGAGCATTGCAAGATGATGACAAATGTAGCCGAATAACGGATACAGTGTTGCAAGGAAGGTTCAGCAGGAAGCAGGCTGAAGAGCTGGGCCTCAAGTATCTGTGGGATATGTGAGGGATGAACTATGTCTCCGAAATGGAATGCTGAGGAGAGGTGATAAAATTATTCCACTGGAAGGCATCAGAAAATGCCTGGTGGAACTCAGACACGAGGGACATCAAGTCATTGTGCAAACCAAACAGAGAATTCAAAAATAACTACTGGTTTCCAGCCTTTGACAACCAGATTGAGAGAGCCATCTGAGATTGTATCCTTTGTCATAAATGTTATAATGCTGTGCATGGGATGAAGTGTCAGATGGCTGTGATGGACATTCCACTGCAACCGTGGGACAAGATTGGAATGGATGTGATTGGTCCAATATGATCTGGTGGGGTACAATCGTTCCATCTGGTGGTGATGGATATCTTCACTAGGTGCCCTGAAGTATTTGTGATGACCAGTGTGAATGTGAGGAGGGTGATTGAATTCCTGGAGGTATTATGTGATAGGGAGAGTTACCCCAGGGGCATCGTCACTGATAATGGTGCTCAGTTCAGATGGAAGGAGTTGAATGATTTTTGCTGCACGCATTCCATAACGCACAAAACCAGCATCATTTATCACTCAGAGGTGGACCGAGTGGTGGAGTGCTTTAATAGAGTGTTGAAAGAAGCCATAAGATAGGTGTGGACAAATGGGCACGGTAGGGAGGCTGTGATAGCTCACAGATTGACCCCACACAGCAGAACAGGAATGTTGCCTTTTGAGCTCAGCCGGGGGAGAAAGGCAAACACAAAACTATTTCCCCCATGGATGGGTCACCCTGTTTTGGCAGAAGAGAATTTGGAAAGTGTGAGAGAGAATATTACAGAGTCAGTTAAGAAACAAGGAAGTGTATGATCGAAGTGGAGTCAGACTGAGGGTGCACCTGATTGTAGGGGATATGGTTAGGATCAAACTTCCTCAGGCCCTTCGAGACCATGTTTGCACGTGGTCAAGACCAGTCAGAGTGAAGGATGTTTTCACGTTTGCTGTTAGGACTGAGGACACCAGGGTATGGAACTTGGAGAAAGTGATAGTTGAGAGAAGTGTCAACTCTGAGGCTGTGGAAAGTGCTATGCGGAAGGGTTGTTCCATTGGTGTTGGTGATTCTTCCTTGGCGTACGCTATAGATGGAGAGCTATCCACAGAAGTGGAAGGAGGTGCCGCAGACAAGATTACCTCAGATATTATGAACAATGAAGTTCATGAGATGTCTTTTGGAACTTTGTGAAGAGGAGGGTATGTGTAGAGCCAGCTACTACATCTTGTGCTTCCTGTACAAGGCATCCTCCCTTGGAAGGTTCTGAGGTGGAATGTGGGAGCATGGCAATGGTTGAGCTGGGGGAGATGGAGACTGAGCTGGTGGGGCTCTTTACCTGACTTGCAATCCTATTTTCAATAAATATATGAGACCTACCCTTCTGTTGGTGTGTATCCTCTGTCTGCAGACTACAGGTCTATACAGGGAATGTGGCAAAAAAGTGGTAACCATCTTTTCCTCGACCCTCAAAATAACACAAAGGAAGACATTTTCTGAGACCTTGAGCAGTGTGGAACATTGCTAGATGCCTGGCAAAGTGAGAAAGCATCGGATCTGTTGGACATTCAACCAGAACCAAAAACAGTGACTCTAATGGATATGAATGAACAAAAATAACGGTGGGAAATCTGGTTCAAGTGAAAATATGGTCAATAATGTGGGAAATTTAACTCCCAAAAAATTCTTTTTTTGCTTGATCAAATGAGTGATGCCTACTTCGAGCAGTGCAATCGTACTCCATTGTGTTGGACTCAATCTTTAGACAAGGGGAGGATCAGGATATGATGGAACCTAGTGGAGCAAGAATGGTAGACAAGACTTTGTATATCCTTTTTGTATTAATATATGCCAAGCTACACATTTAAAAAAAATATATATATTTTTATTGGTTTAACATATTTTCATGTCAAAAGTTAAAAGCTCCCCCCCTCTTTCCCATTCCCCTCCCCCCCGTGGATGGCGGGCTGTGTTCCATAGAGCATTGCTTTTTGTGAGCTCATAGGATGTCCAGGAGTCTGATATTGTGCGGGCACCACTGGAGCATATAGTCGCTTTTGTAAGTATGTGAGGATATTAACCCATTCTATTCGAAAGACCTCAGGGATTCCTTGGATTTTGCATGTCATCCATTCCACAGAATCACATTTCCACACTTTCTGGAGCCAATCAAATTTAGTGGGTGGGTTCTTTTGTTTAAATTGCTGACCTAATGTCAACCATGCCGCTATGACCAGTGTCATTATTGCTCTCTGTTGCGTTTTTGTGTACACTCTTTGGTTCGGATCCCACATACCCGCCAGCCATATCTTGTCATCCAGTCTTTCGGCTCCTTGCACCATGTTCCCCACTTGTTCTTTTAACTCCCTCCAAAAGTGTGATATGGCCCCAGGCAGCTCCACCATATAGATTACCAGTCTCCCATTGCTGAACATCCTCGCAAGCAGTTGTCGCTGGTGGCTGGGTACATTGCATGTAGTCTTTCCAGGGTGTAGTGCCATTGTAGAAGGACTTTTTGCCACATTTCTCTCAGCTGTATAACGCGCCTATACACAAGTGTTTCAAGGCGCTTCTTCCACTTGTAAATCATTTTCTAGTGTTTGTGCATCTGTTTCCGATATCTGGGGTAGCGTGATACCATCTAAGTAGGACTCCTGTTTGGGGGCGTGGCTACAGGCCATGTAGGAGGATGGGATTCCCGAGGTGCTCCTGCCGATCTGCACATGATCCGAGTAATTACTATGTCAAAAGTCACCAAAACCAGATGTAATTGCAGGCAGGGATGTATGAACACTTAGTGCCCAACTGAAGTCCCTCGGTTGACTGGTAGACGAGGAACTCCGTGCAAGATCAACCCGAAGAATCTGCCGCGGCTGAGAGGAGGAGGAACTAAGATGGCGGCCCGGAAACAACAAAGGGACAGGATGCGGCGACGAGAACCAGTACGCGGACATCGCAGGGGACGGTTCCAGGAACATGAAATGCAGCTGGAAGACCTCGTACATTAAAAAAATGACGCTTCCCCGCTGTTGCACCGCAACGAGTGCCCGGAGTGTGCTGCTGCGGGGATTGCCAGGGGAGCGGGGACCGTGACGTGCTCGCCCGAGGCCGAAAGCGGGAAAACCGAGCGACCCAAGAAACGCGCACCAGAGCATCCCACAGGTGGCCAGACGGTGCAGCAAGGAACGTAAAGCTGCGGAAGGGAGCCCGCGCAACACAGGTAATGCTGGTCGCGCTGTGGTGAATATAAAACAGGGCTCGCCTGCACCACCGTGCGCACACCCACCACCCCCCGCCCAGGCTTCCATAGACTTGCGCCGGTGTATGGTGAGAGCCCCCAGGAGGGGGGCTAATACACGACAGAGCGGCACACCGTGCGAGTGGCCCAGACAAGCACGGACCACACAACCGAAAGGTCCCCCTAAGGCTGACCAGGCATTACTGCACGCCGCGTAACACCATACGCTGAGGCAGCCATCGAGCAATGCGAGGACACTGAACAACGCATGAGGGATCATAGCTCGAACACTTGATGGCGAGGCACGCGATCCCCTAGCTCTAGCGGGAGAAGTGCGGGGACAAACACCAAGAGAGGTCAAGCTAAAGAAGGAGGAAAAGAGGACCTGTAGACCAAAGGGACGCAAAACAACAGTTGCGCTGCCGGCATGACATGCACCTTTGTAAAGCATAAGATACCTAATGCCAATCACTGCTGAGACTGTGGAAGGACACACCGGAGGCCTGCATAAATCGGACTCAAATCTGTGTAATCCAACGCACTGGGGTGCACCTGGACCACTGAACCCGACACACGGACGCAGGACCACCTGCAGACCGATTTTAACTCCTACACCCAGGGGGCCCGAAGCGTCCGACACTGCCCAGCAAAGACCCCACAGGGGGTGGGGGGCAGTCAAACAGCAGAAAATGGAGTAGTGGACCCCGAAAGGGGACATACTAGGTAAACCACAGAGTGAAGACCAGAACCTCATGACCAGCAAACATGGCACCCCATGGTCAGTGGGCAGGACATCGATTGGTAATCTGAAGAGCCTAACAAAGACCTGTATCGAGGACTACAGGAACACATAGTAGGTGCGAATGAGCACTGGCCTTGGCACCCCAATACCCACGAGCAGGGGCACAACAAAGCAGCACTTTACAAATGCGGTGCAACTGGAAACCATAGGGCATGGCATGATGGGCAGAAACAACGGATGGCAGGCAGAGGGCAACGCACCCTACTAGGAGACCAAGCGAAGGGCAGAAAAGCGTGCCAAGCCCTCTGCGCCTGGCAAACTGCAGTGGTACAAAACACAAACCATCGAGGAAGAACCAAGCCACACAGGTCATAATTGGCTGTCACGGCCTACCGAGACATCCATCTAAGCACACATACACGAACATCTGAGCAGGGACCCACCAGAAAACAGTGACTTCAACCAGGAACTGGGGCCCGCCGCAGACAGTCGAGTAGGGCACGGCTAGGGAGGGACCCAGCTGACAGAGAGCCACAGGGGAAGGGAAGTCCCACACCAAACCCAAACCAACTGTATGGATGATGTAACAATAAGGCACGATACAAGCAACAAGGGGGCCCACAAACAACCCCAAGCGCCACCCACCGCAGGCAAAGATCAAGGAGCCGGTCTTCGGGCACTCCAAATCAAGACACCGAGCCACGCTGAAATGAAGTCCAAGCTACCCAAAACAAAGGGGAAGCAACCCACAACAGAAGAATATACCAAGACACTGCTGCAAGCGGAGGGGGCAAGGAATCGGGAAAGAAACCCGCAAACGGACACAACCCCGACACGTAACGACCAACAGATCCTGAACGCAATCGCTGACCTGAAAACATCATGGGAAACCAAACTGTCGGCAGCCATGGCTGTACTCAAGGCAACACTTGAACTCAAGGTGGGCGCGGTGCAGGAAGAAGTCAACCTACTTAGACAGGACGCACGGAAAATAGCGGAACACACAGAAAAACTGGAGAAAGAGGCTGCCACAAATACGGCAGCAAGCACATTGCACACCTCCGAAATACACATATTAAAGCAACAAGTAAACAACCTGGAAACCAGAGCAGAAGAGGCCAAAGGGCGTGCTTGGAGGAACAATGTGCGTATAGTAGGGCTCCCAGAAGGAGAGGAAGGACCCAACCCCACAGACTACATCGAGAACATGCTGCTGCAAGAGATAGGTGGAGCGCTCACCCAGGGGTTTGCGGTAGAGAGAGCGCACAGGGCCCTGACCAGGAAACCCCCTCCCGGCACCCCTCCAAGGCCCATAATTGCTAAAATTCTGAACTACCGGGATAGGGAAAAGATCCTGGAATACTTCCGAAAAGGGGGGTACAATACAAAGGGCCTCCGCATCCATCACTGCTTACCCGGATTATACCTTGCTGGTCCAGAGGCGACGACTGAACTATGGGACGGTGAAGAGGAGACTACGAGAGGCGGGCTACAGGTACATGCTAATGTACCCGGCCAAACTGAAAAAGTATTCCACGGAAACAGAACCCTATTCTTTGAAACTCCTGAGGACACAATGGCATGGCTGGATGCTCAGAACTGCCCACAAGAAACGGATGGCCTCAAGGAGGGCGATCAGACAAATGAGGTGACTGCTCCAGAACCGAGGTGCCGTACGTAATATGACATTGGGACTTGATTATAAGTTAGTAAGTTGGAAGGCCCGAATAACGGAGCCATAGGTTAAACAGCAACGCTTGGGCAAGTATAACATACTAGCGGGCTGAAAAATCAGACATGGGGACTGATACATAAGACAGGAGGCCAGCTGGGTTAGACATGAGATGGGCTACATAGAGATAAGAAACCAGGCATAGTGAAATAGAGCAAATAGCAGATGACTTGTCGCTCTCACACCCCCATAGATAGCTTAGTTAGGTTACTGATAGATCGGTAACTCCTTGCTGGGCTCCAGATATCGGTATCACCGAGAATGGGCCAAAAGCGGGTTAGCCTGAGATCCAGTGATGGAGCTGGGCAACAGTTTGGAATGGGAAGGGAGGGGGGAGGGGACGAACTGGGATGTGTGCTGTGAACCTAGTTGGGGAGACTTGGGGGTGGGGGGCCAGTTGGGGGTTTATGTTGCAATTGGACAGGGAACAAGCTCATACTCCCGTCAAGCAAGATCAGAGAGAAGGACAAGGAGGGGGGAAGAAGGGTTAAGATCTGGAGGACAATGGGAGGGATTAGAATAGTAACCTGGAATGTTAGAGGCCTGAATAGCTACCTGAAGAGAAATAAGATAATGATGTACCTGAGAAGGCAAAAAGTGGATATAGCCTTATTGCAAGAAACACACCTCACCAGAGAGAAACAGGAGGTGGTTAAGAAAATGTGGACAGGGACCACCATAGGTGCTACGTATTCAGCCTATGCCAGGGGGGCAATCATCTGGGTGGCTCCACATGTACCCTTCCAGATGCTTCAGGCCACGGTGGAGCCATACGGAAGGATGGTAGTGATGCGGGGGCCGTTAGAGAATAGAGAACTGTGCATTATAAACACATACGCCCCCAACCAAGACACAGTGGCCTTCTTTAAGACACTATATAGCAAAATCAGCCCCCACATAGGAGGCGTGGTCATATGGGGAGGGGACTTTAATTGGACGCTGAACTCCAAAATGGACAGGTCAGACACAAAATTAAATAAACCCACCCCCGCAGCGAAAACGCTACAAGTCCTGCTGAGAAACTTTGGCCTGGAAGACGTATGGAGGCAGCAACACCCGAACGATAGGCATTACTCACACTACGCCGCCCCACACAATCTGTACAAGAGACTGGACTACATGTTTGCCACTTCAGAACTTGCTGGGGAAATGACGGGTTCAGAATATAAGGCGAGAATATTATCGGACCACTCCCCTCTGGTCCTGGCGTGGCGACACCAGCCCCCCAGAGCTAGAATCCCAACATGGAGGCTTAGGGCCGAGGCACTGAAGGATATGCATTCCGAGAGGACCCAAGGGAAGAGATAATTGGGTATTTTGATAATAACACAGGAAGTGTGGAGTCAGAGGGAACCCTATGGGAGGCCTTTAAGGTGGTGGTGAGGGGGGCGGCCATATCCAAATCCAAAGGGCTCCAAGGGGGCATAGAACGAGAGCTACAGGAGACTGAAAAGAAACTAGAAGAAATCATGAAAAGAGGGGGCACCCCACAGGAAGACGCCAAACAGGTATGCCAATTACAACAGGCTTGTGGCGGGCTCGGGGAGAGGCTGTGTAATCTGAATTACAAAAAATACATTGAAAGGCAACATGCTGGTGGGGACAAACCGGGAAGGCTGCTTGCATGGCTATACAAGAATGAGACCCCAAGATCAGCTATTAGGGAGATAACGGGAGAAGATGGCCAAGTCTGGAACACCCAGGAGGGAGTGAATGAGTGATTCCTTAGATTCTATAACAGCCTCTATGGAGACAAAGGGGAGACTGTGGAGCAGGAGACTCAGGAAACACTAGAAGACACAGGATTACCAAAACTGAATGAGGAAGAGAGGGAGAACCTGGATGCCGCTATTACAATAGAGGAATTAGAGTCCGTGGTATTACATCTGCCTACGAGCAAAGCCCCAGGGTCAGACGGCTGCCCAGCGATTCTATAAAACATATAGACAAGAAGTGCTCCCCCGGCTGTTGGCAATGCTAAATGAGGCCTTTGAGAAAAGGACACTGCCAGAATCCTCGAGGGAGGCGGTAATCATCCCGCTCCTCAAACTTGATTAGCCGAGCACGGAATGTGGGTCATACAGACCCCTTTCTATGTTAAACCAGGACAGCAAAATTCTTACGGCAGTGTAAGCGAATCGACTGAAAAGGGTAATTAAACTTATACACCCCGACCAAACCGGCTATGTCCCAGGTAGAAGCATATCCGATAACCACAGAAGGCTTCACCATATCATAAAACAGGTAGAGGGCGACCCAGGTGAAAAAGCAATAGTCTTGCAGGATGCAGTGAAAGCCTTCGACTCTGTAAGGTGCCTTGGATGATGGCGGCCTTGAAAGAATACGGGATAGGACCAGGATACCTGCGGTGGGCAAAAATGGCATACAGCTCCCCAACAGCTAAAGTCAAAACGGGAGCGGTAATTTCAGATAAATGGCAACTTAGTAGAGGCACGAGACAGGGCTGCCCATGGTCCCCGATGTTGTATATCCTTGCACTAGAACCATTAGCGATCTGTCTAACACAGCAGTATGGAGAAATAGGGATCTAAACTAAGGGGGGTCCGCACTTGACATCATTGTATGGGAATGATAAGCTGCTGTACCTGTGTTTTCCCAAGGAAAACCTGCAATATATTCTGGAGGTGATGGAGCACTATGCGACTCTCTCGGGCATAGCAGTGAACCCCAAAAAATCATGCATGTTCCCCCTGGGGAGGTACAGAGGTGTCCCACAGGAGAATTTAGCCATCATGCAGATACCCTGGAAGACCAAAACTTTGAGATACCTGGGGATAAATATATACCATACGATTGTAGACAAGCATAAATACAACACGGAAAGGGCAGTGGAAGGTATCAAGAACAGCATGGGGTTCTGGGCAAAGCTCCCCCTAGCCATGGTAGGAAGGGCAGCCTTGCTCAAGATGGTGGTCCTGCCTAGGCTACTACACTTCTTCGTAAATATCCCATACATGTTGCCCAAACGCTTCTTTGCTAAACTCCAGAGCTTATGTAGAGGTTTCCTATGGCACAACTCCAGAAATAGGGTAGCCCTATGGAAATTGCAGAATGCGTACCACAGAGGAGGCATAGACCTGCCGAACTTTGAGATATACCACCTCGTAGGGGAGCTACAATATGTCGCTAGGTGGCTGTCGGGAGACGAGACAGCAGAACATAGACTACTGTGGGGGGAATGTGACCCTTATTTCTTAAAAGAATTGGTATGGCTACCCAAACCAGAGCTACAGGGGCGATCGAGATTGCTGGAACTGGGCTAGAAGATATGGCGCAAAGCGTGCCGAGTGGTGGGGAACCCGACTCCACGCTCCCCGCAGGTGCCACTTGTGGCACTATGCAGGGTGGACGAGCAACCGAAGAAGGGGATCCGCAAATACTGGGAGCCGGTAGGCCTAGCGACCTTATGAGACATATGGCAAGAGAGTAAAACACTGGACTTCCAAGACATAGTGGATTGAACTAGGGTACATTCAGGACAATATATCACATACACCAGAATAATCAAGCACGTAAAGGAAACATGGTCCGAGGCAATACTAGCAGATCAACATGACACTGCCATAGAAACGATGTACGATATTTCGGAAGGAGGGCACGAAGTATAGCGGATCTATGAACTGGTGATGTCTAAAGTAGGCAAGTGGGCCCAGTCTCGTCTCCAACTGAGACGAGACTGGGAGGAGGAAGCGGGAGAACCTATGCAGGACGGACAGTGGGAAAGAGCCCAGAGATATCATAAAAAGGTGTCTAGAAATGCGAGGTTGCAGCAGATTCAGTCACACGTCACGCACAGGGCATACATGACCCCCCAAAGGATTGCTAGGTTCAGTAATACAGATTCACAGAAATGTCCCAAGTGCGGGCAGGTGGGTGCCGGGATGATCCACATGTTTTGGGCGTGCCCGGAGGTGGGAAAATTCTGGGAGGAGGTTAGGCTACGGCTATCTGAAAAGGGAATTAAGCTAGCGGTAGAATCTGTATGGGCATGCATGATGGGGGGATTTCCCAGACCACGCAATCTAAAAAATTTCAGTAAACTCAAAGACCTGGCATACATTCTGGCCAAAAGGAGAATAGCCATGGGCTGGAAAGCAGCTCACAGACCCAGACTAGAAGTATGGTGGAATGACCTCCTGAAATGGGGAGAAGCCGAGAAAGTGGCATGGTACGAGGCAGCCAGCAGGGGGGGGGGGGTGAAGTGGGACCCCTAATAGCATGGAGACATATGGTAGCAACACTGTCGGAATCCTCCCATGTCGAATCCAGTGAACAGGACACGTCAGAGGAAGATGAAGGGGACTAACCCCAATAAAACGGAAACCTACGGGACTGAGGTGGAAGCTCGAGTAACAGTGGAGGGAGGGGGGAAGACAGCAATAAATAACATGTAAATGTAAGCTAAGAAGCACGTAATCCGAAATGTCGGGTGTGTTGGTTATGTTTTGTTATTGTAAAAAGCCAATAAAATATGTTTTTTTTTTTTTAAAGTAGGCCTCCTGCTTGTCTGTCCTCAGGGAATCTGATTGATATAGGGCTTTGATAAAAGTTCCCATTATTTCTGCCATTTCCTCATTGGTTGTCTTCAAGTTCCCCTGTGAGTCTCTCAGCTTCAATATGGTTGTCCTTCGGCCCTTTTTGCAGGGTTGCCTTGCCAGGAGTTTGTCCGCTTTGTTGGAGCCAATATAGTACATCTCTTTTGTTCTTAAGAGTGCTAGCTCTGCCTCCTTGGTCTACAACATCCCCAATTGGCCTTGTATACGTTTCAGGGCTAATTTCATCTTCTTGGTGGGGTTTTTCACTATTTCAGTTTGTGCTTCCATTAGTTTCCCCTCATTTTCTACCTCCCATCTAGCGCGCTGCTTGTCCCTTTGTGCCTTTAGTGCTATTAGCTCTCTTCTCAAAACTGCCTTAAATGCATCCCAGATGATCCCCAGTGAGGTTGTGCCTGTGTCGTTCTCGGCAAATTAGAGTTCAATCTTTCCCTTTATTGATTCCACTATCGCGTTATCTTGTAAGATATCGGTTGGGAACCTCCAGGCCCACACCCACCTCTGCTCTACTTGATGACTAATGTGATATTATTGGGGCGTGGTCCGAGAGGGAGATTGGGCCAATATCTATGTGTGCCGTATTTCCCATTAGCCTTGCGGAGGCCCAGACATAGCCTATTCTAGATCGTGTGTTGTAGATATGAGAGTAGTGAGTGAAGCCTTGTGTGTCTCCTTTCTTGTTAGGCCAGACATCGCAGAGGGCAAGTGTCTCAAAGGCTTTCTTCAATGCCTTCATGGGGGCATTCGCACCCGTTCATGTTTTGGTGCTTTTGTCTAGTTTAGGGTCCCATGCTATGTTGAGGTTGCCGCCCATGATGACGCCCCCCTGTAGTGAATTCTTCCAGTGCCATAAGGATTCCTCTGAGGAATCCGTCTTTCCCCGTATTGGGTGAACATATGAATGCTAGTGTAAGGTGTCTGCCGCCTACTGTTATGGTCAAGAAGATGCAATGCCCCTCTTTGTCCACCCGAGAGCTCTGGAACTGTGCCTCGAGTTTGTACTGTATGGCTATAAGCACTCCCACTTTCTTTCCTTCCGCATTAGCCTGGTATATTTGTGAGGCCCCCCTTATCCTGACCTGTGTTTTGTCCCCCTTCTTTATGTGGGTTTCCTGATACATGATAATGTCCACTCCCATCCTCCAAGCCGGTCGTTCCAGTTTTGACCTTTTTATTAGGGTATTTATTCCTCAGACGTTATGCGTCAGGATCTTTATCCAGCTCATGCTTCCACCATCCATGGTCCTCTAGTCCCTGGCACTCTTGCTCCTGTCTCCTCTTTTGACTGTTGTGTTTCTTTGCCCCTTGTTTTCCCCACCATCCTTTCCCCCCTAACTCTTCCCCTTTCCCCTCCTCCCGCTCCTCACCCCTCTCCCCAACTTCCTTTCCCCATGAGGGGGCTAGATTTGTAAAAGCGTCCGGACGAAGTGTCCTGTGCTCCTGGTCCCCTATCCTATCCACGTCAGGTACCGGTTGTTGGGGGTGGGGGGGTCCTAAACCCCACTTTGGATTCCGTACACGCCCTTCCTCCTTCATCCTTGGGCCTCTGATCTGGGTTTCCGGGCGGTTCCTCGCCCCATGATTTATACATTTGCTCCACATTCTGCCTCATGTTGTGTCAGTAATATGGTGGTATTTATTTCCTCCCTGCTCTACTTTTCTTCGTTTCCGTTTTCCATCCGCCCAGCTTGTTGGGGCCTCCTGCTCTCCTCTGTGGTCGGTCCTGGCCGTCCTGGTCTTCCTGTTGCAGCCCCAGGATATGTTCCCCTTCTTCACATGACGTGATCCAGTGTTGATTCCCTTCCCAGTTGAACAGGCGACCAAATGGAAAAGTCCATTTATATTTCACTTGGTTGGCCCTGAGATGTTGGACCACTGGGCCCATTTTTAATCTCTTCAGCAAGGTAGACTGTGCTAGATCTTGGTATAGTTGTACTTCTTGGCCATTTATCCACATCGGGCCTGCATACCTCGCTTTCTGTAGTATTTGCTCTTTTTTGTGTGTAGGAAGTTATGGCAGCTAGTACGTCTCTGGTCTGGTCCCCAGTTCAATTGTTCTTTTAGGGCCCACCCGGTGTAGCCCGTCTACTTTAACCTGTGGGTCCGTGTCTACTGCTAGAATTTCCGCAAAGAGCCGAGTGACTGATCCCTGCAGGTCTTTATCCTCAATTGATTCCGGTAAGTTTTTAATTCTGATATTCGATCACCTCAACCTATTTTGCAGGTCTAGGTTGCTAGAGATGCGTGCCAGTTGCTCGAGCATCTCGTCCAATTTCTGTGTGTCCTCCTCCACCTGCTGGACCACTTTTTCGAGTGTATCCGTCCTTTCTTCAAGCTTTGCAATATCTAGTTTTACCTCCTGGAGGAACTGTTTCATGTCTTCCTTCAATGTCTGAAACTGTTTCTGAATGGATAGCAGAAATTGACTTTGCAGTTCCTTGAAGCAGTTTTCCATGTCTGCTTTGGTCATAGTGTTGTCCCCCATGTTTGGTTGCACTGCGTCTTGTGGTCCTATTGCGGTTTTCCCTTTTCTGGTCGATCTTGTATCGTCCATGGACTAGAGTTGCTTCAGGCTTCTGTTCGGTTTTCTTTTGGGGGGGTCGGGGAGGGGCTGCGCTGGGGATTTTGCTCTGGACTTGAACATCAAAGCTACTGTGGTGTCCTTCTCACTGATCCCCTTCTTTTGCCCAGTTCCACGTTCACATCTTTGGTCAATGCTGGCGTGTGACCAAAATATCTCCCTTTCAGTGCATCCCCTTTGTTTGGGGGGCTTTCCCCTCATGATCATGGGTGAATACTCTCGTGTGGTTCCTGTCGATGTCCATCCATACTTGGCAGCGGAGGGTGGTTTCCCTTCTGGATCTAGGTCTGTTGGACCTTGTCGCTAGTTTTGTGTACTGTGACAATTAGTCTTTTCTGGGCTGGCCCTTGATCGCCACCCTGTGGGCTTTTGCCTTACAGGTGGTGGCATATCTTGAGTACTATCGGGCCTGTATTGCCTCGTGGTTTTGGGTTTTTTTTTTGTTTGTTAATGCTGCAGTCTCTCCCTGCTGCTTTCCTGTCTGGCCCCTTCCTTGGCTGGCCCCTCATGCCTTGGGACTCCCTCTTGTCCCTTTTGGTTGTGATCATTTTGTCAACGGGTTTCCCGCTCCCGTTTCCCTTTGTTGTGTCCTTTTGTGCGGGGGATGGTCTTTGGTGGTGGTAGATGTGGCCCAGTGGATGGGCCCAAGGTCACTGTTTTACGGCTGGTTCCCCACTGTTAACTGTGTTGCAGGTACCAAAGCCCGGGTTCTGCGCTTGCTTGGGATGCCCCTGTGGTCATGCGCGATGTCCCCAGCTTGTTGTTCCACTTATTTTAATGGCTCTGGTCGGGGCCACCGTGGGTTAATGTTCATGGGCATAGTATGGGGCAGGCGCGTGGTGGTTCCTGAGGCAGTCTGTACTCACTGTGTATCCATGGCCCTCACTCCCGTCGTGTATGGCTGCCGTTGTCTTCTCGGAGGTGCTGCTCGCCGCTCTCTTCCTGTTCCTCCGTGGCCGCAGTCCTTTTGCAGCTGTCTGATCACTGTCGGGTCATCTGGCTATGCTGCTGAGGCTATTGTGCTGTGTGGTCGCCTCATCGGGCACTGCTGGGCTTACTGTTACATGATCGGTATGCCTTGTTGTCTGGGGGGTGTCTCTGGGCACCAAGTGCTGTTTCCCCATTGTCAGCTGGTGTTCTTCTCTTGGCATGTTGTTTGCGCTAGGCTGGATGGGTGGGGGGGGTAGGGGCCATTTGAGTGCCCGGTTGGAGCTGCTGTTCAGAGATTTCCCTCCTTGCTCTCTGCGTTGCCGTTAAGTGGGCCAGCTCATCCATCCAGCCTGGTCTTTGTTCTTTTTGGCTCCCCCCACATCTAGCAGAGCTGTGCTCCAGCAGTCAGTGCTCCGACTAGGTTCCGTAGCTGGGTCACACTTCTCCTCTGTTCCCATCTCTTCGGTTGGAGTCCTGGGGCACTCAGCTTCTTGGCAAGTTGCTTCCCTCTTCTCTGCCTCTCTCTGAGACCCAATCCCATCTGCGTGTTGCGGGGTTCTTTCTCGTCCGTTGGGTTCGGAAACTTCTGATTCTTTCTTTTTCATTGCCGTTAGCTCTGCAGGAGGTTTCGGACGACGCTAGCGGAACTGTTCTTTTTCATAGAAATGGGGCTTGGAATCACCCAGAAAGCTTAAATGTGATGCTGATTGTTGCGGCCCGGCGGGGAGAGACTTCTATATACATCCCCCTCTGCCGGCCACCATTTTGTTGACTATCCCGAGCTACACATTTAATTTGTTTGGTTGCAAATGACAAGTGACGTGTGTAGCATCAGTGGTACTTGTACAGGCTATGGATTGCCAAATGTCCGATAACATGAATATTAACCAACTGTAGAACATTAAGAATGAAAGCAATAACTTGTGGATATGAGCAACCTTCATAAAGCGCATAGTTTTAGGCTTCTTTGGTTCCTATTTTAAATATAAACCAGAAAAATTAACCAATTGCTGTGTTCTTAATAAAAAAAAAAATGAATAGGCCAACACCATAAAGTAACATTTATAAGTTTTATAAATGTTACAGAGTTAACACTCTATTAATAAAATAAATACAAATGCAAACAAGAAATTGATTTTGTATGCAACCGTGCCAGTGTAGATAAAATTAGTTTTTTGGCAAACTGCACTGGCGATCGGGCTATATGTAGAACTTCATCCTCGAACAAGTCAGGTCCCATTGGCTTACAATCGTGCCCAAGAGGACACATGGTGTTTTTTGGTGGGACCGATGTGAAGGGGCTGTGGGTTGATCAGTGAAGGAGATAAAAACTGAGTTGAACAACATGAGTTGTCTATGAGGCTATGGCTCACACTAGGAAGAAAAGCTTTTTCAAGGCCTGTCCTTACTGCCATTTCAAGAACATCTATTTGGAGGATCTGCACGACGACTGCCTCTACTCGCATTATCCTGACCACAAAAATCAGAGAATGTTCCATCTGGCAGTCATTTCCCAGGAAGATTCTCAGAGATGATCGCTAGTGACATGGTTAGACTATGGTGCTGAAGCCTCCGATATGGCATTGGTCCATAGCCATGCTTCTCTCAGGCAGAGCAGGCCCCTTGAACGTACCTCTTCATCCAAGAGGTCAAGGTCCCATGATGACAGTTCCTGTGGCAAAAGAGCAAAGGAGGGTCATTCAATCCTATTTCATACTGCTGTCATCCACAACAACCTCAATGTATTCATCTGTGGTGTCATTAGCGACAATTTTGTCCATCAAGGCCACTGCTTCTCCACCTGCGAAATGTCTGTCTGTCTTCTCCTGACTCGCATTTGTCAGCTACTAAGAAACCAGGCCTACGGCCCCATCAACGACTCAAACAGTCCAAATCCTCATCGACGACGGCTTTGGTGCACCATACTCCATCAGTGTCTGTCACCACTACGACCATGCCCCCCTACCCACCCACGCACTTTTCTTTTTTACCCTTCCCTTGCACCTGCGCGATCTGAATGACACCTGGCCTAGTAAGATCATTGTCCGTCTTCCCTCCGTTCACCCTCCCTTGCCTCGTCGCACCTTGAAACACTTGTGTATAGGTGTGTTATAAATGCCATATCATAAAAGTGCACGCATTTTGTCAACGACCCCATGAGGCGTCTCTCCGGCTGAAGAATCTTCTTCTGCACTTTCTGCATTACCAAGTCCTTTGCTTAAACATCCTGGCTCTGTAGGTTCCTGGTCGTACCATACTTCCACCAGAGGACATTTAGAAACTTGCCTGTGAGGCAGAGCTTGAGCAGGGAGGTTCTTCTCTGATAAAGACTATACCCATGTTGATGACAGAAGTGGAGTCTCTACCATCTACAGTGTCCACAAATATTCCCTCCACTCCTGCTGGACCATCTCCAAGGCCGGTTCCTGCTCAACCGGGGAACTGCAATCTCTCCTTGGACATTCTGTCCACACGTCAAATTCTTGTGTCTGGATGTGGAGTCACAGAAGGAGCTATAAGCCTGTGCTGCAATTCAGACAGTCTGTTGCCTGCTCCCCCACAAACATCTGGGAACCCCTCACTGGCACACAGTCCTACTCTTCCTCCATCTGTCACCCGTAAGGATACAGATACTGAAGACGTCTCCCTGGGTGGTGTGTCTACTCACACTAACACCTTGGTTGAGTTCGAGAAGGTTGTCCCACGCACGAAGTTTGGTTCCCTTACCCTACCCTAGTGCTCCAGGCGACTCATTTACTAGCCAGCCGCGCTGGAACAGACCCCCTCGGCACAGAGGCTGTGTACCGTGCCACTGCACCATGCTCTCCCCTAGCCACAACGTACATGGGCTCAGCTTGTTTCCCTATAGGCCGACTCAAACGTGAAATTTCACTTCGGCATCCACGCAGCCTCCAAAGGACTAAATCTGGTCGACTCGACTCCAAGCTGCGTACCGTGCCACTGCACCATGCTCTCCAGTAGCCACAACATACATGGGCTCATTTTGTTTCCCTACAGGCCGACTCGCACGTGAACTTTCACTTCCGCATCCCCGCAGCCTCCAAAGGACAAAAGCTGGTCGACTTGACTCCAAGCACAAGAGGGCACTGTCCCAGCTACACCTCTCCAGTTCTCCCATCCTACCTTTCCACCCAGGCTCCATGCACGACCACGGTGCAGGTAGGAAAAGATGTTCACCTCCACTGGTGGCTTTCACCCATTTGCTCACCAGCTTACCATGAGGCAGTAATATACATCCCTCTTTTCTTCTCTTTCTTTCTTGCTCTTCTGTGTCCTGCTTCCTTCCTGATACCATATAGGACTCTATATACAGACCAGGACCAAAGGAGAGAACTCGGACAACGTTGTCCAGCCGTTAAGTGCCACTACGTGGTATAGCAGCAACCCCACAGTAGGAGAAGGGGTGTCTCAACCTTCCGGACCACACTCGAACCCAGACCTTGGGATAAATGCCACGGCAAGCAAATCTCCAGCCGATTAGCAGAGGTACACAAACTACAATATTACGTCAGAAAATGCTTTCTGACTGGTTAAGTGAGGGACAATTACAACCACTCTTTGTTCGTTTTAAAAAAAGCTTTTCTTTTCTCCTTTTCTTTCTTCTTTTGTGTTTTGTATGCAATCACAGGGTCTTGAACCAACATGCCCTGATGAAGGCAGATGTAGGCGCACGCTGAAAAGACCGCCGAAACGTGAACTGCTTGAAAAGTTTGCCAAGCATCACGTTGGCAAAGAATTCTTTTACTACATAGCGACCCGTTGATAGGGCAACATTGAAGCCCTGAACTTCGATCAAGACAAAAGGAACTGTCTAAAAGGGAAAGAACTTGATAAAAAGAGAAAAGTACTTCCCTCACACCCAGGGGCAACGACTTTTTTAGTTTCCTCTTTCCTCTGAAAAATGTTTTCCTTTATCATATGTAGAAGAACTTTTGTTGACATTTGAATTGTTCATGTTGTTGAATATGTTTCAAAAAGGTCTACAATTTTCCCACTTACTTTACTGTAGCTAAAGAACCATTAAGTTGAATGACTATGTCTGTTTCTGAACCTATGTAATGCACAGAATTTATTTTATGCACATTGTAAATATTAATACAACTTTGTAGAAAATGCACGAATGCTTTGGACTAGATTATTTCTCCAAATGGAGTTTTTGATTTACTGTCTTCAACCTGCCAATGATTAGTGGCTAACACATTATTGTTTTGGTTTTCTTTCTCCCTCCAACATATCATCCTCACTAGAAAGCGGACAAATACTAGCACTAGTGGTTTGATAAGATCTTGAGCATCCTCGCAAAGAAATAGTCGAGTACTTGCTCCCTCAACTATCATTTAAACTTAGACTTAGTCTAACAAAGGGTAGGATACACCTATTGTTCATGTACCAGGGGACGACAAACCAGAGGGTACTCCTCTTCATGACTCACCTCTAGACAAAATCTGCTCTTTCCATGCCCTGATGTCTAGGGCTGTCACGTTATTTGATCATGTTTCATAGGATCAATAGAAGAAAGGCTTCTTGTACCAGCGATGAGAACAAACCAAGAGGTCTGTGATGACCATACCTGTTCTTGATGACATCTGGGAGGACAGCCTACATACTATGATGTATCCTTCTTCTGCCCCGCAAAAGGACAGACTTGAGAAAAAGTACAAAGCTCCAGAATCTGCATCTAAATGTCTCAGGATGCAACTCAGTTCAGATCCTGTGATCTCGGCTGTAGCACGAAAACACTCTGCAAATCCTTGGTCACTGTGTTCAGTGCCACCCGATAACTAGACACCTTTGGGAAATGCATCATCACCAAGGCCTCTACTACTATCATGGCAGGTAATGTGATGACTATCTTGTCCCGATAAGACAAGGAACTCTGGTTCAAAATGGGCCCCGTCTTGGATTTTCTTCTGGACGACAAAGGATGAAGCTTCCGACAAATGGGAAGACACTGGCTTCCGGCAAATGGGTAATAGCGCTGTCCTTTGCTGTCAAGGTTGGTTCAAGGCTACTAGCTTGTCTCCGGAGGTGCAGTCTAAGGTGGTGGACATGCCCTTTGATGGGGGGGGGGGCGGAGGATTGGTTTGGGATGACACGCTGACACTGCCCAGTCCCTGGGCATGATGCAACAGTGCCAGATCTTTCAGTCCAGAAAGACACGCTTCACATGGATGTCCCTTGATTACAAGCCATCTGACCGGTCCAAGTCCTACCGGCCTAGCACCTACCCTACATCAGAAAGCTACAAGGGGAAATCACAGTCTTACAGAGGGAATCCGTGCTTTCCTGGCTCCTCACATACCAGGGGCCAATCCTCAAAACAGGCCTGACCAGGCTCTGCCACCGCCCCTCCGCTTACACACCCCAGTGGGAGGGCGAGTTTCCAAGTTTGTCGACCAGTGATGTTCCATCACCATGGGCAAATGGGTGTTGTCACTAATCCAGCAATAAAAAAAAACAACAAAAAAAATCTAATCCAGCAATGCCACACTTAGAAATTAATCAGGCGCCAGCCCTCCATTCCCGACTTGCCAATGTCAAGAAGCACTTGCTGTTTCTCCTGCAAAAAGTCCAGCCTCTCCTCTCCAAAGGGGTGATCGAGCACATCCCCCTTCAGCATAGAGGTCTAGGAGTGTACTCGAGATACTTTCTCATACGGAGGTAATATTCGGGGGGGTTGGAGGCCCATTTTAGACATGGGCCATTGCAACAGGTACCTGTAGGCTCCAACCTTCAAGATGCTCACCCTCCAGCATATCCTCATGAAGCTACAGGATGGAGATTTTGTATCTTCCCTAGACCTAGAAGATGCTTACTTTCATGTCTCAATCCATCTCTGGCCGCAGAGGTATCTTCGCTTCTCAGGCCTTGCCCTTACACCTATACTCGGCTCCAAGAGTATTCAGGAAGTATCTGGCTCCAGTAGCCGCTCATCTACGTTGATCTGGGGTGCACATCTACCCGTACCTCGATGATTGGCTAGTTCATACCGCCACTCTTCCATTGGTCCATCAGCCCACAGAAGATAATCCATTGCTTGATGTCACTGGGGTTCTCCATCAACTTTGCCATTTCCCATATCCTGCTTGATGCCCTTGCAGCAAGCTCTATTCTTAGAGGCTCAACTGAACACACTGTCTTACACCGCTACCCCATTGGAGGACACAGTGAAAGCCATGCTCGCAAAGCTCTCCTACTGTCACAGAAGAATTTAGCATCAGTCCGCATGTTGAAGTCCCTGCTAGGAATGATGTCCACCTGCATCCTCAGCACTGCAGGCTTTGAATGCAGCATCTCCAGGAGTTCCTCAATGCTCGATAGAATCAAGTCTCCGGCGCATAGGAGGACAGGATTCTTCTGATGCCCCCTTTTCATAACACGCTTTGCTGGTGGATGCTTTGCTTCAATCTCACTCAGGGAGCACCCTTTCGTCTGCCTGGTCACCAGATCACAGTCACTATAGACGCGTCACTGGAGGGCTGGGGATCCCATACAGGCGAGCTCTTTGACAGGGGGCTCTGGTTACGGGAGGAGAAAATGTTGCCCATCAATGTCCTAGACCAATGCGCTGTTTTTTTGGGCGATGAAGTCTTATCTATCGCAACTTTAAGGCCGGGTGGTCCGTGTGGCAACCAATCCTCAAGTGTTGTCTGCGTAGGCTCAGGTCCTATGCACATGGGCTCTGGCCCACAACCACAACACATTGAAAGATTCCCTCAGCAGGGAATTGATCGTTCAGAAGTGCCCACTTGTGCCAGGATTTCAAGTCCACTGCATATTCAGCAGGTGGGGAACTACAGATGTCAATCTGTTCGCGACCAAAACAAATAAGAGTGTGGCCCCCGCCAGCAGATTCCAACAGACAGGGAGCCTAGGAGACACCTTCACATTCCTGTCGGAAGACATGTTCCTGTATGCATTCCCTCTGATCCCTCTTCTTCCCAGAGTAATCAACGTGTACAGGCAGCATCAGTGCACACTGATATCGGTGGTTCCAGCTTTGACAAGGCAATATTGGTTCTCAAAGCTTATCACCCTGTCTGCAGCACCTTTCATCCAGCTTCCTCCGCTTGCCAATCTTCTGTCCAGAGACCAAGAAGCAGTGCCGCACCACCACGACACAGCCTCCCTCAATATGATGGCCTGGCTGATGCTTTCTTGGTGTCCAGTCAAAGTTTCGAAACAAGAGTTTCAAAAAAAAAGTTTTGAATGTATTTTTTTTATATTAACGGGTTTATTTTAAGTTTGTATAGTGAAATAAGTGTTTAAAAAAAAACGGGGGTTTGGGTGGGGACCCCCCCATTAAAAAAAATTAAAAAAAAAAACAAAGTGTCAGAACTTTTGTCATTCGAAACTGACTGTCGAAACAGTCACTATGAACCGCTTTCTTAGGGTTGCAAGTGTACCGTTGCCTCAAGAATGTAGGACATTCTGGTACAAGCCATGGCTACTTCTACAGTTTCCTGCTATAAAAACAAGCAGAAGTGTTTCTCCACTTTGCGTTCTGGGCAGGGCTTCAGCCCCTTCATGTACCGGCTCCATACATCCTTCCTTACCTGTTGTCCTTGGCACAAGCCAGTTTGGCTCCCCCTTATATCACGGTTCACCTGGCTGCCATTTCCAGTTTCGCGCATTCCCTCAGGATGTCTTCCCTGTAGTCTCACAGGCACAAATAATTCCTGCTGGGTATGTTCCGATCATTCCCTTCTGTCGGAGCACCTGCTCCAGTGTGGCCCTGTTCAAGCTCATGGGACCTACTTCCGAGTATTTACACAAGGCCGCTCTGAAGTATTTGTCCTAGAAGACTGCTCTTTTGGTTGCCAAAAGATGTGTGGGGGAACTCCAGGCTCCCTCATACAGGCCACCCAATTTGTCTTTCCACAAATCCAAAGCAGTCCTCAAAGCAGTCCTTCACGCAAACCGATCCTTATGCCCAAGGTTCCATATGCATGCCACCTAAACAATACTGTGTTGCTACCAGTCTTCTTTGCCTCTGTCCTCTTGTTGGGGAGTGGGGGGGAGACACTTGTTGCATTCCGTGGATGCTGAATGAACCCTTAAGTTCTGCATTGCCGGCACAAAAAAAGTTTTTGCAAGTCTTCACAACTGTTAGTGGCTTTTGGTTTGATGGACAATGCCAATGTACTTCCCAAGGCCTCCATTGCTCGTTGACTGCCCTGCATTTCCTTCTGTCATCAGCTGGCAGGCCCAGAGCCCATTGTACCAGGGCTGTGGCGGCTACAACTGATTTTTTTCTCCATTGTTCCCCTGCAGGATATTTTCAGGGCTGCCACATGGCGATCTGTTCCTACCTTGACATGGTTTTACTGTGTCCAGAGGGATTCCATAGAGGAGTCCAGGTTCAGCCAGGTAGTGCTACGCAACCTGTTTCCACCCATTGTTGCTATTGTGTGTTCTGCTTTGTAATCTATTCAAACCGTATGTGAATATGAAAGATCCAAAGCTGGAGAAGGAAAAAGTTACTTGCCTGTAACTCCTGTTCTCCAGCATTGGTATAATTCATAGATTCACATGTGTTCATGGAAACTTGCCAGAATCTGAAGATGGCCTCCTGGGGGTGGAGTGAAGGGAGACCCGTCATTTGGCTGTGGGCAATATGACCCACAATTACTCTGATAGGGTACTAGTGACAACAGTTTTTAAATTGAAAAATAAACTGCTTTACTGTATTTTAGAGCTCATCTGTTGTCACGACCCGTATAAAAAAAAACCCTGGCAACCCCATGGGCCAGGAGGGGCCTTAGATCGGTTCTCGAACAAACTCAGGCATCCTTTGCTGAAGCCCTCTAGGGGCCAGTCCTGGCGCTGTTGGCGCCAGGCTCATACTTCATGAGGACTTTTGTTTTGGGACTACTTTATTCCAGTGCCAGCCAACATGGAGGCACCCACATAGCTTGGTTCCCTTGGAACCAAGCTATGCGGTATAGTGTTTTGGGTGTGGTAGCCTAGGAACTACTTTACCTGGACTACTTTTCTGAAGCTATTTAAACCACATCCAACTTGAAGGACACGCTTCGCGTTACTTTGCAATCCTGCAACGTGACACTCATCGTGTTCAGCTGTGCCTGCGAACCTCGAAAGAACAGCATCTGAAAAACAAAAGGACATCGTTAATAGCAGCAGCTTACCTGTGATTCCATCGCTAGCTGTCCTCCGCTCCTGCAAACAGCATCCAAGGATCAGCGAATCTCCCGGACCGACGGACCTGCAAAAAGGAGATAAACAGGACATTAGACATTTTACATTATTGCCGGAAGCTTACCTCACGAGTCTCCCATCGACAAGCATCATCTTGAGACTTCTTGCTCCGGGTGAGCACCGCAATCTACGGGGAACAAAAAGACAACAGGTTAGCAAAGGCAAGGCATCTTAGCGCATACTTACCGCATCAAGGTGCTCTCGATGCACCTCACCTACCGGCGAATCCAAACTCAGTCTACGTTCCACAGCGAACTTCGGCGCACGTAAGGAAAGAGAAAATACATTACTTAAACCAAAGAAAGGCATACAAGTATTACAGTAATAAGACCTACCTGAAAGACTCAAAAGGGCCGGCATCAGTGAAGTAACTAGATCGCACTCGCTCACAAAGAACAACACGCTCCCTGCCAAGAAGGCAGGACGGAGAGCACGCCAAAACCCATAACAAGGCAGAACTTCTCCGCTGATCATACCTGGGAGCGGCTGAGAACAATACCAGAGTCCCCACAGCTGGGTGGCATCCCCGTGGATACCAGGTGAGCGTAACACCTGTGGTTTACCAGCATTCTTCCTCTTGGTGTCGTGTAAGTAAGGACTGGCTGCCAGGACTCCCTACGGTAAAAACAGGGTGACCAGCCACCACGGCGGCCGGTCCCCCAAGGAGAACAAAACACCAAAGGGGGAAAAAACCTTTACGAGGATGCTGGGGTAGCTGAAGATCCGGAATGGCAATGGTAGATGCAGGTGATGTAGCAGAATGCCAAGGCAAGTGGACGAGAATCAGGAAGCAGTGTCTTGATGCTGTCTGGATGTTAAGAAGGCAGCGGTTCCCCAAGATTGTAGCTGCATGCAAGATCCAAGCATGTAGTGCAGAGTGGAGCGGAAGAAAAAGAGGGACAGACCCGGAGTGAGGAGTGCTCTGAGGAAAACTGCAATGGAAGTTGAAGGTAAGCAAAGTGCTAGTTGGAACAAGCTTTTAAGGAACAAGTGTATACAAAGTAGCATAGGTGCAAAGTGAAGGGCCAGTGTTGTTCTTGTTAGTGCCAAGCCTCTCCTTCCAGTGTGTGTGACATACACTTCGCGTGGCAGCCATCTTGGGATTGACCCATGCAGTTCCTAGAGCGCTGGCGGCCATCGAGAGGTTGACAAACTGCCACCGAGCGTTGGGAAAGCCCTTGTTGTGACCCCAGTGGTGAAAAAATGACCAAAGAGGATGTCAAGAAGAAACAGTATACCCCTTTCCAAGTCCAATCCCGCCAGATTTCCAGGGGAGCAGACGATAAAAATGCCTCACCAAAATGGGGGCGTGGACCGGTCTTGTAGGTTCCCAGGTGCGATCAGCAGGTCGATAGCCCTTCCAGTCTATGAGACACTGTAAGATCCCCCTTTGATAGCGAGAGCCACAGATATGGGCCACCTCGTATTCTGGCTCTTGATTGATTAAAACAGGTGGTGGTTTGGCTACCCGACGTCTTCCAGGTGAGGTCTTATAGGGTTTCAATAAGGACAAGTGGAAGACCGGATGTATTTTGTTCCAATAAGGGCAGAGCTGTAAACGAAAGGCCACAGGATTAATCCGCTTCATTACCTTGAAGGGGCCAAATACTTTGGTGCAAATTTCTGAGTTTTCATACGTGCTATGTCCCGTCCCCTTTCCCCCATACTGTATGGGTGTCCCTTGCTAGGGACGGGAGACGGAACCTTTTTCACCAGAAAAATCATCTTCCCCTTTGAATTTAGATGCACGTGTGGGTGCAGCCCGGACTCTGCCCACCAGCCCCGCGTCTCAGTCTTCATTTCCGCGTCGATGGGAATGGACTGCTTTCACCAGCGCTTTGGGTCAGGGCTCCGGCCTAGTAATTCCATGCGCTCTTCCATGGATAAGTGTTTTGTCTTCTTTTTTCTTGTCTTTAATCAGATACCTCTGTCCTCTGGCACCACGCTCCTCCCTGGCGCATGTTGACATCAGTGGGCTTCAGCAGCTGTGCAACCTGCGAGGGGCTCTTCCCTACGTCTGACCCCCATGCTCTCTGCCTCCGCCCCGACCATGGCTGGGAGTGCTGTACTGCGTGCAATGCTCTTACACCACATGCTCTGAAGAACAGGCTAGCTTGGTGGAGGCAGCTCTTCGGAAGGTCGCCTTCAGAAGGAATTCAAGCACAAGCCCAGGCCCAAGGCAGGGGCACTGTTGTCATCCGCACCCCGCAAAGGCGACTCCTTCCCCAGGAAGGGCATAAGCGGGAGGGAACTTGCACTGAGGCTGCTTCAGCTACCGGCCGCCAGGTCGAGAGGGTGACAAGATCCTACCGGTGACTGCGCTGAGGGACCGCAAGTTTTACCGGGTTTCCGCCCGAGGGGGCTACGCCCTAGTACCAGACAAATGTCTGAGGGGGCACCTGTATGCAACACTACTGGCGACACAGGCGAGGGCAATCCGCCTACCAGGTCCCGTCCTGAGGTGCAGCGTAGGCCTCAACCTCCACCACAAAGTCTTGGAAGAGGCCGGGCCCAGCACGGCAAGCACCATGACACAGGCACGCACCATGACACAGGCATGTGGCATGCAGCCAGACAAAAAGGCAGCTTGCCCGTCACCATCTCCCTTTGGGGAACGAGTTTCCAGGTGGGACTGGTGTTCTCTGGGCACGTGGCTCATGGCATACCCTTCAGCGTCGCAGGGCAGATCCACCTCGCAGGCAGCAAGGCAGAGTGTGCCAGGATCTCAGCACCATCAGGGACCCGCCCCCATGCCCGCGCTTCCAAGCACTCCACCGGCCTTTGAAGACAGGTTTTTCGAATAATTCCTGATGCTTATGAGGTCTCTGCAGCTGGGCATTATCCTCAAGGATGTGCTCAGGGACATGCTCCCTCCAGTCCTGCCGCTAGCACCCACAGCCACTCTGCCCTTGGTTCCAGCGCCTCCGGCTCCAATGCAGCCCCATGCCAGTTCCCACGTCACCGGCTCCCATGCCTACAACTGTCTTGGCAGCCTCGCAGCAGCAGCCGCCGCCGGCTCCTGCCAGTACGCCACAGCCGCCGGCGCCCAGCACTCCTCCAGCTGCACCTGACCAACAGGATACATTGGTAGACACGGATGAGGAGGACCCTGACACTCCTTTGTCGGCCAAGACCTTCCATGAGCGGCTTGCGGGTCTGGCCGAATATACCTGGGGCTTCCTCAGTCTGAGGTGGAACTATCAGAGGCGGGGGTCCTGGCGGAGGTCCTCACTCTACGCCCCACAGCTAGAACAGGGATTCCAATGCAAAAGGGTGTAGTGGCACATGCCAAAAAAGGAGGACTTAAACCTCATTCGGCACAGCCTACTAACAGGCGCCTCAACGCCAAGTTTAGGCAGATGGAGGGCAACCCTCTCTTGCTATCGGCACACCCTCAGCCACACTCCTCGGTGATCGCTGCAGCTTCGATCTACTCCAAGCCACAGTCGTCATCGGCTACAGCAGCCTCTGCACTCCTAGGTAAGAAGGAGAAGATCCTGTAAGCATACGGGAAGAAGATGTATTCTCCTTCCCTTCATCTGTGTCAGTCCAATGCAGACGCTATGCTCACTGTAGTCAACCAAAGGCTTTGGCGGGAAACCGCCGACTTCCTTCCGGAACTTCCGGTGCAGAGCCAGGTGCCCTTTAAGGTGGGGCTGGAAGAAGCTAAGATTGTAGCACAAAACATAAAAGAGACCACGGTGGCGCACATTGACACCTCAGGTCGTGCCATTTGCATCACTACGGACATGAGGACGGCCTGGCTAACGGCGACCAAGTTCAACCCAGACGTCCAGGCATGTATACTGGACCTTCCCTTCAAGAGTGGCGACCTGTTCCATTCCACTACAGACGAGGAACTTGATAAGAACAGTTCCCAGATCTTTATCCATCCTCACTGAGGCCACTCCCAAGGCATAAAGCCAGATGCACCAGCGTTCAGACAAGGGTCGGTCCTTCGGTGGCTTCCGGGGCTTCCATGAAAGACAGTCCAGGCAATCGAACAGAACCCCCAGCCAGCACCGGTGTAAGCAACACAAGGCCATCCACAAGGGCTTTTTTCAGTCGCCCTTCTCAGCCTCAGAGGGGAAAAAAGGCATGACACGCCTATCCGGATCCACGAGTCTCCGGTGGGGTGGGGCAGGCTGGCCCTTCATGTCAAACTCTGCCGTGTGAGGTTCGCGGACGCCTGGATCCTCTCCGTAGTGTCCTCGGGCTTCCGCCTACCCATCCCTCCTTCTTCTCCCCTCCACTCCCACAGATTGGGACAACTCTGTTGGAGGAAATTTGCTCGCTCAGAGAGCCAGGCAGTGGAGGAAGTCCCAGCCTCCCAGCGGGGCCTTTCTGAGGTTCAGGATCATGGGCTTTCATTTCCAATACAAGGTTCCACCCTTTTTCCTCAATTCGGCCCCCAGGTTCTTTACAAGACTGATGAACGTGGTGGCAGCCCTGCTGAGGGCCCAAGATCACCACGTCTATCCATACCTAGACGACTGGCTCGTCAGGGCAAGGTCCCCGGAGGCAGTCCACCGCACCGCCTCCGCCCTCATGAATACACTACACGAGTTGGGATTTTCCATCAATCTCAAGACGTCACAGCTGGAGCCCACACAGAGTCCAACGTTCCTGGGCCTCATCTGGGATACAAGCTCCTAGAGAATTTCCCCCTCGGAAGACAAGATCACAGCCATCAAGAAGGCCACAGGGCATTTTCTCAGCAGGACAGTGACCTCAGCATGGTGGTACTAACACCTCTTGGGTATCATGGCGGCATGTCTCCTGGTAGTGCTGCACAAAAGGCTCAAAATGAGGCAATTGCAGTTGCACTTCGCAGCCTCTGGAGAAGGGTTCCCAGGCTGAGCTGGTCAGCATCCCACCTCATCTCCACCCGGACCTAGTCTGGTGGAGCTCGGACAGCAACTTGCGGGTAGGCAGACCCTTTCGTCAGTGAACTCCGCAGGTTACCATCACCACAGACTCATCCCTAGTGGGATGGGGGAACTACCTTGGACAGCCACAGTGTCCACAGGGTATGGTCCTGGCAGGAGCATGCAGGCCCACATCAACTGGCTCCAGTTGGTGGCCAACTGGCTCACTCTCAAAGCCTTCTTCCCGATCAGTGGCAAGTCGATCCTCATTCAAATGGATAGCTCCACCAGCATGTATTACACCGACAAGCAGGGTGGCACCAGGTATCGTCCCCTCTGCACTCTAGCAGTTAACATTTGAGAGTGAGGGGTGCGCTAGCAGTGGAGTAACTTTGTTGAAAAATGTTGCGGGGGGACATGACATCTGAAGAAAAGGTGCCCCAGCCAAATGAATGGGGACAAAATGGTGGGCCATGAATGTTGGGGGGGGGGGACAAACACACCTGTCCCCCTCTAAAATTAATTAGGCCCTGGGGTGCTAGAGAGCCCGAACAAGATGGCTGCAACTTGAGAGAGCTCCCGCGGGTGGAGACTAACACAACAGCTCTCTGCCCTGTAAACCGCATATTTTCGCACATTGAAGAGGGGAATACCTCGCGGAACTGCATGTCCAGAATCATGGAAAATCTGGAGCCGATCGGTGCAGCAGAGATGGAGGAATAAGTCGCGGATCACCGGGCCGCTACGACACCAGGTCCGGCGGCTAGAAAAAAGGCTCAAACACCACAGCCCAGGAGCCGGAGACCTGGACTACGTCTGCCTTGCCACCGGGCGGTAAGAAACACCAGCCATAGCTGCGGCGCTACTCGCCCCATTGGGCTGAAGGTGTCTCTGCCCAGGACTGGAGCGACTGGGCAACCAGCGAGGGCCCCCGGAACGAAGGGGCGACACAGAGGGCTGCCCATCAGCAGCTCACGGCCCCGCCGCACCGTACATGAGGACTTCACTACAACACCTGATCCGGCGCTCCGTGCCCCCCCCCCCCAGGGACCAAAGCTGACAGTGGGTAAACACAGGCTGCAATGCCCGACCGGCCCCCCCAGAGAGTATCACGAAGTAAGTTGGTGGCGCGGTAGGGGGGCCAACTGAAGATTCCGTTGCAGCCCGAGCCCAGCTCACATCCAACTACCCTGCCCCAAGGCCCTCACAAGCGGAAGCACACAGCGAGGCAGCCTCCAGGCCTGACTTTTGCCCACGCACCCCCGCTCCTGGAGTCTGCACCCAGCGCCAGAGGAACTGCTCACAGCCCCCATGAGGAGAGGGCTGGGGAGGACCCAACCCCCGTCACCCGGCGCCACCGGCCAACCGCCAGGGGACACTGCCCCTACATCTGCCCCTGATCAGGAACCGTCCAAGCCTAAGCCCCTCAACCCAGGCTGCAGATGGGGTGAGCGGGCATGAAGCAGCGGCTGCGACTCCGGGGGGTCCCACAACTTGCAACCCCCCCCCGGCCTCCACTGCAGTCACCAAACAGGCGCAGCCAAATGGACCCATGGGTGGCAGCGAGGATTGCACTGCTATCACCAGGCCCACCACAACGACGGGTCACACCCCACAGGGGCCCGGTACAGCGACCCCAGTCGCTCCCACCAGCCCTCATACCCCACGGGGGACGTAACACTGGGGGGCGAAACACCCGCAATTGCACACAAAGAGCCAGATAAGGACAATACGGATCCGGTGTGGGGGCACCCTCCAACCAATTTAGCCAATACACAGGCCGCCTCTGGAGCAGTGGATGGGCACTACCCACAAAGAACAGGCAAGCAAGATCGCCTGCGAGTACGACGCACCTGGAGGGGGAGGATTCAAAGGCAGACGAAAGATCAAGGAAGACACAAAGTGATAGACCGGGGACCCGCCAGGGGTGCCCCCCCCCCTCAGGAACCTCCCAAAATTAGGCGTGCACAAACAGCATCTCGCACGCCCGTGGGTGCGGTCAAGATCGCCTCCCATGAACTGGCTATTCCGGAGAAAAGGCGCAGAAGAACATGCAACAGGCGGCACATATCGCAGAGCTGAAGGATCATACAGACAAAGATAGGACAAGTAACCTCCCAAGGCGCTCGACACGCAACAAAACCCACATGGAAATCCAGGCGCAGCTGCAGGCCATTCTGGCCGAAATGAAACTAATCGGCCAAAGGACCCAAGAAACAAACTGTATGGTTCAAGAGACTAAAAAAGACCTCCAAGACATACAAAACCAGATAGCCACTCAAACAGGAATAAACACTGACAACAAACAGTGCATAAGCGCGCTGGAAGACAACCAAACGACAGTGGAAACCGACCTCAACGGGGTCATTCGAGAAGTACAGCGGCTGGGGGAGAAGCTGGAAGACTAGGAAAATCGCTCCCACAGGAACTTAAGGGTGATTGGGCTTCCAGAAAAACACTGAGGGCACAGACTTGGAAGGCTACATATATGATCCCCTACTAAACAACCTCCACATCTCCAATGCCAAGGATCTCAGCATCAAAAGGCTCCACCAGCCGCCGATCCCAAAGCCAGCACCTACCGAGCTCCCAAACCCCCTGCATAAACGGAGGAAGAGCTTTAACCCCATTTTTGAGGCACTCCAAGCTACGGATCACAGACACCATCTAAGATACCCTACCACATGGTGCACACATCTGGAAAGACAATGGCACACGTTCACAGACCCAGAGGTGGCATGGGGATTTCTCCAACAACACAACATAGTGACAGCGGAGTTCCACCCAACAGCGCCGGAGGAAGCCAGACTGACGCGCAATGCCGCCCCAAGCAGACCGCCAAGGATCCAAAGGGCACTGAGAGGTCAGGTAGGAAACCGAAAGGTCGGATTCCGGACCGTAGGAACCGCACTAACAATAGATGATGAGCTCAAGACAAGACCCCATGAACTAAGAACTAAGTAGTCTGACCCCACCTTACCCCTCCAACCAACCAGAGGGGCAGAGGGTGGAGCAATCACAGGTAAGCCTTGAGCCACCTCACATACCGTGTTCGCGCCCCACGCCACCCCCCTCACAGGCTTGTTATGACATATGGGTAGCGCTGGTGAGACAATAGCTCTCACATGCCAAGTCCATATGTGGGTAATCCAACCCAGTATTGGGTGTGTGCTAAACGGTTGGCACACCCGATGTTCTTGTTCAAGGTTATGCAGAGGTCATGGTTCAGACCTCATATTTATTGTTCAGGGAACACTTCCCGATGAGTTTACCCCTTAGAGTAGAGTAAGCGCGCCGCATCCACCCCAATGGCAATTAACAGAGACCAAGAACGCAGCCAACCACAGTTCAGCCCCATGGAACACACTCCACACCGACCCAATGTCTAAAATCTCTTGTGTGACCCTGAACAACCAGGGCCTGGGACACCCCATTAAACTTAGATGCATGCTGAACCTGATGACGGACATGCAGGCGGACATGGTCTTCCTACAAGAGACGCACCTCAATGGGATTGAAGCAGAGAAGCTATTATTGGGATGGGTGGGGGCTTTTCGCACACTCACCACGGTAAATGTGGGGTGTCAATCCTGGTCCATAAACGGATCCTGCTGCAGATTCAACAAATGGTTAGCGATAGAGCAGGCCACTAAGTCCTTATTCAAGGCCAATTATCCCCAACACCCAATCATGCTATTAAATCTATACGCTCCAACCACAGACACCCCGGCATTCTTCGTTGATGCATTTGCAGAATGTGCCAAGCATATGGGCAACCTCACGATCATAGGGGGGTGGGGGAGACTTCAACCTGACCCTAGACCCAGACAGAGATCGCAGAGGTCCAGAAATAATGAGAACGACTAATGTGAAACAGAGGCTGGCCCTAAACACCCTAATGGCCGATTTTCACCTGGTAGATGTTTGGAGGCACACCCACATAGACGATCACGACTTCACCCATTATTCCCACCGCTACGACAGTTACTCCAGTCTGGACTATTGGTTACTGCCCGCTAACACCACCCATATGGTCACGAGCTGCGAGGTACAACCGACCACCTTCTCAGATCCTGCCCCGATCCTGCTTCGCCTCACACTCCCAGAAACGCCCCAGAAGCCCCCTTCTTGGCAGCTGAACCTCAGATTGCTACAATACCCTGACTTAGTGGGACGCATTCCGGAATACGCAGGTAACTTTTGGACAGACAACCTAACTCTGGAATTTACAACCTATAGATGCTGGGTTGCCTTTACATCATTCATCAGGGGGCAGTGCATCCAACGGTGGGCCCACAAAGCAAAGGGATGGGGGAAGAGGGAGATCACTCTGACGAGAGGGCTCAAGGTGCTAGAGGGAAGACATAAAACATCACAGGATCCATTACTCCGACCCCAGATAGCGAAAATTAGGAGCGAGATTAAGCAAATTACCAATGACAAAGAACAGAAGGCATACACTAGCTGGTCACAAAGCTACTACCTGGAGGGCGACAGACGCTTATGGAAAATGGCACTAGCCCTCAAGCAACGCCAAGCCACTCAACTAATCACAGCCATCAAGGATGACACTAACACGCTGATAGTGAGGGATGACCGTATAAACGCCAGGTTCACCAAGTTCTATCGCAAGCTATACACCGACACGGTCTCATACACGCCTTCCCAAATCGAAGCGTTTCTAGAGTCGGTGCCCTTACCCTGTATCACAGCAGATCAAGCAACAACTCTAGATGTACCCATCACACCCGAGGAAATCACCCGAGTGATGCGATCTCTGTCTGGGGGGAAGGCATTGGGTCCGGACGACATTCTGATTGACCTCTACCAACATCTAGCAGAAGAAATCGCCCCGAATCTGGCCAAGGTCTTTGAAGAAGCACTAACTCGCAAATGCATGCCCAAATCTATGTTAGGTGCTAACATAGTTGTATTCCACAAAACAAGGAAGGACCCAGAACTTTGTGGGTCCTACCGACCAATTTCGCTAATAAATTCGGATGCCAAAATTCTGGCAAAGTGCCGGGCCTGAAGAATAGAGCATCTCATGCCACTACTTGTTCACAAAGACCAGACAGGCTTCATCGACATTCCGGAGATAACATCCACAGGCTACTACATATAAATCGCTGGGAAGAGAGACCCCCATGATGCTAGAATAGCGGTAGGTGCTGAGAAAGCATTCAATAAGGTGCAATGGGGGTTCATGTTCAGAGCTCTCAAAAAATAGGTCTTTCCCTCCCGATTGATTCAACTAATCAAACTTCTCTATACTGAACCTACAGCAACAGTGATCACAAACGGAGTGGCATCGGAAGAATTCATGCTACAATCGGGCACACGCCCAGGCTGCCCATTATCCCCGCTCTTATACGCTCTGTCCATTGAACCATTGGGCCCAGAAGAGCATAAAGTCTCACTGTACGTGGATGACCTCTTACTCTACGTCAGCAACTGCCTGGAGGCACTCCCCTATGTTCAGTCCCTACTGCAAGAGAAAGGCCCAAAGGTGGGTTACAAAGTGAACTGGAACAAGACTGAAGTTATGTCCCTCCGATACCCAGGGACCCCAGGGGTGTCGCACCTTTCACACTACAGCCACATTCCTTGAAATACCTAGGGATCCGAATAAGAGCCTCAATCACGGAACTCAGAGATCTTAATTACCCCCAGGTCTTGGACAACATTTGCAAATACCTTGAGAGGTGGGATACTCTAACGCTCTCGCAGTCAGGAAGGATAATTGCCCTTAAAATGAACTCTTTCCCCAGCTCATATATATTGCAATGATGGTACCAATCACACCGACAACACAAATGCTCAGAGACAAACAAAGCCATCAGCAAGTTCATCTGGAGGGGCAAGAAAGCCTGGGTCCGCCTCACAATTCTACAAGCTCACAAATACTCGGGGGGACTGGCGAATCCCTCCCTTAGGGAATACGGTCAAGCAGCTCAGCTTATATGGACGAAACAATGGCTCAATCAAAATGAAGGCACTAGCTGGCACAACAGAGACTGCCATCATGGCCACACTACGCCCGATCGAAATTATGGCGACCCCACTGCACAAGCTCCCGAGCTGCATCAAGACGCACCCTATACATACGTTGCTCTGGGGACAGCACGAACGGAACAGGGAGTATAAGATGGAACTAAACTGGGGCAATGGGGGGGAAGCGCCCGGGGGGGTGCAGGTGAGCCCCATACATGCACCCTCAAACTTGCTGGAATGACGACCTGGGTCTCTGCCATACATGTTGGTCCTAATCATAGACAAAAAGGGGGAATGATAATATGACGGATGTTTGTTCTTTTAATTTCATGTTAACTATTTACTTGAAAACCGAATAAACAGAGTTTGAAAAAAAAAACATTTGGGAGTGGGCTCTGGTAAACAACATGCACTTAGCAGCAATTAACCTCCAGAGGGAGTCCAACCAGGATGCGGACAGGCTCAGCAGTGTTAGGCAGAATCCTGTGCAGTTCCCTTGGGGAACACTGCAAAAAGATTAACACTACAGGAGTAAGCAGTAAACCCAATTGGTAGCAGTCTGCACCGCCCAGATTTACCTGGTAGCTGTGGCTGAGCAGTCAGACTTCTCCCAAGAAGAGTAGGGCAGTATGCAGAGTATACACAATAGGGCCAAAACACAGTAGAGCAAACAACCACTGACCAGAGCTTTGTATGAAAAGTATATAATTATTTATTTAAAACACACTTTATGGCATATACTAGCACTCTCAATCAAAAGCAAGTTAAAACACAGTCAGTTAAAGTATACACACCTCCCTTAATAGTTATCAGACAAGTCAGGGTTAAAACACTACTATTTGTTAGAACAGATGTGAGCGCTTAACCAAGATGGCACTCTGATAATGGAGTTAAAGGGAGAGAAAAAGGCAGAGCAGAAGAATAAAACAGTTCCCAACACTTTTAGGAATTCAGAGCAAGGGGAGAAAGGCAGGTTATACTGTAGAGCCAAAGTTCATAGGCCAGGCCCACTTTAAATGGAGCAAAGCGAAATGTGCCTAGGATCACACGGTTTAAAGTGCACTGAAAGTCTTTGCAGAGTGTTCAAAAGAGGTTGGGGAGATTCAAAAGATATAGCTAGAAAGCCTGGAGCCAACCCAGTTTAGAAGCCAAGGATTTGAGGGTCACTTTTAGCAATCTGTAGAAAGGGAGGCCAGGCAGGACACAGTACCTTAAAGAGAAAGGAAGCTCCAGCGGGGGCAGTTGTTCCTGGCAGTGGTTGAAGTTCATGGTTCCGATGAGGGGAAGAGAAGAGCTCATCGAGGAGGGAACTGAGAGTCGTTGCACTGCACAGGGATGAAACCAGCCGCGGAGTTCCCGATTAAAAGGTGCGGTCCTTTTATTCGCAGTCAAAAGTGATGAGCTTGGCTATCCGGCCGCCGGGGTGCTTTGCAAGGGCGAATCGACGAAGAGACGTCTTTGGAAGGCGAAAAAGGCGAACTGGTTCATCCCACCAGCTCAAGGGAAGAAGACTCGTCCAGCAGAAGATCTTCTCTTGTCATCGGGAAATTGGTGAGGTAGTTGCAGCAGGGCTTCACCGGTGGTGTCGTTGTTGCAGATGGCTCAGCTTCTTCCCTCTTCGGATTCTTGGGTCCTGTGGCGACTTCTGAAGTTCCAGTCCCAAAGGCCCTGCTTTTATGCAGAAAAACCCCCATTCATCAGCCTATCGGTCAATCACACATGCTAAGTGGTGAGCCGGGCGGCTCACCACTGGGCCAATCAGAGTAGAGTGCGACTTGGGTTGCTAAGGCAACGCAGTCCAGGGTGCCAATTCCCCCCTCCACCCTTCCTGTGGAACCCAGACAGAGTGGCACCATTTGGAGGGCTTCTGTGGAGAAGCCTGCCAAAATAGTGGAACAAAGGGCTCGACCTTGGTCAGAGTTACAGAGACGGACACAAACGCCATTTTAGAATAGAGTTCTGGCAAAAAGACCCAACCAGTGATTTAATAAATAAATAAACCGGCGGTATCTTTAACATTGCACCAAAAGTGGTGCGTCTAAAATCAATGGGAAAATCCCATAGAGAATATTCCGGTAGAATATTTCATGTGGTAACCGCTGCCACCAGCCAGAAAACTCGACGAGGGGGGACGGGATAGTGCCCCCTCGAGAACAGACCGAGGGGAAATCGAATTACCCCTTACCAGTACTTCCACAATATGATGGTTTGTACTGGTTCTGTTCACAATTTTGGACTAGTAAAGCCAATGGTGACTTTACATGCCCTGGGAGACAGTAGTCAGTCCCAAGGTGTATGGAGTCTATGTTTGGGGGTCACTGTGACACCCCTGTGGTACTGCACTGAGGGTGCTGTGTACCACACATACAGAAAAACAGACGATACCCTATGGAGTAAAAAGAAACCCCATAGCCCATAAACTCATAACAAGTCAAAGACATACCTCAAATCATGCCTAAGAGTGGGAGTAAAAGAGTCTCACTCTTAGCAGGAGAAAAAAACAAACCCCAAAAATCCAGCACAGCTGCTGGGGGACTCACTAGGTTTGGGAAATTAGCCTTATAAGAGAATTCTCCCTAACAAGCAGCTTGGGTGCAGACAACTACGAATGGCAGTTGGACCACCAGGTCCGTCAGGGGATCTTCGACAGATGGGGTCATCCTCAGGTGGACCTCTTTGCTACCTCATCCAACAGGTGGTGTCCCCAGTTTGCTTCCTCGCAGGGACAGGGCTGGGGCTCACTGGGCAACGCGATGCAGATCCAGTGGAACAACATGAACGCGTATGCCTTCCCTCCCACTCCCCTGGTCCACAGGGTAGTATGCAAGATCTGGGAGTCCCGGAACCGCTGTATCATCCGGATAGCGCTGTGGTGGCCAGCAAGGCCATAGTTCTTGGTACTTTTCAGCCTGGCGGATCAGCTCCCTGTCCACCTTCTGCTGGGCCCAGCTCACCTACTCTCACAGCAGGGTGGCACGGTCATCCACCCCACCCCCCAGAAGTCAGCCCACGCAGCGTGGTTTCTGAGCAGGTCACTCTAAGGCACCTCAGTCGGTCATAGGAGAACCTAGACATTATAAAAGGTGCTAGGAGCGACGCTACAAGGAGCCAGTACAAAACAAGTGGTGTAGATTTTGTCACTGGGCGGAATCAAAAGGAGGAGGATTCATGGAC
Organism: Ambystoma mexicanum; assembly: GCF_040938575.1. NCBI lineage: Eukaryota > Metazoa > Chordata > Amphibia > Caudata > Ambystomatidae > Ambystoma > Ambystoma mexicanum. The sequence goes on from NC_090923.1 coordinate 729,345,325, forward strand.
CTTCACGCTGGAGGACGTACTATCCTTCTCTGCACACACCACCCACTCAGGGGTGCAGGTAGACACATGCCGCACATATCTGGCAGCCATTGGAGCCTAGTGGAACTCAGAGCAGGAGGTATTTTCTTCCTCTAATCCAGTGGTTAAAAACACACTTGGCAGGGCTGACCAGGCTCTACACGGCCATCAAGAAGCCACGCCCAGTGCGGGACCTTAACATGGCACATAAACCATTCGGACCCATGGCATCCGCGGACATCAGGTTCGTCACCATTAAGACAGCTTTCCTGGTAGGCCTTACCTAGGCACGCAGGGTCAGTGAAATCCAGGCACTGGTGGCTTCAGAGTCTTATACTACTTTTCATAAAGACAAGGTGGTGCTTAGAACTCACCCCACATTCTGTTACTCACCACGTTGGCAGGCAGTATGGCCTGCCCAGGAAGCGTAGTGGGAGATGAAGAAGCAGTAACAGTCTCAAGAACCCAGGATCCCCTGATCTCCGAGAATCAGGCTTCCTCTTAGTGAGGGTCTCTTCTTTACGATGTACTGCTCTGTTATTGAAGTAGAAATAGTCAGAGCCTTCTATCGCATAAAAGAGCGGGGCATGCACGCACCGCAAACCAATGCTGCAAGGAAATACACAGGTGATTAGTTGTAATGAATTCAGGATAAATACCAATTCTAATTGGAGCAGGAACAACAGATACCTGAATTTAGGCGTAGGTGAAATTGGGCTGAGAGCTGATCCTGCACCTGTAGGATGGAAGCACCAGGTGAGCTCTTTTGGATTTTCAGTATTATCTAAAACATTTGTATTGGAATAAACTAACCTGAAGTGTCAGTGTAGAAGGAGAAATTCTGGAATAGGTAGAACACAACGACAGGATAAAATAACAAACGGGGAAGTTAGTATAGGAGAACAAGCCAGATCGGCATGAGGGCCGCGCTAGGTCCGGGTTGGTGCATATACTGGAGTGTGTTCAGGTGCACTTAGCAGAACCAGTTCAAGAAAAGTTAGTTACAGTTCCAGTGTGCAGGATAAGAATCCAAGAGTCCTTAGGCGTGCAGGTGATTAATAATATATATATATATATATATATATATATATATATATATATATATATATATATATATATATATATATATATATATATATATATATATATTAATCAGTCAGTGGGAGGAATATTGCTGTGGGATTGGAAACTCTGGTCGGCAGTGTTGAGGAATAGCCGTGGCTAAAGTGTTGGTCCGCTGAACTGAGCGATTACCGTGGTAATAGGGGCGCGGAACAAAGAGTGCGGAATAGGACCAAAACTCTGTCGGCTTGAAAGAGAGCTGCTGCAGAACTGGAGGAGCCGTGGCGTTGGAACAATTGGTGCGAGACATGACCGAACTCTGCCCGCTTGAAGGAAGGAGCTGCCGCGGAGCTGGAGGCTCGATGGGCAACAAGGAGGAAATATGAACCCAAGGAGGGACCGTGTCAAACGAAGCTTGGAAGGGAAATCCGCGTAGACAATCCAAATGGAACAAACAGGTCTGGATACCGGGAAATCAAGAAGAGTCACGGAGGATAATCTGAGTGGGAATTGAAGGCTGTAGAAAGCCGTGAGCTGTAACAATACAATTAGCAGCAATGAAAATGCTGCAGCCGCGGGATTTAAACTGCAAGGGGGCGTGGCTACCACGTAGGAGGACAAAAGGAAAATTTGAGCTTTGTCAGCTGACCAAATCGTGTGCGTGGCTTCCCCAGTCTCCAAGGCAACTTGCAATGATGCCATAGCGGATTCCACCATCCTGTGGTACCTTGCAATGAATGGGCATGTGATGGTCATAGCGCAACACATTCTTACCCAAGGTGGTCTCCGCATTTAACCTGAATGAGGAAATTGTGCTACCTACTTTCTGCGCGGACCCTAAAGACGAGGCTCAAAGGGTGGTGCACTGTCTTGATGTCAGGCGCGCTCTAAAATTTTACCTGGACAGAACCAAGAGCTTCCGCAAATCGGAGGTTCTCTTTGTCACCTTCTGTGGGTCAAAGCCCGGCTATCAAGTTTACAAGGCCTCCATAGCAAGGTGGATGTTTTGTTGCCATCAAGGAGGCATACAAGGGGCAGCACAAACCTCTTCCAGCAAATATGCATGCCCACGCCATCAGAGCCAAGGCCACCGCGGTTGCTTTCCAGAGGCAAGTCCCGTGGCAAGTCATCAGCAGGGCATCTTCATGGGCTATGCCCTCAGCCTTCTGCAAGCACTATTGCTTGGATGCCAGCTCCTGGTCAGGCCTGGGTTTTTCGATTCATGAGTGAGGGATAAAGCTTCTTTACAGAGTTCTACTGTGGATAAAAAAAGTCCAGCACCTTTGAAGAGTAGACCTTGGCTGTGCACTAGAGAGTACTTAGATAGAAGTTGAGGATCAGTGTTCTTTGAGCGCATTCTTGATTCTATCCAACAAGGCAGCTACTTGACATATGACATTGGTCTGTGGAAATAGGTGTTCTGTCTTTAGCTCCCCATTCAGGGGTGGAGTCAATGAACATGAAAGGGCTTCAGCAACCAGATTTTTTGTACTTGGGATAAAGGTTAACCGAAACCAAAATTGTAGAAAGAAAAATGCCCATCTAGCCTGACGGCTATTATGGCATTCAAAGGACTGTAAAACAGATTTCGGTGATCAGTCTGAAGTTGTCTCTTGCTCTGCTCCTACGAGATAGTGCCTCCACTCAGTACATTCTAAGTTCATGGCTAACGGTTCTTTTTCCAATACGGAATAATGAACCTCCAACGGTAGCAAGGTCTTAGAATAAAAGGCGATTGGGTGTTCTTCGTGGTCATCTCAGAGTTGTTCGAGGACTGCATCTGCTGCCTTGTTCAAAGCATCAGTTTCGACAATAAGGTTTTGCGTTCATCGGGCATGATCAAAATAGCAGCAGTGGTAAAGGTGGATTTTAAGGTCTGGAACGCTTTCTCTGTACTGGTGTCCCAGCTGTACTAACTCCTTTCTTGAGGAGAGATATTAGCGGTAATACAAGGTTAGAGAAATTGAGGATGAATTTTCTATAGAAATTAGCAATGCCCAGGAATTGCTTAAGTTCCTTTACCGAAGAAGGCCTCTTCCAATGCAAGATGGCTTTGACTACATCAAACAAGCATTTAAGGACCAAACGTATAAAAAGTAGAAAAGTTGCAACGCGAAGGGCCAGCGTTATTCTCCGTATTTTTTTTGGTAAGTGCCAAGCCCCTCCTAGTGCATACGACGTAGGCTTCGCATTGCAGCCATCTTGGGATTGACTGATGCAGGTCCTAGAGCGCTGGTGCCCATTGAGAGGTTGGCAAACTTCTGCTGAGCTTTGGGAAAGCGCTTGTTGTGACCCTGGTGGCGTAAAAAGGACCAAAGAGGACGCCAAAATGCAACAGTATACGGAGGATTCCCAGCCTGACGACAGGGAATATTCAAACAGCCTGAAATTATATGAAAGATATCAATGCTGAAGAACAGGAGTTAGAGGAAACAAACGTATTCCTTACCAGTAATCAATGTCCTCAGATTGTTTCTTAGTCTGGCCTGTCGTTTTTTTTGCCCCTTTCATTTATTGTGTACTGTCCCATTGTTCTCTTGCTGGAGGCACGTGATTTTAAGCAAATACAAGCCTCAGAAAGTTGATTACTGGTAATTGTTGTCTTCTGGGGCTTGTGAATCTACTTCGATTCACAAGCTCCACATATATTAGCAAGCAGCATCTGAGTGAGGAAGACGGTAGCAAAACGGTGTTTGAGAACCGCTTGTCTCACTTGCAAATTAGATCTTACTTGTGTATCCACTGTGGTGAGTGAGAAGAAGGACACAGACTCGGAGGACATGGTGCACAACATTTTATTAAAGTAAAGATAGAAGGCCTAACTTTCCCCATCACTATGGGTGGTCCCTGCCTGTGTTATTAACTAAGGTGCTTGTCAGTCAGTCGTGAATGTCCAAAGAGATGACTGGTCCATAAGACCCCAACTGACCATATCACTTTGAAAACTAACTTGGGTCAGGAGAATGGCTCCCTTCTCCTGAGGGTACTTCTAGAACCAGTCTGTAGGATTATTTTTAATACTTAATCCACAAATAGTCTCTCGTGAGTTCTTGAATCGGTCTCTGTACTTCTTCAAATGGGTTATTGAATTTTCCCTCCTCTATGGCAATCCCTTTTGGGAATCTTTTGTAAGATCTATATTCCTGGTTGTTGGTCTCAACATCTCCTTATTTATTTATTGGTCACTTGTTAGGCGCTTATACAGGAAGCAAATACTGTTTCAAAGATTCCCCAATGCAACAGGGAGGGGACAAAGGATAAGAGACAATTTAATTACAACAACAAAAATGTATTAAATACAAAGATGCAATGGGGACAGGATGACAAACCTACTATGCCTTGTGAGTGTTCAGAACGTGCAAGTGAAGAGGGGAGAGGGTGTGGGATAAGTGCAGTGATGCTCAGGACAGCAGCAAGTGAAGTGCTATGAGGTGCTATGAAGTCCAAGTGCAACTTCCAGTGGCAGAGGGTGAGCCGAGGCAAGTGCAGAGGACGGACAGAAGCTGGGAGGATAAGATGTGGGAAGTCAGGGCCCGGAGGATGCATAAGGGGCCTGCAAACCAATCAGGCTACTGTGAGATTAGCAGGGCAGAGAGTGAGAGAAAGAAGAAGTGAAGAGGAAGGTCTTGAGCAGGACTTCCTTAAGTTCTGGAAATGCCTCAAGACAAAAGGGGTGTGGGGGTGTTCCACAGACAGGCGCCCGCATAGGTGAGTGATCAACCACCAGCTCCCCGTTTCGCAAACCACTTCACCTGCAAGGAGTTAGTGCCTGAGGAGCGCAGGTTTCTAGAGGGAGAGTATTTGGTCAGAAATAGTTGCAGGTAGAATGGTCCCTGGCCCCAGACAGCCTTGTGGATAATACAGAGGGATTTCAATTGAATCCGTGCTGTGATCAGGAGACAGTGGAGACTTTGTAGGGCTGGAGAGAGGCGGTCCCTGGGCTTGAGGCCAAGGATAAGTCTTGCTGACCTATTCCAGATTAGCTGGAGGGGTAGCAGAGTGGATGAAGGTAGATTAAGGAGGAGGCTAATGCAATAGTCAAGCCTAGAGAGAACCAGAGCCCGGGTAACATTGAGTCTCTGGGGGAAGGTGAGAAAAGGTAGAATTCCTTTCAGAAGGAAAAGATGAAAGTGAGACTTCTTGCCAATGTCCCGAGTATGAGGGACGAAGGAGAGAGAGGAGTCAAAGATGACTCAGAGGTTTTTGGCTTCTAAAGAGGGAGCCGGGGCAGAGCCCATGGAAGATGTCCAGAGTGAAGGGAAGAAGACAGGTGCCGAGGTCCCAATAGGGAGGATCACAGTTTTGCTTGCATTGAATCGGAGATGATTAGAAGTACACCAGGCCTGGATGGCTGAGAGGCAATCAGGGATGAAGGAGAGTGTGAGAGCGTCAGTAGGAAGTTTGAAGAAAGTTGTGGGTCATCAACATAGCACTGGAATTTGGGGGAGAAGAGTAAACGAGGCATGCCAGCAGAGTAAGATAGATGTTAAAGAGCAAAGGTGAAAGAATGAAGCCAAGGGGGACACCACAGGTGGAGGAGGAAGTATGGGAGGAGGTGTCCAGTATGACTTTAGAAGTGTAGTGAGATAGGAAGGAGGTGAGCCAGTCCAATGCCCGCCCCGAGATACCAATGGTGTCATGGAGCCTTTTTATGAGGATGGAGTGGTTCATAGTGTCAAATGCCGAAGAAAGATCAAGCAGGATTAGGACATCAGGGGAGTTGGTGTCAAGGGAAGCAAGCAGTTCTTCACGGGTGTACAGAAGAGCAGTTTCAGTGACTCTGGCTGCTCAAAATCCAGACTGATGGTCATGAAGACCACCAACAAGTTCAGTGTGGGAGTTAAGTTGGAAGAGGGCCAACTTCTCAAGCTATTACGACAGGAAAGGGGTGATGGAGATGGGCCGATAGTTGGATGGGCAGAAAGGGTCTGCTGATGGTTTAAGGAGTGTTTGAGGCAGGATGGAAGTGAAAAGGGATGAAGTTTATTTTGCTACGGTAGGCTTTCCCTCCTGGGCAGTTCTAGTTCAGCTTGTTTTGGTCCACTTGACTTTGTATATGTCAATTGACTATTTCCTCTGTCTCATAACATGCTCTAGCTTCATCTCTGGTATTAGTTTCTTCTTGTACAGAATATTTTGCCCTTTTCCCAGGGTATTGTTAACCACTGTTCTTCCCTCTCATTCAGATTGTTTGTATTTCTTTTCTCCTGTATCCCAACATTTTAACTTCATGGGTTTCAAGCTCACCTTTGCCTTTTCTCAATTTTCCCCAGGGTATTGTTATACACCATTCCTTTCTCTCAGTATTCAGATTTTCAATCATTCTTTCTCTTGTATCAACATTTTGAGCTCATTTCTTTCAAGGTTAACTTTGTCTTATGGCTTATACTGAGACAAGTTACTTGTGCGGTACAATGATTCCCTTGGGGCCACCCAGCTCCCGTTGCATTCACTTTTGAAGGAGAACATCTTAGAGAGCCTTGTTCCTCAGGGACCTTCTCTTTAGTCACAGACTGCCGATGACTTTTCTCTGTTGGAGTTTCCATCCTCGCACTCTTGCGTTTCCCTGCGGTGTCCCGGTGCTCCGATGAGTGACCGGACACAGTGTTGCTCTACCCGGGCGGTAGATCAGATGTCCATCGCAGATCCTCCTTCGTGGTCTCACCACCACCTTCCTCTGGGCTCCTGCCCTGACAACTGGATTCGCTGTAGCCCAGGCATCCCACCGTATCGAGCCACTTTGAAACTCGCAGGGCTTCTTGGCTTCCACCTACTCCAGGTGTTATGTAGCTTGGGGCCTTTCCAGGCCTGGGTACGCTTTTCGTCCGCTCTTCGCTCTCCCTTCCTTCTCTGTGGCTCCACGAGTGCACGCTAATCAATGTACTCATCCCACTGGATTGGATATTTTGATTTAAAGGGACATGTTCTCTAACCATAAGATAATGGCATCCATTAGGTGTTCCATAGTCCCAGTCTTGGTATTTAAAGGTTTCTGGTGTTCAAGAGCATCCCATGTAGGCCAAGTGTGCAGAGTTTTAGGGAGCTCTTAAAAAAAAAAACTGGAGTCCTTGTCCCCTAAGGGGGAGTCTCTAATGGCGAGGTAATACTTACCTCAACCTCCAAGGAGCATGTCAAAGAGTGGTTTCACCTCCCAAGCCTCACAGGGGGGCTCCCCTTTGGGGAGAAGGCACTAATTTCCGCAATTCATCACATATCCTTTCCCTTGTTCCTGTGGCTTCCCCTTCTACTTTTAGAAGGCAACTTATTTCGGAAGTTTGGGAATGTGGTCCTGTTTTCTCTGGTCCAAGCACCTGATGTTTCCCCAATTCCATATGGGGATGTCCGAGAATTCGATGGAGGGTTCCCAAGATTGCAAAGTAAAGTATGGAGGACTCAGTTTCTGAGCTCTGGCAGGTATTAACAGTTCCCTAAAAATTGGAAAGTCTGTGCTTATAATTATCGCTTCGGGAAGACCAGGTACCACTCCAGTTTTCATAGTCATTGGTTAGTTTCTAACCTTCAGGGACAAAGGTACATTAGGATAGGCTCCCACATCTCCATGAACACAGGTTATTTATATAGGAGGTCAGCTCTGACTCCTGTTTGTTTGCTCGCTGATTCTATGAGCGCATTAGTCCACACCGTGTTTACTTGCATTTTCTCATGGGTCTTAAAAAGGTTTGGGCCCACAGAAGTAGATTTCAGAAATTATCAGTCTCTAACCAGATTCTTCTATCCCTTCTTACCATGGCTCTACTGTTAGCCATTTTATTTCCATGGGTTCTTCCATGTTATTTTTGGGACAAAACCTAGTGATGGGCCCTTTTCTCTATATGAGAAACCTAGCATGATCGTGGGGAAGGGAGTTTTGATTCACCTTATTTCTTCTCTAGCTGATAGTGAGATTTCATTATTGGGACTGGAGAACTTCTTTTATGGGCATCTTCCTTACTTGGATTTTCTCGGGCCAGAATTTTTTCACAACTTATCAATTTTTCGGCCGGTAAGAACTTGGGGTTGAATTTCATCTCTTTCCTCCCTTCTATTGGTTTCCCAATGGGTTTCAGATATTTAGTTGCTTCTGAGTGGGTTTGGGCTACCTGAATGGCTGTCTCCAGCGAGATGTTCTGCTGCTGTAAAATGCCTCATTGTAAAGACGGAGGGAGCGCATCAATAAATTATCCAAGGATAGGGCTTCAAAGACAACGGATAGTGTCTTCCTCCCCAGCCATTGAGTAAGCGTATTTTGGATGCATCCCGCCATCACTAACGGGCTTTCATTGGACAGAATATGTGTTTCTCAGAGTGTTTTTATTGACTAAAATTCAGTCTATCCCACCTGTTCTAGTAGAGCCATTTTGATTCAAAAAATGGAGTAGTCCCCAAGGGATTAGCATTCTGATAGGAGGCTTGCAAATCCCCTTTGAACACAGGGCTAGATCACACATTCTTAATCCTTCGACCCAGTTAAACTGGGTAGCAAGCCTTTCAAAATGTGCTAAGAACGCACCCAAATCCTCCCCATCCTGGTAAGGTTCCAATATACTATGGGGAACTAAGTGCTGCAGGAGGGTCTGAAGGGTACTCATGGCGAGGTCGAAGTTAGCCTCAGATACCAAGGTTACGGAATATTCACTTCCGGCTTCCTCCCACTCATCTGAATCCTCAAAGACCTCTGGGTTATTTTCTACTCCTTCTTCCGTATCAGAATCATCCAGTAATTTATCATTTAGTGGAGTAGGTGCTAATCTCTCATCTGAAAGACCGGATGTCCTTTCCCCTAAGGTACGATGTACCTAACAAACCTATGGGTGGAAGTGTTACGCTCACCTGGTACCCACGGGGACACCACCCAGCCAGTTGGTCGTTGGTACCCTTCCCAATGATTCCCTGGTGTGGTCTCAGTGTCGATGGGATTCCGCCTGGAAATGAAGACTATATTAGGACTGGGCGACCAAGGTAAATTCTCCCCCACCTCCCTTGTGTTTCCAGCCCCTCCAGGTTCTCCTCTCACCTGGTTGTCGGAATCAGTGGGCTCTCCGTCCTGCTCTCTGGGCAGGGGCGCATTGTCTTTTGTGGGCGCCGGCGCTCCAGTTACTTCACTGACTGCTGCCCTTATAGTGTCTTTCAGGTAGGTCTTATTACGATTGATGGCGTCGTAATTCTTGCATGCCTTTTCTCTGTTCTAAATGTCTCTTTTTTTTTTATCTCCCGAGGAGCGCGGAGGGTCCGCTTGAAGAACTAGATATGCTGGTTCTCACCGGAAGATGATGGCACGCTATAGTGCTATGATGCAGTAAGGAGGCGCTTTGCGTAGCACAGTGATGTCTTGTCCTCACTGACCTGTGCTTTTCTCTTTTCGTAGGTCGCGGTGAGTTCCCAGCGCAGATGGAGTTCCGGAGCTATGCCGGCCGAAAAGCAGCCAACCAGGTAAGTCTTTAAGCGCTTTGTGGTTGTACCACTACCTCCTTTAATGAGGTCTTTCTCCTTTTCTCAGGTCCTTTGATTCGGGCGGTGAACTCCACCAACACAACTGCCCAGGAGCTGCGAGCAGTGAAGGATGATGAATGCACGTAAGTTTCTGCTGCTAACAATGTTCTTGGTTTTTCTGCAGGTCCGGAATTCACCAGGCTCGTGAGAAAGCTGGACACGGTGAGTGTCACGTTGCTAGAAGCAAAGTAACGCGAAGCGTGTTGTCTTGTTCGGGTGTGGTTTAAATAGCCACTGTAAAGTAGTCCAGGTAAAGTAGTCCCTAGGCCACCACACCCAAAACACTAGACCGCATAGCTTGGTTCTAGGAATCAAGCTATGTGGATGCCTCCATGTTGGCTTAAAGCCTAAATAAAGTAGTTCCTGAAGCAGATGTCTTTCCTTACTGATGAGCCTGGCCCCAAGAGGGCCTGAGAAGTGGATGCCAGGCCTTATTAGTGATCCGAGCCCTGATTCCACCTGGCCAATGGGCTTGCCAGTGGGGATCAGGGCTGAGGGTCGTGACAGGAAGGTTATCAATAGGTATGGCCATATACCTGTGGGAGTGTGTGAGTTGTCTCCATCCTGGGACTTTACGATCCCAGCCTTAACACTTGTGGTGAGTCAGAAAGACACATACTCTCTAAGGACATGGTACTCAATATTTTATTACAATTTCTGCAATAGAAGGGTTAAATCCTAGCACATTCGCAGGTTACCTTATTGAGGCTTTCTGGAGGATATATAATATCGTTTACCAATAGGATCTGTAAAATAAAGCTTTTTTGCAGCCAATTGAGAACACCATTATTTTGTATAGAATTTTTTGTATTCATATTCCTTCAAAAATCATATGGATAACAAATTAAATTATTTTTTTGCTCAATCAGATGTAACTGATTATTTCCATTGTTTAGATCTACAGCTTGTTTGTGCAAACACAAATCCAAAACATCTCTCATTAATCTCTGAAAATGCTCTTCCGAGAATGAAACTATCTAGACATTCTCCATGTTTACTGTTTTTAAATTAGACATGCGCAAATCCTGCAGTGTCATCAAGCAGATTGGGGTAATATTCCCTAAGAACTTATCAAACCAGTTTCATTTTTATTATTGATTCTGGTATGAATAAAAAGGTTTGATCTAGGTTAGGTTTGAGCAACTACGTGCGAGCCCTGTGCATTTCTGTGTATTTTTTTTTTTTTTTTTTTTTTTTAATAAAACTACAGTTCGATACTTAAATCGAACTTTTGTTATAATTGACCTTTCTCGCATCTCATCCGTCCTCTCCAGTGTTTATTCACAGTGTGCTCATTGTGCTGGTGATAAGTTTGGATCACTGTTGATTAAAGATTTTTCTTTTCCTTATCACAAGTAGTGTTACAGAGAATCATGGTTAAGTAGTCAATTATCCTGCATGATAGCTTAATGTTATGGCCGGCGCTTACATATGACCACCAATCATTCGTGTCATAGTTCTGAGGTTTGAAGCTAGTTAGGTGTAGGGTCCGCTGTGTGATTGTGCCTGTGCAATCAAGTATCAAGTGCTTGAGGGACTCTATTTCGCTCGCATCACAGAATCGACATTTGTTGTCTACAGTGTCTTTCTTTTTTCGTATCCATAGCATTTCTCGATTGTTTAGGGCGTTCAGCCTAAATTTTAGAAACATGTTCCTGTGATATCGTGAAGGACAATTTAGAAGGTATTTTGGTGGCTTGTGTAGTTTTGTTTCCCCAAGACCTAATGGAAGACTCGTTTTTAGTTTCTTGCGTTTTTCAATGTTATGCATCCAGTCCCATTCTTCTAATTTTTTTTTCGCCTGTTGTGGTCGATCGATTAGGTCAGATTGACTTATATTTGCGGAGTTCATTATGGCTTCAAGTTTTTTTTTCCAAATTTGGATTAATATTGCTTGGGTGTCGTCATTTCTGATCTTGAAAATTTCGTATGCTGGTATTTTTTTTGCTGCAGTACATTTTCCTAATGGTGGAGAGGGATTTCCAGATCACGGTCATATACAGCGAATTAAGTGCAAGTTCGTATCTCAGAGCCACTGTCGAGATGTAGTGAGGAAGCTTCAAGGCGTGTTTCCAGAAGATCCCTTCTAGTCTTTGCCATAAGCAAAAATCCAGGTTCCAACCAGCTTCAGCTCCAAATACGATAGTTGGAATGACCTTCTGTAGATAGAAAGTCAGTAATGGTGCAATTGTAAATTTCCCGTATTCGTGATAGATTTTTGCTCCTTGTAATCCAAATTTGAGAGTTCTACTGGTTATGTCATTGACCCAAGCTGTTTCGCAGATGGAATTGTTGAACATCACGCCCAAGTATCTTATGGACGATACAATATTGAGTTTATCACTTGCAATTCGCCATATGAATCTTTTTCCTGCGTTTTTATTGGTATGACTGATGCTCATGATTTTTGTTTTGTCAGTATTGATCAGCAACTCATTTGATTTCATATATTCATTGAGTCGAGTCAAAAGTCGCTGTAGGCCAATCTGTGTATAGTCGATTAGTACTATATCATCTGCATAGATGATATGTTTGATTTGAGTGTCCTTGATCCTTGGCGAGAAACAGGGTACTGAGTTTAACCATTTCGGTAGGTCGGCTATAAAGATCTTGAATAGTTCTGCTGCCAGTGGGCAGCCTTGCTTGACGCCTTTATGAGTTGTTACTTGTTGGCTCAACTCGCCTTGTTGATTTATCCTAATCTGTATTGAGGTATTGGAATGGAGAGCTTTCAGGGGTTCTAGTATTGTTGGCGGACATTCCCACTTTCTTAGCTTTGACCAGAGTTTCTCACGATTTATTGTGTCAAAAGCTTGCCTGAGGTCTATAAAGGCAAAGAAGATTTGTCTCTTTGTGCGCAGCGCCTCAAGTTTTAGTATGTTTAGCACAAGTAGATTTACATCGACTCCGGCTTCCTCTGTGAAACCTGTTTGACGAACATCGTATATTTCTGCTTTGAGGGCCCATGAAGTGAGTTTCTTTCGAAGAAAGGAGCCATATACTTTCCCGATTGTGTCAAGTAGGGCGATTGGACGATAGTTCATCGGATCGTTCCTATCGCCTTTCTTATAGATAGGTACCGCAATCGCCTTTAACCATGACTCCGGAATTTTCTTTTTTTCTGACACTATTCTAAACAGAGATTCCATGAACTTGGCCCAGTATTTTTTGTTTCCCTTCAACATGATATTTGAGATCTGGTCGGGGCCTGCTGCTCTTGAGTTTTTTAGCTTCTGAATTGTTGTTTCAATTTCATCGCTTCGAGGTGTTACGTCTGTGTATTGGACGCACAGGGTCCGAGCAGAACGGGCTCCACGGCAGTGCAGTACTATCCACGGAGGCACGGATGTTGAGGCCAGGTACTCCTCTTTGAACTAAAGGCAGTATCTTAGCTACCGTGCAGCACCTGCAGTAACATTAAGAGAAGCGTTGGAGGGCGAGCACTCCGATGTTTTTCCGCATTACGACGTGGGCTGGACACATGCACGGACATGCTATTTGTCAGTAAAGGTGAGCTGGTAAGTGAAATGGAAAACCGGTGTCCTTTGTACACGTTGCATTAGATTATTATCAGACTTTTATATAGCGCATCACGCCCATAGGCCTCAGTGGGGTCACAGACAAACAATACAAATAACAAGAGAAACGTCAGATAAGAAGGAACAGAGTCAGGCACCAACGTCAACGGCAATAAGTGTTACATTAATCCTTAGAATTAAATAAAAATGTTTTTATAGCTCTTTTATATCCTGACTGATTAGGAATACCTCTAATGTCACTGGGAAGGTAGTTCCACAAACCAGGTGCCTGAACATCAAAACAAGTCCCAGCAAACCTTTTCAGTTTAAAACGTGGTACAATCAGATTCCTATTCAGATTAGAGGGCAGAGCGCGCAGAGCAGGTGCATTCCGAACTCGTTGTGCCAGATAAGTAGGTACTTGATACAAGAGACATTTGTACATAAGAGACAGAATTTTATGAGATATTCAGTTACTAACTGGAAGCCAATGCAAGGATCTCCTTGCTGGCGTCTACAAAATAGAAAGTAGTAACATTTATTTTCATATGAAGGAGTGAGACAGTATAACAAAACAACTGAAAAAGCTCGGATAAGTACAAATGGACGAGGCACGAGGAATAATGGTATTGCAATGCTTTCAGACTGGCAGGTTTCAATATTACTGCCCAGAGTGTGTGTGTGTATTGTGAATTAAAGATCACATAGGGCATACAGGTGGTTACGGAATAGGCCCTTTTAAAGAACTACTTTGCTAGGGGAGCCATGAAAAACAAAAATAGATCTTACCCCAAAATTAATCATTTATATAAATTGTGCAAACTAAAGCGATCAGGTGAAGCAAAGGAGCAAAGGAGACAGAAATGGACATTATTGTTTCCTTTTTTACACAGAGCATTCACCATGGAGAGTGCGTTTGAGGACAAGACACAAAAAAACAGAGTGGAAAAGCTTACAGAAAATACAGAAGAGGAAGTATTAAGGTGAATCATTGTCCCAGAAGTCAAGAGTACAGATTCACATTTAAAAGATGGCACAGGACTAATTTCAAGTCCCTTGTTTTGTGCATTTTTCTTAAGTTGTGTCACGCCTCTCAGAAAACGCTGGTCCTTATGACACCGCTGGCTTCGGAGACATGCGGCGTCCATTTTCTTACCCAAGATGGCGACCGTTACTACTCATGACAGTCTAGCTGCCTGGCTCCCACACGGCAACACGGCTCCTCCTAACAACCTCGCGTCACAACGAACAAGCGGGTTGCTACTCCTAATTACCAACGCTACGCGAGTTCGGATCTAAGATTATCTTTTCTATCCTTACGCTTTTAATGCCTAATAACTTTTTCTGTCCGTCTTCCGTATCAGCTCCCGTTACTCCCCAGTGGTAACCTCCATTGCAGAACCTGTTTCGCGGCGATTCTAATCGCTGTTCAAGCCCTCTCTTTCTCAAGGGAAAGTTCCGGGTTGCCTCGGCACTTCCACTACGATCATCCTTCGGTCTCATCCGAGGTACGAAGGTCGGGCTGACAATTACTATTCTCCCTCCTATGGTAGAATTCTCCTAACGTTGTTTCTCCTTCCATCATAGCCAATCTTATACTTCCACCACATCGCGGAGGAGCTATTTGAACAACAGATTAGCGGTCAGCCCATTCCTAGCACAGGTACTCTTTGTTTAAAGAAATATACTACCACCATCTCCCTTCCTTCCGGCCCCAAAACTAACTCTAGCCTTCTATCTCAGTTCAGCCTCCCGAGATCTCCCAAAGGCAGAGAACCAGGGTTCTCATACTCCATTCTCCCGATCTGCTACAAGGTGTTTACCCTTTACCCTTAACATTTTTCTTGATTCTAATCTATTACCCTGCCATTACTTACTGTATATTATCCTCTTTCCTATTAGAAGACTGTACGATGTAACCGTTCCTGGGAGTTCCACGTCTACTAAACACCACAACCAGACGAGTCGATTGACACGCAGGATCCATTTCTACAAGACACCAGAAGCGGACTAATAGACTGACACACAGGGTTTTATTCCCCCAAGGGTTTCCCTGGATTCTCAATCCGCCCCCAGGGCTTGGCCACGGGGGAGGAAGGAGGGTTCAGTGGAATCCACACCAGCTTCGTTTTACCAGAATCCGGGTCACAAGTGGGTCCTAACGCTGGCTCTGTTGGTGAGTTCGCTCCAAGGTTATCTTTCCTGGTCATTGCCACTGTTTTGAAGAACTTAAATGAAATATTGTTAACAGTTAGCAACGCCCGAAAAATATATTATTGACAAGAGCTGTGGTTGTGACGGGGATTGATACTTTGGGTGACTCTCCAGTTATTACCTCTATTATGGATCCAGCCCAACAGCAACAATTGCTGGCAGCGGTATAATCTCTGACCGCCGAGGTTCAATCCCTTAAACAAGAAAATGCTATCTTACGTCAACATATTGGGAGAGCTCCAAGCTGCTCGGAGCTACCTCCTGGCCCGATTCCTGGAGGGTTATTTGATGGGGATCCCCATAAATTAAAGGCTTTCATAGAGGCCTGTACCGTCCAATTTTCATTTAAATCTGCCTTCTTTCATACCGACAGGGATAAGGTTGGTCATATAATCTCGAATCTGACCGGCCCGGCTTCAGCTTGGGCTACACCGTTGGTCACTAATAACAATCCCTTATTGGATTAATTTCCTGCCTTTCTAAATAGCCTTAAGACTAGGTTTTGTAGGCAAGAAATTACTATCTCAGCCCAGGAACAACTACTGGAATTTAGGCAAGGTTCACAGGACATACTGTCTTATATCACTAAGTTTAAACAGCCGGCACTTCTTGGGCTGATGACGCTCTTGTTACTCTTTTTAGAAGAGGACTAAACGTCCTCCCAACCTTGCAGAACTCATCTCTATGGTAATGCAAATGGATTAGCGAATATTGGAAAGACAGAGAACGTCGTAGGCCCAGGAATCCACGTTTTACCTCAGATTATACTCCCATTCCCACCAGGGCTCCATCCGATGAACCGATGCAGATTGGCTCGGTGTCGCCTAACCCCGGAAGAACGTAACAGGCGTAGACAGCAGAATCTTTGGATGTATTGTGGGGCTAAAGATCCCACTGTTAAGGACTGTCCAGTCATTCCAGTAAGAAGATCGGGAAACGCTCGTTCTCTACCGTCAGGGGAACCACGGATAGGGAATTGAGTAACGGTTCCACACCTCAGCAGATACATACTCAAGTCGCAGAAATTCCCAATCTTCAGATGGTTGTTCTGAACATTACTCTCCAATGGGACGATTCTGAGCCCGTGGAGGTACCCGCCTTGATCGATTGTGGAGCTGCGGGGAATTTTATGGATCTTCAATGGGCACAACGAGCAGGGGTGCCTTCCTCTTCCAAGACGCTAGCCATCCCAGTCGAATCAGTTGACGGCAGCCCTTTGGTGTCAGGTCCTATTACTAAACATACTCAACCCCTACACATGAGAATAACATCTCATCGTGAAACCATCACTTTGGACCTCATCCGAACCTCTCATTATCCAATCATACTCGGATTACCTTGGCTCAAGGTCCATAATCCATATATAAACTGGAAGGCAGGGACCCTTTTTATGGGTTCGGAGCATTGAATCAAATATTGCCTGGAGAACGAGGCTGTAGGGTTTCATCATGGGCCCCCTTCACAAGAACGTGGCCCTACCCCTGCTATGCTTAATCACCTTCAGGGCATTCCAGACGTCTATCAGCCCTATAAAATGGTTTTTTCAGACACTTAATATGGAGAACTCCCACCTCACCGGAGAGATGACTACGCTATCGAACTGACGCCGGATGCTCCTATCCCGTTTGGGCGTATGTACAT
The DNA here is from genome assembly GCF_040938575.1 of Ambystoma mexicanum. Classification (NCBI taxonomy): domain Eukaryota; kingdom Metazoa; phylum Chordata; class Amphibia; order Caudata; family Ambystomatidae; genus Ambystoma; species Ambystoma mexicanum. The sequence goes on from NC_090923.1 coordinate 729,362,268, forward strand.
CTTGTCTTCACAAGAAAAAGAAGTCCTCAAGTAATAGCTACAAAAGAACTTACATCATGGTCTTATAGTGGAATCTACATCCCCAGCAGGAGCTTCCTTATTTTTCGTACCAAAAAAAGATAAAGAACTCTGACCATGTATAGACTATCGCGGATTGAACAAGATCACCATCGCTGATAGGTATCCAATGCCTCTGATCCCAGACATACTTGAAGCCGTTCAATGCGCTGTTATCTTTACAAAACTGGACCTCCGCGGAGCTTACCATCTCATCCGGATTCGAGCGGGCGATGAATGGAAGACAGCGTTCCGTACACCTTTCGGGCATTTTGAATATCGGGTCATGCCCTTTGGTCTCTCCAATGCCCCTGCTGTCTTTCAGCGATTCATGGACCACATCTTTTCAGACCTTCTCCTTCATTCGGTGATTGTTTATTTGGATGACATACGGATCTTCTCATCTTCACTTCCTCAACATATACGTCATGTCACGGAGGTTCTCCAAAGACTGTCCAATAATCACTTGTATTGTAAACTGGATAAATGTGAATTCCACAAGGACAGAGTGGCATATCTAGGCTACATTCTATCTTCACAGGGAACGTCAATGGATCCACGGAAAGTATCCGCAATTACTGACTGGGCTACCCCGGGGAATGTGAAAGAACTTCAGAGATTCCTCGGATTGGCTAATTTTTACCGATGCTTCGTCCCCAATTACTCTGAAGAAATCCTGCCTATGACTGCTCTTCTTAAGAAAAGAGTGCAGTTTCTTTGGTTGCATAAGGCTCAACTAGCCTTTGACAAACTCAAAATGCGATTTGTATCTGGTCCTATACTTCTAACTCCAGACCAGACTAAAAGGTTCATAGTGGAATCAGACGCCTCTCGTCATTCCTTGGGGGCCGTCTTATTACAAAAGAACAAACAGGGGATAGAGAACCTAGTGGCCTATATGTCGAAGACTCTCTCACCTTCTGAAAGAAATTATACTGTCCTTGAAAAAAAACTACTAGCTATTAAACGCGCCTTCGAGGAGTGGCGCCATCTGCTACTCGGAGCAAGACATACTATCGAGGTTCGAACAGACCATTCCAACCTCCGAGCCCTACAGTATGCCCAGACTCGGAACAGTAGACAAGCCCGATGGGCACACTTCTTTTCCCCATATAACTTTTACATTCATACCTGGCAGAATCAATCTCAAGGACGACGCCTTGTCCAGAAAGGATTCCTCCTATTCCAAAACTTTTCGGTCAGAGCCGTTATTTCCTAAGACTCGCTTTCTACTAGTGGTAACCACCTTCCTACAATCCGTCTCAGAAGCCACCTCTCTATTTCTTAGGAATAACCCTAGGGATTACAAGAGTTAAAGATGGTAATGTCCCAGGGTTGCGCCTACCGAGAAAGACGGTTATTTTTGCCTTCAGAAAGCTTGAGAAGGATGGTGTTACAATTATGCCACGACTCACAAATGGCAGGACACCGTGGAATAACCAACACCATGGAACTCGTACAGCGACATTTTTGGTGGCCTGAGTTGGTCAAGGATATCCACGATTATGTTGCGGCCTGCTCTATTTGTCTACAAACCAAAACACCTCGGACTGCTCCCCAGGGTCTTCTTTCCAGAATGCCTGTCCCGGTTCGTGCCTGGCAATTCATATCGACCGATTTTGTGGTTGACCTACCTGTTTCTGAAGGATGCACCGCGATAATGGTAGTTGTGGACTATTTTACGAAAATGGCCCATTTTATTCCACTTCCTCAGATTGCCACGGCCGCTCAAATGGCAAGAGACTTCATCGCCTGGATTTTCTCTCTCCACGGACTTCCGGAAACCATAGTCTTGGATCGTGGTCCACAGTACACCTCTCGATACTGGAGTCAGATCTGTAAATATCTAAAGGTCAATAGGGCCCTGAGTTCCGGATTTCACCCACAGACCAACGGCCAGACTGAGCGTCTCAGACACTGGAAAGTTACTTATGTTGCTACGTTTCAGACTCCCAGGACAATTGGTGCAATCTTCTACCATTGGCTGAATTTGCTAAAAATAACTCGAAACATTTGGCTCTGAAGTCTAGCCCATTTTTTTGCTCATACGGATTCCATCCACTCTGTTTCCCTGTGGGTTTAGCTTTTCCATCTATGTTCCCAGATGTTGACAGTCTACTCTTATCCATCCGGGACTGTCAGCGGTCGGCTCGGTCCTCTCTTCTTGCTACCCAAGAACGTATCAACAACTTTGCCGACAGACATCGATCCGCCACTCCGCAGCTTGTTCCAGGGGATGAAGTTTGGTTGGCTTCCCACTTCCATGCCATCTGGTACCCTCAAAACTGTCACCCAAATTCTTTGGTCCTTTTCTTGTTCTTCAACAAATAGGTTCTGCTGCCTTCCGGCTTCGACTCCCTTCCTCATGGTCCTGGATCCATCTAGTGTTTCATGTCTCCCAGCTTAAAAATGATGTGAAAGATCGCTTCTCTAGGTCGTCGAGGTCTTCATCCATCTCCTGTCTCCACACCTTTGGGTCCTGAATTTGAGGTAGCTGGGATTTGTGACCCCCGTATACATCGGGGTCGTCTCCAATATCCGATTGATTGGCGTGGATATTCTCCCGCCGTCAGATCTTGGGAGCCTGCTTCTGCAGTTCATGCCCCAGTTTTGGTCGGGCGCTTCTATCGTTTTCATCCCGGTAAGCCGGGCTCCCCTGCCCTTCGGAGGGGGCATACTGTCACGCCTCTCAGAATACGCTGGTCCTTATGGCACCGCTGGCTTCGGAGACATGCAGCGTCCATTTTCTTACCCAAGATGGCGACCGTTACTACTCATGACAATCTAGCTGCCTGGCTCCCACACGGCAACACGGCTCCTCCGAGCACAGCATATCAACCTTGCGCCACAACGAACAAGCGCGTTGCTACTACTAATTACCAACGCTACGTGAGTTCGGATCTAGGATTATCTTTTCTATCCTTACTACGCTTTGAATGCCTAATAACCTTTTCTGTCTGTCTTCCCCATCAGCTCACGTTACTCCCTAGTGGTAACTTCCATTGCAGAACCTGTTTCGCGGCGATTCCAATCGCTGTTCGAGCCCTCTCTTTCTCAGGGGAAAGTTCCGGGTTGCCTCGGCACTTCTACTATGATCATCCTTCTGTCTCATCCGAGGTACGAAGGTCGGGCTGACAATTACTATTCTCCCTCCTATGTTAGAATTATCCTAATGCTGTTTCTCCTTCCATCATAGCCAATCTTACACTTCCACCACATTGCGGAAGAGCTATTTGAACAACAGATTAGCAGTCAGCCCATTCCTAGCACAGGTACTCTTTGTTTAAAGAAATATATTACCATCTCCCTTCCTTCCGGACCCAAAACTAACGCTAGCCTTCTATCTCAGTTCAGCCTCCCGAGATCTCCCAAAGGCAGAGAACCAGGGTTCTCGTTCTCCATTCTCCCGATCTGCAACTAGGTGTTTACCCTTAACATTTTTCTTGATTCTTTTTATTTTTTTTTTAAACTCTATTTCTCATTTTCAACAAGGTACAATAAATAACAGAATGAACATCCTAGGTCATTGAATTACAAATACATAACAGTGGAAAACAAAGTAGCACAGAATTCCAACCATAACTCAGTATTCCACCATATGAAACTTAAGACGAACCCAAACAAAGCCAGATGTACCGAACAAACAACAACAGACAAATAAGACCACACAAAACAACCACAAAGACAACACAAACCCCAAATTTGATCAACCCTATCAATAACCTCCCTCCAAAAACTCACCACTCTTTCACAATACCATAACATATGTATCAAAGTACCTTGTTCCTTCCCACAACCCCAACACCAATCATCACCAACCAATCCCAATTTACACATACGGACTAGGGTCCAATATATTCTGCCCAATATCCTCTGGTGTAAATAACGTAATTGCAAATCCATTTTGGCAGCCGTCGGTACCCTCCAAACCTTTTCCCATTCTCTTGGTGTAAGTTCCCTGCCCAACTCCTCCGTCCAAGACAACCTCAGCTTGTCCCACGAGTCTAACCATTGTCCATCAGGTTGCATAAACTGCATAAAACAAGACACTTTTTGGAGTCCAATTTCTAAAAGATTTCTTCAAAAATGTAGTGCCCAACATGTCTCTCCGTTCCGAGAGTAGAGTCACCAAAACATCATACCTTCTCAATTCCCTGTTCCTTAACCCAAATTTCTCAATCAAACTTGCAAAAGGTACTACCCCTGCAGCACTCCACACATCACCAATTGTCAAAACACCCTTCTGAACCCAACTTTTCCAATTGAATACCTTATTATTAAACTGCAGACCAGGATTATGCCAAAGAGAAGCCTCTTCATAAAGATATAGACCTTGACCAGTTCCCAGTATCCATGACGACAAAGCTTCTTTTGTAGCCAAAACGGACTTCAAACACTGCACTTTCTTAGGCAATTTTCCAAAAGAAAACAAACATTTAATATCATAAGGCAAAACCAGGATTATGCCAAAGAGAAGCCTCTTCATAAAGATATAGACCTTGACCAGTTCCCAGTATCCATGACGACAAAGCTTCTTTTGTAGCCAAAACGGACTTCAAACACTGCACTTTCTTAGGCAATTTTCCAAAAGAAAACAAACATTTAATATCATAAGGCAAAAACCGATGCATCTCAATTTGTACCCACCATGGCTTCTTGTTCAGAACCTCACCAGTGTAATCAGACACTGTCTTTAACAAAAAAACAGTACCATAATTTTTCAACACCGGGTATCCAAAACCTCCATCTTTAATCTTCCGGACCATAATATACCTGGGAATCCGAGCCCTCTTCCCCAAATCCCCACAAAAAATCCTGAAATAACTTGCCTATACGTGCAAACGCTCTCTTTGTAAAATGCACAGGTAAAGATTGAACAACATACAGAACCTTCGGCAGCAAAATCATATTATGAGATGGGGACGTGTCAATCTATCCATTTGTGGTCAAATTAATGCATGTTTCTTGATTCTAATCTATTACCTGCCATTACTTACTGTATATTATCCTCTTTCATGTTAGACGACTGTACGATGTAACAGTTCCTGGGAGTTCCATGTCTACTAAACACCACAACCAGACGAGTCGATTGACATGCAGGATCCATTTCTACAAGACACCAGAAGCAGACGAATAGACCGACACACAGGGTTTTATTCCCCCAAGGGTTTCCCTGGATTCTCAATCCGCCCCTGGGGCTTGGCCACAGGGGAGGAAGGAGGGTTCAGTGGAATCCACACCAGCTTTGTCTTACCAGAATCCGGGTCACAAGTGGGTCCTAACGCCGGCTCTGTTGGTGAGTTCGCTCTAAGGTTATCTTTCCTGGTCATTGCCACTGTTTTGAAGAATTTAAATGAAATATTGTTAACAGGTTGAGAGAATGAGACATTTGAAAGTCCAATTGAACTGAGAAACTGAAAAATTAAGATTTTGGAAACAGCATTGATTGTAGGAAAGAGGGACTATATTTATTAGGTCCCACATAAGTTGTTTTGAGCTTGAGCTATTCTCTGCTGGTAATATTACATGTGTAGGTGACAGGTATGTTTGATAGAGCTGGTTGACTGTTTATATGTATTGTCAATAGGAGCTGAGAAAAAGAAAAATAGGAAAGGAGAAAAAGAGAAGGAAAGGAAACCTTTCTTGAATCCATTATCAGAAGCAGTGTTGTTACACAAAGAGTTGGGGCAAAATTGTTCTATGTCCTGATGAAGGCCTACATCATAAATTAAAGGGGTACTCCGCAAGGAGTGTATACCCTAAATCCAGAGGCCAAAACACCCCAATGTTGGCAATTTGCTATTTTATTAGATTGCATAAACATTTTAGTGTGGTCAAAGATGAAAAGCACTGAGGCCTGGATTAGATTTAGTCTGCCGTGCATACCCTCAGTGTTTGGCTAAATAGACTATTCAAGGTATTGATTATTACTCAAATGGCCAAAACTGATGCAAAAAAGGCAATTCAAAGTCTAGACCAATTCTTTGTTGAAAGTGAAACTGTGGGAGATAATGATGTAGAGAACGATGACCATAAAAGTGATGCACGTACTAACCCCACCACCTAGCTTCTGTTGAAGTATCTTATGCAATTGTTAGAGGTGTTGTATATACCCTTCATTGAAGTGTAATGTTTATGTGTGGTTTTAATGGTATTATCAATTAATACAATGTATATTTTTGTATGAAAGGCGAGTGTTGCTCCTTAACAAATGTTATGATGAGACAGAGGTATGTGAATGGGAACAGAGTAGTAGCGAGTTGTACTGAGAAAGAAGTGTCTCCATTAGGTGCTGTGTTTTGGTTAAAAAAATGTCATACAAAAATAATGGTGTACTCCATTGGCTGCAACAAAATATTATTTTATACAGTTCCAATTACTACACAATATTTTATTAAAATAAAACTATAAGGCCTAATTTTCCCTATCACTATGGGCGGTCCTTGCCTATGTTTTTAACTAAGGAGCTCATCAGTCAGTTGTGAATATCCAAAGAAATAAGTCTGCTGTCCAAAACTACCCCAACTGAACCGACCACTATGAAAACTAACTTTGGCGAGGAGAACAACTCCCTTCTCCTGAGGGTACTTTCTAGTACCAGTCTGTAGGATACTTAATCCTCAAATAGTTTCTCGTGACTCCTTGGATCAGTCTTTGTATTTCTTCAAATGGGTTATTGAGTTTTCCCTCCTCCTTTGGAATCCCTTTTGGGGATTCTTTTATTAAGGTCTATATTCCTGGTTGTTGGTCTCAACTTAAGGTATGGTACTATTGCTCTGGGAGATTTTCCCTCCTAGGCAGCTATAGTTCAGCTTGTCCACTTGACTTTGTGCAAGTTTCAATTGACAAGTTCTTCTAAACTCCGTCTCAAAACATGCTCTCTCTTCGGTATTATTTTCTTCCTCGATTTGCGTTCCCCTTTATCCCACGGTATTGTTATCCCCTGTTCTTCTCTCTCATTATTCATATTTTTAGTAATTCTTACTTCTTTAAATCACATTTTAACTTCATGGGTTTCAAGCTTAACGTCGCCTTTTCCCCTGTTTCCCATGGTATTGTTATTCACTGTTCATTTCTCTCAGAATTCAGATTTTCAATAATTGTTTCTCTTGTGTCACAAAATTGTGAGTTAATTTGTTTCAAGATTACCTTTGCCTCATGGCTTATTCTGACACTAGTTGTTTGTGCGGCATAAGGATTCCCTTAGGGCCTCCGATGCTTCCTGTTCTCCCTGCTACCTTCGCTTTTGAAGGAGAACATTTTCAGGAGTGTTCCTCAGGAACCTCCTCTCATGGATCACCATTGACTTTACTTTGTTAGCGTTTCCATCCTCGTGGCCTTTCCTTGTGGTGTCCCGGTGCTCCGATGAGTGACCAGACACCCTGTGGCTCTACACTGGTGGTGGTATCGACAATGGTATGTGAACCAGCTGTCCTCCACAGATCCTCCTTCGAGGTCTCACCACCACCTTCCTCTCGGATCCTGCTCTGTTGCCTTCTCGCGCTTTGGGTTCGCCGTAGTTCTGGCATCCCGTACTACGGTATCGAGTGAGTATGTAGTTCGCAGGCTTCTTGGCTTCTTCAGGTGTTGCACAGCTTGGGGCCTTCCCAGGCCTGCACAGGAGTTCCTCTCTCTCCCTTCTCGCTCTGTGGCTCCTTGTGTGCACGCTAATCAACATACTCGTCCCAGTGGATTTGATATATTGATTTAAAGGCGCAGGTTCTCTTTTCATAAGATAATGGCATCTATTATGTGTGTGTTCAGCCCATTCTTGGTATTTAAATGTTTCGGGTGTTGAAAAGCATCCCGTATACGCCAGTGTGCAGAGCTTTAGGGAGCTCCTCATGGAAATAGGTGGCCTTCTGTCCCTTAAGGGGGAGTCTATCCCAGTGAGGTCAAACCTGCCTCTACCCCTAGGGTGGGTGTCACAGAGCAGTTTCATCTCCCTAGCCTCACGTTGGGAGAGGGGTTGGGGGGACACCACCTTGTGGAGAAGGGACAAATTCCTGTTATTCGTCACACCTAGTAGTGTAATGTGAAAGTGTGGCCTGAACTCCAGTTGCAGCCTTACACATTTCCTCTAGTGGCACTTTGGCATTAAATGCTAGGGTGTCACCCATGCTGCGTATATAATGCTTTCTAGGTTTAAAAGGCAATGTTTTCTTAAAAAGTGAATAGCAGAGCTGAATACACTTAATGATCCATCTTGAAATTGTGGCCTTGGTAACTGGTTCACCTTCTCCACCATTACCAAAAAAGACAGAGTGGACTTGTTTACATAGTTCTTTTGTTTTGTGTGAATAGTGTAAACTGCTTTATGTACGTCTAGTGTGTGTAGTGCCTTTTCTCCTCTATTCTGTGGATTAGGGAAAAACGATGGAAATTCTATGGATTGGTTGACATGACATTTTTAAATGTATTTGGGAGAGAAGCATGCTTATGAATGGAGACGAAAGGCTCAGACACTGAAAACACCTGTAGCTCGCTAACTCTGCAAATCGATGTAATGGCCATTAAAAATGCCCCCTTATAAGAGAGAGGCTCAATGTGGCTTTGTAGATAGCTTCCAACAGGGCACCCATGAGTCTTTGTAACACCATGTTTAAATCACACCCTGAGGATGGGTGTGCAACCGGTGGACATATTCTTTTAACCCCTTCCATGAAGACTTTAGCCACTGGGACTCTCCACTAGGATAACTTCTTCCGAGATGTGATATAAGCTGCTAGTGCCACAAGGCGAAAATTGAGTCAGTTGTAAACTAGCCCAGAGTCTAGTAGGAAAAGGAGGCAGGTTAAAATGTGTGCATGTACACAACCAATGTGTGTCGTTTTGAGTTCACCAGATAACAAAATGCTTCCACTTGTAATAACAATGCCTTGCATTTGGTTTTCTGGCCTCCTTTATTATTTCCACATATCCTGGGGTAAATATAGATTTCCTAGTGTCCCCTTCTGTGGGTACCTGAATGTAAAGCTTTGAGATTTCTTGGTTTGCGCTGCTGTGAACAGATCCACTGTTGGCACTCCCCACTTCTTGAAAATCTGTTTGAGTATGCCCATTTCCCTTTTGTGTTTTTTTTGGAAAACCCTGCTTAGGTCATCTGGCATGTGATTTTGTTCACCTGGAACATGTGTCCGAAAGCAAGTTTCCCTTTTGATGCACCGGCACTGCCATATCTCCTGTGCCAGCATTTAGTGTGTTTGAGTGGGTTCATCCCTGTTCGTTTATGTATGCCATTGCTGTGTTGTTGTCTGTACTGATCAAAGCGCTTATGCTGCGAATTCTTGTTTGGAGGGATAGCAGTACCATTTGTATTGCTAGCAGCTCCAACACATTTATATGCTGTGTTTTTTCTTTTTGGGTCCACGTAGCCTGCACAGCGAGTTCTTGACAATGCCCCCAATCCCTCCCCAAACCTAGCGTTCAGGAGTCTCTTGTGGTTGTAGACTGAATTGTTAGGAGTTTAACGAGCCTGCGTTTTACGATGTTTTCTTTTGTCCACCACTGCAGAGATCTTACTAACTCTTAGGTTAACACCACGAGATCAACCCACTGGCCCGATACTTGGGATCATTGTCTTGACAACCATTGCTGGATGATTCTCACGTTTAGGTGCGCATGTGGCACTATGTATACGCATGACGCCATCATACCTAGTGCCTTCATGACCCTTCTTACTGTTACCTGGACATCTGTCTGGAAACAGTAATGCTTGGACACTTTTGGTGCATGTGTAAACGACTACTTGTTTTGAATCTAAATAGGCTCCGCAGAATTGTTTTTTTTATTTTTATTTTTAAAATGGTACTAGGCTTGATTTTTTGTTTGTTTATGGTGCAATCCAGTTTCCAGTTTAAAAAGTAAGTCTGCCATCTTTTGTGAGTTGTATAGGCAGACCACCTGTGAATTCCCTTTATGAGCCAGTCATCTAGAGAAGGGTAGACAGTAATGTTTTCCCTGCACAAGTGCGCCACTACCACAGCAAACACACAAGGTACTGACGATATGCCAAAAGTTAGTACCATGAAGTGGCAGTGACATTTCCCTAGTTTGAACCTTAGATATTTTCTGTGAGCATGGACCATTGGAATATGAAAGTATGCGTCTTTCATGTCTAGTGTGGCCATGAATAATCCATTTGTTAGAAGTGGAATGACATTTTGGAATGTTGTCATTCTGCATTTTTGGGGTTTTACCCATTTGTTTGCTGGTCTCAGATCTAAGAAAGGCCTTTTTGTTTTTGTGGGTACCAAGAAGTAAAGAGAGTAAATACCCGTGTTTACCTGGCTTGGGTGGACTCTTGATGCCTGTCTTTTGCAGTAGAGCTGCAATTTCTTTTTGTTGGAGCTCTTCATGGTACTGCAGCAGCATTCTGTTGCGCAGTGGCAGTTTGCGAGATGTCCCTACTAGTTCTATGCAGAATCCCCTTGTGACTGCGTTTACCACCCACTGATGAGAAGCTGGGAGTGAGCAAAAGAGGTTATGCGACCGCCACACAGTGGTGACACGGGAGGTGACCTGGATGCTGAAGTTATTGTTTAGAGGTGGAGGATGAACCTCTGGAGGTTTGTCCTCTTCCCCTGGGGTTTCCTCTACGCTGTTGCCTAGTGGGCGTTAATAGGTTTGATGATGCTAATTGTCTGTATACCAGTTACTGCACTGGGACTGTTGGAACTGGTTTGCAGGTTATGCGTATGTGTTGGGCTGAAAGACATGGTGGTTAACCTGTGCTCCTCTATTTTGAAAATATCTTATGAAAAGGCTGTATTTATTCGCCCTCAAGTCATCCATCGACCCTACCTCAAAGTGATGCTTCCTCTACAAGTTTGTCTAGTAGGGTTGCCAGTCTGCATGGCACTTTATAACAGTTGCCCCTGCAACTCTGCTGCATCAAGAATATTCTTGATTATGGCATTGGCTTTTGTCACCTCTGTTACTATTTTCTGGAAGGCTGCTTGATGTTAGTTAGGAATATGCCTTCTATCCCTTCCATGTCATCCCACTGTGCCCCATTACACCTTGATATTAGCGCTGCGGCATTAGCGATTCTTATTCTACATGCGGCTGCAATGGCTGCTTTGCAACCAAAGGTGTATATATGTCTGCTCTCTTTCTTAGGAGGATATTCTGTGGCTGACATAGGTGCATTGGCCCTTTTTCTTTCTGTTGAGTCTGGTGTAAGGTTCCCTCTGATGTACATTGGGTCAGGATTTGCAGATTTATATTTCTTCTCCGCTCCAATGGATTTAGTGGCGATAGGTTTTGTTAATGAAGAGGTCTTTATTTTCTCTTAATTGCTGAAAGCAGTGGGATACCATCGTTTTCTCCTCCACAATGTCTTCTATCAAGCCTGCATCCTCATCTGGTTACTCTGTAAAAATTCCAATGCGTCCAGCTTCCCTCTGCAGAAGATCTGAATATTGGAAATGACCCTCTGTTGGGGAGGCAGTGATTAGTTGGTCGACCACATCTGGGGGAGGCATTGCATAGTTATCAGAGTCAATGTTTTGGCATTCCTGATGAGTCTGTATCGGCAGATTCCTCAAAAACCTCTAATTCAGAGAAAGTAGCGTGGTGAATGTCTTTGATTTGGATATTTTCCTAGGGGAGCACACTATATGCTGTGCTACTTTTCCTCTTTATGGGCGTTTCGTGTCTTTCCATAAAGGATAGACTTTTTGACCTGGTTTCCCTGAACTCCGGCAGAAACCACTCATTTGGGCTTTGTGGTGTTAGTTCAAAGGCTTGTTGAACCATGTCTCAGGGTCGAAGTTAAAATGTTGATATCAACATCTTGGCTGTCAGCCATACTGTCCCACTCGTTCTCGGAATCGGAGATACGAACTAGTTTTCTTTTTCATTGCTGAAGTGATTGTTTTTTCTTTTGGATTCGAATCGACATCCATAGATGTCAGTGTTTTGGGTGATGTATGTTTTAAAAATGTCTCTTCCCTGTAGGTGTCTAGACGCTGGTCTTGGTGTGTCTTTAGTCTTGCATGTTCAGCTATCTCGCCTACTCTCATGTTGGTGCCTGTGTTTGTGCTTACAGATTTTAGTAGCTTCTTGATTGTCATGGAACATCTCTATAACCAACCCAGTGGTTAAACAGTCCAGCTGGGGATCTGCTGTGGGGCCTTCTTGAAAGTGCCTCTTTGTGGGGCTGTTGGGGGATCAGTCCCGACCCATGCGTCTGAAGCCCCAACCAAATGTTACGGCATTTTGACAGCATACTCTGCCGCTTTGCTTTTGACTCCACCTGCATGGCGTATGAAGCCGAGCACTTTTGAAGGCACTGCAGCAGTCTTCTGCACCATCCCTTTGGAGACAACTTTTACACACCTCGTGTCTCCATCCAGGGAAATTTCGAAGTACCACTTGGGCAGAACTTAAATGGTGTATTCTCCATGTGGGCCTCGGGGGATAGACACTAGCCTCATACGAGTAATGAGAAGGTTCAAAGATATTCTCTAGGCCTGTAGCGTAGTAAAAAACATATCCATGTTCCCCACTCTCCCTACTGTACACCTTGTCAAGTCGAGGTTGCATCGAGTCGAGATGATCTTTCGTCAGAGTGTACTTCGATGTCAATGTTCGGACCACGTGTGCGATTGCGTTAAAAAAAAAAAATCATCTCCACAAACAAGCTTTGCTGCCAACCAATGGCAGAAACAATTTTAGGATGTCTGCGTGTGAGGGATTATGGGTAGCTATACATGTAGAATAGGGATGGATAGGGATGGTGCGACAAATACCCCCGTCAATGCCCTTTTTTTGGACTTCGAAAAAAAAAAAGTTAGACTCCAAGCCAACCACTAGATGGCGGATTATGCAAGCCACGTGAATCTAAGCAGATTCCCAAGCCCCAGAAACATGCATCATGAATATATGATGTATTTTGGTCCAATAAAATAAATCACAAGTGTACAATATAGGTCTTGATGCTCCACTCTCTAGTGCAGGGGTCTGTAACATTTGGCACTCCCGATGTTTTGGTCTATGACTCCCATGATGCCTCGTCTTTGACTAAGCTACCTAGCGCCTATGGGTGTTGCAGTACAAAATATCTGGAGAATCAAAGGTTGCAGACCCTTGCCCTAGGGAAGTCTCAATGTTTGAACTACGCATGCGAAGGAAGGCATTTATTATGGCGAAAGAGTGAGATGCCAGCTCAACCAATTCAGTCAAAACTAATTCTGGTCCTGGGCTTCTACCATTGGGATCCAGACTCCATGCCAGTTACAATCAGAAGCTGCCCTCATGAGGGCCGATAGTTCTTGGGCAATTCCAAGAAGCTGGTTGGTTTGTATCCCTTGACAGATCCCTGCACAAGTATCTCCTTTTCATGCCCTCATTTACAATGGTTTCAATTTGTGTCCTGTTTCCGTTGCGTTTCTATCGCATTTCTCTATGGCTTCACTATAAGTGCATAGCTTTCCAAATTCTTGTTTAAGCTAGTCACTCACACCGAGGGTTCCTGATCTGTATGACTCTGGTATAACATGGATATCCTGTAAACGTTTCTCCCTAGTTAAAAGTGAGCCCCCATTCAGGTTTCCTTTCTTACCTTGGACAGGCCCCAGACAGCCCCCAGACCTCTATCCTAAGAGTTACTTGAACTCTCCGTTTGCCTCCCCTTCTCCACGGCTATAAATGCTTGCAACAAATATGCCTTTTCCCAACCAGCTCTACATCAATTATTTGTCTACCCAGATTAATTTAAAATATGCAGGTTAAAATCGGAAAGACTCTGGAGTTGGGTCATATAAATGAAACACTCCACAACATCTTTGTTCCTCTTTTGCTAGGAAACCAGGATTAAAACCCTTGAAGGAAACCAATAGATAGACCCAGGATCAGAACCAAAGTTAAGTTCTCAACAGGCAAAATCATAGGACTTTGCACAAAGAAAATAAATGCAGTTTTCTTTTCTTTGCAATTCTTTATGAAAGTAATAATATCCAAAACATGCCACATTTCTGCACACTTCCAAGGGTGACAAAACATGCCCACATTTTGTGCTGTTAAATATTTGACCTTCTGATTTAATGCCCAGAGGGGAGTTTCAAGCCATAATCATGTGTTCATGTAATTTTTCATAGATTCTAAGAAGTCGACATTTTGGTGGAGAAACAAAATTTGATCCAAATGTTCCGGGGAAAGGACTGCCCTCCGGTGTTCTAGGGGGCTTTCGGTAGTGGAAAAAACACGTTGGGGCAGCACTGCTGTAGCTGGGATGGCTAAATATTGCCTTGCTAATTTGGCGACCACAGGGAAGCGGTGCTCATTGCTTCTCCACCAGTCGAGGGGGCTTGCGCTACGTTTGCAGAGTGGTTCCACAATGTAGTTCTCCAGCTGTTGGTGGATTTCAGGCATGCTTTCTGTAGGATCTTTCCCAAGGAGGAGGTCGTAGATGCTCTGCGATTTCACACCAGTCCCTCGCTCCTTGTTGTAAGGGAAATGGCCTCCAGCGTCACTCAGCTCCATCTTGCATTCTGCATGCCCCCACAACAGAGGCGTAGATTGCTCCGGGGAACTACAAACCTCTGACAACAACTTTTTAACTTTAGAGTGCAATTCACCCCTTGTGCTAGGGTTCAGAAACCGCACCTCCTTGAATCGAGGATCTAAAAAAGAAGCTAACACAGCCGGGTTTTCAAGTAACTTCTGATCATCCAGCAGGTTCCACATTTTTTGGATCTCCGACTTTATGTTGTTTACAACGGTCTTAATCGTCCCAGTGGAATCTTCCGATTGTTGGCCAATGGTAGTAACAATTCCATGGACACATGGCATCAGGGAGGATGTCGACATGTTTTGTTCCTCACGCAAAAAGGATGTTGCAATCTTAACAGTTCTCATTATAGGAACCAGATCTTGCAAGAGCTTCCACTGGTGGTCAGCTAGATTTTGCACAGCAGAAGCATGTTTAGATTGTTCTTCCAGGACAGACATGATGGCCCATTTGAGATCCAACAGACTCTCGCACATCTCGATGGTAGTTAGCCACCGCGATGGCACATCCATCACTAGCTTCAATTTGATTTTGTTCATAGCCTCCAATTTGCTGTACAAAGAACAGGATGCCTTCACATCCTGCTGAAAGAAGCTGACAATATGCCTGGCTGCACTTAAGGCTTCTTGCACCTGCTCCACTTTGAGCCCAGCTTGAATGCAATGGTGTAACATGTGGCCAGCACAGCAAATGCTCGTCCAACTGTGTAGTTTCAGCAGCTGCTCAGATATAGCCAACATGTCCGACAGGCAGTCATGCATCACACAAAACACAGATTTAACTGTTGATCCAAATTCTACCAAAACAGAGGAGAGCTTGTCTGCCAGGCTATCCTTCCTTTCATTCTCATGCACTTGCTGCGTTTCCATAATGCATCGGGCAAAGCTCCAGTTAGAATCAATGAAGTTTGCTGTAATTGTTAGGTACGGCTGGTTGGGCAGATTAACCCAAAAGTCAACAGATAGGACAATTGACTCTGCGGTGTGCAGGTACTGCTCCAGGTGTTGCTTGACTACATAGTATTTATGCCACAGCATGCTGGACAGTTGTGCTGGGGAAGGTAGGCTGAAGTTAGGTTCTAGGTATCCAATAAGAAGACCAAACCCTTTGTCCTCCACCACAGAAAGAGGGTGAAGGTCACGGAAAATCATCTCCAGCACTAGGTCGGTGATCATGTCTGTTCTGGGCTCTGAGCAGGAGGCAAGGGGGCAGAGGTGGTTCTCTGGCGAATCCTGACGTGACCTTTTGGACAGTATTTCCTCTGGTTCGGATGCCTGCTCCTCTTTCAGCTGGGACAGGAGAGTGTCACGAATACTGTGCTTGCGCACCAGATGCTCCCGCATGGTGGTGGTGCTGTTGTGGAAGGACAGCTGCTTTTTGCATACATTGCACTCAACATAGGCATCCCCCAGCTTGGTGTAGTAGTTCCACACCTTGGACTTGCGGCGGTCCACTGCAAGCGGGGTAGTGGTCCCATCCAAGTTGATTCCTTTCTCCCTTTTTCTGCGAGAAGGGGTGCCAAAGTTGGATGGCATGTTGTAGGTGTTAAAGACCATGGATATCTCTTCTGCGGAGAAAAAAATACATGTTAAAGTCACAGTACCAGGCGATTTGTGCAAATTAAAGTAATTTAAATAAATGTAAAATATTAAAGTACAGAAAACAGCCTTCAAGTAAAGAAGAAAAACGCAGGAGTAAACCATTTGCTGATTGCCGCTGGCGAATGGGCCATCTACAGTTTGCTTCTTCGGTCTAAATAATGAACATAATATTCAAATCCTTTTGAGCACGAAGTATCTGCTGTCCTGTAGACACTTTGACGTCAGCCAAATGCAACTCCCCCATTGAGTGGATGCTGCTAAGCTCTTTTTTCAGCTGGGAACAGATCAGGCATTTACGGGCAGAATGGGAGACCAGGAGCAAGTTGTATGCAACATAAACAGACGTGAGATTCATGAAAAATTAAGATTACTATGAAATATACTTGAAACACATTTTGTAAACAAGTCTTTGCCCAGCTTTTGTAAAGTAGACTTTTCTTTAACAGAACAGTGCAAGTGGGGAATGGCTGTCAGTGCCCGAAATGGGCGCCCGACTCTCGCCTTCGACTTCAGTGCTCTGAAGGTCTGCTTAACTGTCTGTAAATTGATTCCCAAGACTAAGAAGTGATGCGGGGATGTCGTAATGGACCTGGCACATTTTGAGCCCCTCAAAATCACCCCAGAGAGACGGTAAGAGCAGCAGGATGGACTGCCCCTACCCATGGCAGCACTCTGTATGGCTGCCAACATGGCACCCGCTCAGCCTAAGCATCCTCAGTTGAGAGGATTGCAGCCCCTCCCGGAAGAGTTGCTTTGGATAGGAAGTGAGCCTTCAGCCATTCTTACCATCTGTGTAGTATGAACAGAGATTCAGTGAAGGAGGTGAGGGGCAGCTTTGCTGCCCCCGCTCAACAGTGAGCTACACAGTTACAGATCAAGAAACACAATGTGGGATTCCAGCGATGTGCAGTAGGAACGGGAGGGTCCAGGAGCTGTATAAGGAGAGCTTGGGTGTCCCACATAATCTGTACCACGTAACGTGTGTGCAGCCTGAGGGAGAAGTGGGAACCCTAGAACTACAGCTGAAGGTATTTGGAGCTGGAGCGCCTTGGCTCTCTCTAGACAAACAAGCACTAAAGTAATTGGTCCACACAATCATCAATGATTGTTCAGTGATGAACGAGGAGTTTGTGTTTCTATAAAGACAACTCCTGGGCTTTGCATTTGTATTTATTTGAAGAATAGAGGTTAATTTCAATCAGAAATGAATTACAATAACACAGATGGCAGAGGCATTACCACAAAAGGTGCCTGTATTGTACAATAGTACAAAGATCAGATTGGTGATCAAGTATATGAGGGTTTAAAATAAGCAAAATGGGAGATATACCAGGAGAAAACAAACGAAACAAAACACAAAAGAAACAAACTATGTATGAATGCAGGTGACTTACAATAGGTAACATTAACCAGGGCAGAAAGTTTTTCATAGAGGAGCACTATATAAATAAATTATGATAATTAGCAAAAGCAAAATTAAATTATTACTGCTTTATAACACTAATATCGGAGCTTGTTGGTGCACAACTGGATGCCTGTCTTGTTTCATGGCTACCGTTTCCAGAAAAAAAGGGGGATAATTCCATTGCTGCTTCTTGCAGACCACTGGGTCTCAACAGTCAAGTGTTAATCTTCCAAAATCTCAGACTCTTCTGTATTGGTCTAATGTCCAGCAGGCATGTTACAGGTGTATGATCGGAAAGAGAATACATCTTATCGAAGCTGTATTTAGAGTGTGGAGCATTAGACCGACTATGGAGATGTAATCACTTCAAACGAAAAGGAGGCGAGATCCTGTTCCCCGGGTGTTGGTGCCCACATCTGAGGGCTCTTGCTGAAGCAATCATCAAGAATGGAGAAAGAATACAAAGATCAAGACTCCCAATTACAATTAAAAAATTTAGCAAAACATGTACATTAACAGTCTTAAATCGTTCTTCAGCTTTTAATTCAGTCTATATCCGTCATCCTTCGTTTATCCTACTAAACAAAGAGCCACGTAGAACTAGGTTCTCTCAGACTATCGATCTTGCCTACATTAGTTAATTTCTTTTAGATTCAGTCTTTTTGACCAGTACTTCAGAGTCAGCTAGGCCATTAGAACTTTGCCAAGCTTGGTTCCAACACCTTCCAATAGAATTGCACTGCAGCTATCAGCAGTGATGTTTGATGCCCGCCAATTATCTGTTGCCACCTGTCATTCACCGATAGCGTCCTGAATTTCACAGCAAACCGACCAAAACACTCAGTTCTTTCGTTGGTGAATCATGGGAAAACCATAAATAGGTGGTAAAGATTTTCGTTAGTTTCTGGTTCAGTACAGAATCTGTAGTCTGCCATTCCTTTAATGAGTTTAGATCGGGCTGTGTTGATTTTATTAGTATGATACAAATTGTGTTGCAGCCTCATGAAAGTTTCTCATTTTTGGGTTTGGGCATTTCTGCAGGTATGGCTGAATCATGCCTGGTTTCCTTATCACCATTGCCAACTGTGTGTGGAGTTTTAGCTTTTCAACCTAAATCCAGTCTACCTCAGTTAGTTTTGTTTTCACCATACTCAGGTTAGTCATTAAAACCTTAATCGTGCAGGTGGAGTCTTCAAGGAGTTTGGAAGCATAGTTTCCCCAGGTATTCATATATTTAATGGACTTGGACCCAAGCGCCTTACTGATCCCATCAATCATATACGAGGGTTTGTGCAGTTGCATTTGCAAAACAAGCTCAGCACTTTTCAGTCAGCTGCTGATACAAGTGAACGAAGACCACGTTCTTGCCTTACCACCTAAATAGGGATTGATCGAGGCAGCCCCAGCACTTATTTCCAATAAGGCCCCCTCCATTCAAAGCCAGAGTATAGCTGGTAGCTCCACAAAACATTCAGCATCGTAAGTTAGAACTGGCACGACTTTCGTCATGTAGAAGTCGATAAGGGGCTGGGTACAGATTATCATCTTCTACAGTTTTTGGTGAATTGTTGTTGGCAATGTTTGATCCTTCAAGGAGTTCAGCATCAGTTAAGTCTAGGAGTGCACCTTCCATTGGTGCTGTCTGGGCTGAGCATTCTGATCTTGAGTCAAACTGAGGCAGACCCACTGAAACCTTAGCTTGCCTCTCCAGGAATGTTTCCAACATTCCTGGAGAGGCAAGCTAAGGTTTCAGTGTGTCTGCCTCAGTTTGACTCAAGATCAGAATTTAGAGGCAGACCAGGCAGAGTATGATTTTCATTTCTTCTCAGGCCCAACCACTTTCATTTTGTAGATGGAGCCGTTAAATGTGACAAAGTTCGGGGCAGATCAGCCCTTGCGTGGCTCACGCCTAGTTCAAAACTGGCCATTTCCATCGAGTGGCACTGCCTGTATAACATGTCGGGCAGATTTGAAGGGCTAATTGGACTTGCTCCGGGCCAAAGGAACTGTAGGCCATGTATGAACTGTGTGAAAAATCGGGGAATCTACTTTTTAAAAACCAGATCCATAGCATTAGTTTGAGTCTCTTTGGTCTCTTGACATCATTTTCTGAGATACTATCTCACAAGCTGGACTACCCAGGAGGGTTGATGTTAGGAGTGTCCAGCGAAACAAAACATGGTCATGGCTCTCCGAGGACAAAGGGGCAGGATAGTCCATGGTTACTCGCAGAAGACGAGGCACCGCTGTTGGGAATGTTAGTGTGACGGTACTTGTATTCGCAATGTCCGCTGCTGCCGTAGCATTCACTGATTGTACCAGTGCTTCCCCTATTTGCGCTTTACATGTGCTTTGCATGTCCTGCACATCCTGCACACGTCCTCCAGCAGAAATAGCAGAGGATTATTTGATTCCTCCAACACATTAAAATGTTAGAGAGCTTCAACAGTCACCGCTGCTTGCTTATCATGGGGATGGGCTGTCAAAGAGGGGCTACTAGTATAAAAACGAAAGTCAGCTTCTTGCTCCATTTGTGCCCCTCTTTTCTTACCCGATAGCTTGCCAGCGAGGCAGTCAACAGTAGTCCCGGTGGGCTGAACTTCGGGTTGATCTCGCAAGCCACTTCGCAGCAGACGCTTGGCAATCAGGGTGCAGTGGCTAGAGGGTGCTAGAGCGCGACCAAGATGGCCGCACTGGTGTGAGCTCCAGCAGCGCACCCTCATAAATCCTTTAAAAAACACGAATCCGGGGGCCATCCAACCCCCCAGCGGTGGGACAGCCGTCCCAGAACGTGATGCACCAGCCGTTGCCCTCCGGCGATGAGAGGAACACCTGTAGCTGCCCGCCTGGCTCGGGTTCGAGGAGAAGAGACACCCGCTCCGGCTGCGTCACGCGGCGGCATCTGTGACGCAGCGCCACGGGAGAGAGCGCCGGCGCCTCCCGTGGCCTGCGAAGCAGCACACGAGATCGAGGCCACAAAGTTCTGCGGCCCTCTGGGAACCCCCTGTGGGAGCCCACAACAACAGTGCAGCTGCCGAGAGACCGCGTTGAGGGAGCGGATCCAGTGACCCAGCAGCCCTCAACCCATGCATCGGCCCGTGGGGGAAGACCAGGTTGGGCGGCCCCACCAGCGAGGAAACCGGCGTAACACGCCAAAGTGCAAGCCTGTGGGCATCCAGGCGGTGGGCCCGCCCCCCAACTCTGGCGAACCCAGGGGCCAACCAGCGCCCCCCCGGGGGTAAGACAGACATCCCTGGGCGGGTCACACCAGCCACCGGAGCGGGGAAGCTCTTGCGGCCGCCTGGCGGGCTTAGGGCCCGGGAGTTGGGAAGCCTGGTCCAGCCATGTCTCACGGCGACACCCACAACTCAGCGCCATGGGAGGGTGCACTGACGCCTCCCCCAGGCTTAGAGGACATCACACGTGAGCAAGCTGCAAAGACCCGCGGCCCTCCCGGAACACCCGGAGGGAGCCTCCAGCGGCCGCCCAGAGCCGGACCACGCTAACTCAGCAGCCATCAACCCAAACATCAGCCCACAGGGGAGACCGGGCAGAGCGGCCCACTCCAACGACACACGCTGCAGAGTAGGCCCTGGGGCATCCGGGCTGCGGGCCCGCCCCTGCAGGTGCCTGCCGGCCGGGGGGCCTCTGTCTCGCCACCTGGGGACACGGACAAGAGGCGGCAGCAGCTAAACATCCCAGGTAAGCTCCCCCACCCCCCTAGCAGTTTATGGGACAGGCAGCACTACGTCCCAGGCAAAGCACAGAGCACAACAACAGGGCTGATGTCAACCACCAGGAGACCGACCACCTCACCCCAAATCATATAGCCCCAAATGACGGACAGAACGAGAGGGAGCCCCCGAGTTACTGGGTGGGTTACAGTAACCCTCACCGGAGCAAGGCACGAGGGGTTTGTCGACCAAAAACCCTTGAACCGCAAGCAACACCCCCACTCAAGACGGCCTCACATGACTCAAGGCACTGTCAATCACCCCTCAGGAGGATAACAGATAAGGGGAGATAACACGGTCACTCCAACACACTTGGCCCGAGTACAGTGAAACCGCTGCGATTGGTCTGATTTTCCCAACATTCGAGGTTGGAGCCATAGTTAAAAGCCCAAAAACAAACAGAGACAAGACAGCCCAGGGGGGTCCATACCGGAGGACGACAAACACGCTCAAACCAAGACATCAGAGAAATCCTTCATGAATTAAAAGCGGGGATCGGCAGTATAGACAGCAAGCTTGACTCCCTGTCCACAAAAGTTGACCAGCTACAACATCGCCTAGACAAACATGGGGACAGGCTAGACACTGCTGAACAACGAATCTCCGATGTCGAAGACAACGTGTCCTCCATGTCCACCAAGGTAACAACATTAGAAACACAAATGAAAGCCGCCATGGCCAAAAACGAGGACCTCGAAGGGCGATCACGCCGGAACAACATCAGGATCCTAGGAGTGAGAGAGCAGCAAACCACGAGGAAAATTGTAGACTTTGTGGAAAACCTATGTAAGGAGATATTTGGAAGCCCCACACTGTCCAACCTATTTGTGGTAGAATGAGCCCACAGGGTCCCAACCAGCCAGCCCATTCCCAGGACAGCACCTCGCCCAATAATAGCAAAACTGCTCAATTTTAAAGACCGGGACACAATCCTCCGCCTTGCAAGGGAGAAAGGAAACCTACAACACAACGGGGACAACATCCAGTTCTTTCCCGACTTCTCCCCCTCAGTCCAGGCGTTCCGCAGAACATTTACTGGAGTGAAATGCCGGCTACAGGACAACAAACTGCTATATTCCATGCTTTACCCAACCAAACTGCGAATACAGCACAACGGCAAATCACAATTTTTTTAATATTCCCGAAGAGGAAAATTTGTTCCTAGACAAGCTGGGGTGCAAATAAAACATCGGCAACCCAAGACCACAAAGGAGAGACCAAGCGGACAGAGATCCGCCTTGATGCCCACCCATGCCCATCGCCAGGCCGCTTTGTGCCTTTCAAATTGACCCCCTGGATTCTACAACCACACTAGACCTTAAGGTGCACTGGACCTTGGAAGTTCCCTAGTGCCCCAAGCGCAGCTTTGTTATGTTTTGGGACTTTGGGTGGGGAAATCTGATGGGTCGAGTTGGGGGTTGCTCATGATTGGGAGGGAAACTGTTCAATGTTATGGAAGCGTGCTTATCAGGGGTCCGCATCCCCCCCCCCCCGTCGTCACCCGGGATCACCCAACAGATGCATGAAAGCTGGCTCCCACCTAAGAAAGCAAGAACTCCGGTACAGCATAGCTGCAACATGGCCCGATACGATAGAACGTCATCTCATCCTAAATCCGACCCAAAAACCAACGACCCACAACATTTAAGCTAGCTACTTGGAACATTAAAGGGGGGGGGGAGAACCCAATCAAAACAAGAAAACTGACGCAATACCTCCGGAGACACAAAGTGGACATCGCTCCGATTCAAGAAACACACCTCCTCCCCGGAACCGAGAATCGATGGGCCAGAGAGTGGGGCTGCCATAGATTCTTTGCGTCATACTCTACATACACCAGGGGGGGTGGCAATCCTAATAAACAGAACCTTGAAATTCAAACTGCTTTCCAAAAACGATGAGGAGGGGAGGACACTTCAGGTACACGGGACCCTGTAAAATACAGAATTTACCATCATAAACACCTGCGGACCGAACACGGACGGATATAATAACTTTGATTGGGTAATGACGCACCTGGGAGAAACAAGATCCGCAACAATCATATGGGCAGGTGACATGAACACCACACTCGAGCCATAGAAGGTTAGATCTCACTCGACGTCTACAACCACCTCCAAAGCTGCCCTCCAGGTACTCAAGATCTGTAAAGCATACAACCTGGTGGACATCTGGAGACGCCAACAAGGCGAGTCCTGAGACTATTCATTCCACTCCCGGGTCCACCAAACTAGCTCCAGCCTGGATTACGTTCTAGTCTCTGCACACAGCCAGGCTCAATGGAGAAATAGCCAAATGCTTCCCAGAGCACTGTGACCACTCGGCGGTCACAGTCGAGTATACTCCACCAGACCCATCAGAAGGGAGGAGGCACTGGAGATTCAAGCCCAGCCCGGATCCCTGCAGGACCAGGTATTCGCTAACGAACTCCGTGCAGAGATCATAGCTTTCCTTGAAATCAACCAGGGCTCAGTGACATCTGCCGGGACCCTGTGGGAATCCCTGAAATGTTACATCAGAGGGATCTGTTTAACTAAAGAACAAGGAATTTTGAAACTCATTAGACGGGAACTGTCCTTAAGCGAGAACTGCCTGAAGGAGCTCTAACTACAATCCACTTCACCAGAGCCACAGGTGCTAGCATCACTGAAGACAATGCTAGACAAGTTCAGAGCAGCAGCGGACCGGGAACTAAAATTCTTATCGTATGGCCACTGCGTCCGCCAATACGGAGAGGGACAGAAACTGGGCACCCTCCTCGCAAGGCTGATAGCGGCAGACCGAAAACCCACACAGATTGAGCAGATCCCAAATCTTCAGGGCTCCCTAGTGCACGCAGACAAGGAAATAGCCGAAACATTCTGCACCTATTATCAAAACCTATATGGGACCAACTTCACTGCCACCCAGGAGGAACTAACCTACTACCTAGCTGATATAGAACTATATTGGGTGATTGCCATGCTAAGGGAACCCCTAAACGCACCCATCACCTCAGAGGAGATCCTCCAGGCCATTAAAGACAGAACAGGCACCAATGTGCCGGGCCCCTACGTGCTAATAGGCGAGTTCTACAAAGCTTTCGCGCCCATCCTCGCCCCACTGCTGCTGCAGGTCTTCGAGGAGGCACTAGAGTCCAGATCATTGCCCCCGACCCTCCGAGAGGCAAACATGATACTACTGCACAAAGCCAACAAACCCCCAGAAGAATGCGGCTCGTACAGACCAATATCATTGATCAACCTGGCTAACAAAATATTAGACAAGATCCTGGCCTCCAGACTCATTTCCCTGATGCCCGCGCTGGTGCTGGCAGACCAAGCTGGATTTGTGCCAGGCCGCAACACAACGTTCGACATCAGACGCATGTTCGGAGTCATGGAGGCAATAGACCCATTGCACCAAGCGGTGGAGGTCCTCCTAGACACAGAGAAAGCATTCAATTCCATTGAATGGCCCTTTCTCTTGGAGATCCTCCAGCGAATGGGGCTCGGCAAGAGATTCCTCCAACTAACAGCCCTACTGTATAATCAACCCCACTCACACATCATTTTAGGGAAAACCAGATTGACGGCAATCGATCTCCAGCGGGGAACAAGGCAAGGGTGCCCACTATCCGCCCTGCTCTTTGCACTGGTGATGGAACCCCTCGCCTCAGATCTTCGAGCTAGACACATACAAAGAGGCCTGGCCTTTGGTCCTCACAAACTAATCTCCCTGTATGCAGATGGCATCGCCCTTTATATACTTGACCCGATAAACCTACACCCAGTAATACGCAATATAATAAAATTTGGTAACTTCTCCGGCTTAAAGATCAACCACAGTAAATCAATTATATTCCCACTTACCCTAGAGACCCAAGAATTCCAAGACGACTTTGGTTTCAAATGGGAACACACAAATGTTCGCTATCTGGGCATCCAAATGGACAGAGACCATCAAACCCTCTTCCAAGACAGCTACGGTAAAGTGATCCAAACACTACAGGGGAAAATAGACAGATGGAAATCAATGCCACTCACCCTATGGGGCCGGGTGTCACTAGTAAAAATGGTAATACTCCCCAAAATCCTATCTATTTGTAAATCTCCCCCTACTGGTCCCAAAAACATCTCCAACACCTAAGGAGCATAATCCTGGAACTTCTCTGGGTGGGCAAACCAGCCAGAATAGCCTATAAATCACTAATCCAGCCAGTAAAAAAGGAATAATGGCACTCCCCAAAGTAGAATGATATTACTGGGCACAGAAGCCCAATTCCTGGGTCATTGGTACACCACACACTTTGTCTGTCCCCATGTCCAGTTAGAGCGAGCTCTGGCATCCCCTAACCTGCTCAGAACAGCCATCTTTGGCCCGACACATACCCCACACAACACCCTAAACACGGTCCTCTCCACCATAGCAATAGGGAAAGAAATTGCGCTGAAATGTAATATTCAGTCCAGGTTCTACCCCTTACTTCCAGTAAAATTCATTCCTGGAATCCCACTAACCGCAAAGAAAGTCTACTTGAATTGGGTTGACAAGTTAAAATTAAAAACCATGGGTGACCTTTTCATCGAAGGGCACTTCCTCACTCCCCAACAGGCCAAAACCTGCGGAGCCTCCACCGCCCTTGACACGTTTATCTACTTCCGCCTCAGAGGCACCCTGCAAACCACACTACGCTCATTTCCGCAAAAACCCGCAACATGGCAACTGCTGCACGGGGTCATCCAGTCTCAAGGAGAGGGTAAACTAGTCTCGATGCAATACAAATCCCTACTAACAGAAACAGCCCCAAACGCAATAACGCCCAAAGTGAGATGGGAAAGGGTGTTAGGGAGAATTCTCTGTTTAGGCTGAATTTACTAACCTAGTGAGTTCCCCAGCAGCTTTGCTGGATTTTTGGGGTTTATTGTTTTCTCCTGCCAAGAGTGAGACTCTTTTACCCTCACTCTTGGACGTGATTTGAGTGTGTTCCTTTGACTCTAGATGTGTTTAATGGGCTATGGGGTCTTTTACTCCATAGGGCTTCATGTGTTTTTGTGATGTGTGTTACACAGCACCCTCAGTGCAGTAACACAGGGGTGTCATAGTGACTCCCCAGTATAGACTCCATACCCTGGGACTGACTACTGTCTCCCAGGGTCTGTAAAGTCACCATTGACTTTACTAGTCTTAAATTCTGAACAGAACCAGTACAAACCATCATATTGTGGACTTACTGGCTGGGGCAATTTGATTGCCCCGGGGTCTGTTAGTCGAGGGGGCACATCTCCGTCCCCCCTGATCGAGTTTTGGCTGGTGGCAGTGGATACTACTTTTTATATTCAACCGCAAATATTTCTCTGATGGGATTTTCCCATTGTTCGAGGCTACTATCTTTATTTATTTAATTACGATAGCCTCGAACATACCGCCGGTTTATTTAATTAATATGAATTCTCCGGTTGGTGTTTTTTGCCAAAACTCGGTTCTAAAATGGCGTTTGTGTTCTCTTCTGTGACTCCAACCCAAGTCGAGCCCTTTGTTCCACTTTTTGGCAGGCTTCTCCACAGAAGCCCTCCAAAGTGGTGCCACTCTGTCTGGGGTACTTAGGAGGGGTGGAGGGGGATTTAGGCACCCTGGACTGAGTTGCCTAGGCAACTCAAGTCGCACTCCGTCCCGATTGGCCCAAGTGGTGAGCCGGCCGGCTCACCACTTAGCATGTTTGAGTGACAGCTAGGCTGAGTGAATGGGGGTTTTCTGCATAAAAGCAGGGCTTTGGGGACTGGAACTTCAGAAGTCGCCACAGGACCTAAGAATCCGACGAGGGAGAAACTGAGCCCACCTGCCACGACGACACCACCGGTGGAGCCCTGCTGGACCGCCTCACCACTTTTCCCAACGACAGAGGAGATCTCCCGCCGGAGAGTCTTCTTCCTTTGACTGGTGGGGATAACCAGTTTCACCGTCTTTTCGCCTTCCCGACGTATCTCGTGGCCGCCTTGCCTGTGCCAACCACCCCGGCAACCGGGATACCAAGTTTTACCACGACCGCAAATTAAAGGGTAATACCTTTAACCGGAAAACTCTGCGGCTGGTTTCTTCCCTGGCAGTGCAACGACCTTCATCTTTCCTCCAAGTCGAGATCTTCTCTTCCCCTGGACGACGAGACTTGCACCCACTGCCAGGAACAACCGCCACCGCTGGAGGATCCTTCCCACTTAAGGTACCGTGTCCCGCCAGGCTTCTCTTGCCACCGACTGTACGGGGTAGATTTAGCCCCCGGCTTTCGAACCTGGGTTAGCCTGGGACACCCTGGTTAAACTTTTCTGAGCCTCTCTAAACCCTTTTCGAACTCTCTGCAAGACTTTCTAAGCCTAGGGTGACTGTGTGATCTTGGGCGCATTTGTGCTCTGCTCTCTCTAAGAGTGGGCCCAGCCTATGGACTTTGGCTCACAAGTGACTTTTGCTCTTCTGCCTTGCTAATAGTGTTCCTAAAGCTTAGAGTGGTGTACCTTCCCATTTTCTGTCTTTTTCCCTCCCTTCTTCATGAACTTGTTGGAGTGCCATCTATAGTTAAGCACTCACCTCTGTATGAAAATAAGTGGTGTTAACTAAGACTTATCTGATAAGGAACAAGGGTTGTATATATTATAATAGTAACTGTGTTTAGAGTATTTTACGATAAGAGTGCTGGGGTGTTTCAAACAGTGTGTTTTTAAATAAATAATTATATACTTTGATACCAAAGCTCTGGTCATTGTTTGCTTGTATTGTTGTATCTGAGTGCCTATTGTGTATACTTTGCATGCTGCCTAACTCTTCTTGAGGGAAGTCTGACTGCTCAGCCACAGCTACCAGGTAAATCTGGGTGGTACAGACTGCTACCAAGTGGGTTTACTGCTAACACCTGTAGTCCTAAATCTTTTGCAGTGTTCCCAAAGGGAGCTACACAGGTTTATGCCTAACAAAGGGCCCTCCAGATCTCAATTCCAGATGAAGATTGGGAATATATTCTAGCACAAACCCAGAAGGTAACGCTAAATACAAGATACAAACTAATACATCTAAATTTCATTCACCAAGCGTACCACACCCCCGCTAGAATCCACCACTACCACCCCTCGACCCCCCCAAAGTGCAGTCGCTGTGGTGCACCACTGGCAGACTTCCTCCACCTCGCATGGTCCTGCCCAGCAATACAACAATTCTGGGAAACGATACTGGAAAAGACAGCCGCAATAGTAAGCACACCCATAGAACCCGACCCCAAGATCACCCTATTGGAACTCAAACACCTTCCCCCTTCAACACGCAAGCTAGGAGGGCTACTGCTACTGCTTTCACGCAGAAGAAATGCAATGTCATGGGGAAAGGGACCCACACTGACCGCACAGCAGTGGTTGAAAGACGTATCATATTGTCAGGACACAGAAACAAACTTTATCAAGCTACTACCCGTGCACGCTCGGCCGCCCGACATATGGGGCCCATACATCGCTTACTTGTTGTCCACCGAAAACAGGGATGCCTCTCGAGACACATCCCCAGAGCCCCAACGGAATCCCACGGGCACGCGCCCCATCCCGAATACAGCAATCAACTGTTCACTACTACAAACTCATGCATGGGTACATTCTGGGGGAGGCGAGGGAAGGGGAGGCGGGAGATGAAGCACTAGTTACTTACATGTTTGTTGTTATGTTATAATTTCTGTTGTTTATAGTACAAATACCAAAAATAAAGTTTAAAAAAAAATAAAAATAAAAAAGGAGTGCAGTGGCTGCTCCAGGCATTGCCACACTCTGCAGCCGCTCCGCTGGTGTGGAAAGTGATTTAAGCAATGTCCCACCTCCTTGCTTGAATGAATGATTAAGTTCCATGCCTGGTCTGGGGAATGGCCAAGTGGTGATTCAGGAAGCCAAGTGCTACCCAAGCCAGTGGATGTTAGGCCTGGGACCAACACGAGGAGCATGCCACTGTCACATAGCAGGGGACAATCGGTGTCATACCACAGGCCAGGCTCTAGACACCCCACTAGCCCATTGGTGCTAATCTGCCGTAGAAGCTCCATTCTTGCCCAAACCCCTTTTGGACACTTACAAGTTGAACCCACTCACCAATTCACCCAGCCTGAAGCTCCCGCTGCGCAGAGCCAAAACACAAGAAAAGCAAGCCCATCCTTGAAGGCAAACAATTTGGCTTTATTCGACGATGATAGCGAGGGGCTTCATGCAGGATTCACATCGCTCTGCAGATACACTTTTGCAAATGCGACTTCCCTAACGCGGCAAACTCGTCGGTGAAAACAGAAGCAATGTGCCCCGAAAAGCAGTTGCATACAATGGCTCTAATTCTCAGTGTGTTAAAGGAAGAAATCAAAATAGTCTTTTGAAAATGTCCCCAGTGTGCTTATAGCTGCGACCTGCACTGAAACAGCGAAGATCTCAGCAGAGCACAGTCAACACCCAGGAGAGTTGGAAGGAGGATTAGAATTCAAGATCGTGGGGAGTACAGGTATAGGTTTGGGCCAGCCCCTTGAGCCAAAAGCAGCTGTACTAAGGAACAACAGCCAATCCCAGCCCTCAAAAACTACAAGCCACAATTCAAATCCTTCACTGAAGGTCCCACACAGGTGGTGGTGGTTGGGGGGGGGGGGGGACAGCGTATAAAACCAGCCGGCTCAAGTTCTTCATGTGTGTTGCAGGAGGCTTACGTTTGGAGAAGGTCTGATACTGGTAAGCAGAAGAAGCAGAGGCAGAAGAGATGGAGGAGAGTAAAGAGGTAGCAGCAGAGGAGAGCATGAGGAGATGGGTGGCATTGAGAGGGCAAATGAGGAGGTGGTGACAGAGGGAGAGAGAAGGCAGGAGGAGGTGGTAGCCAAGGAAGAGGTTGCATCGGCAGAGGGTAAGAGATCAGAAGGAGCTGGTGAGTGTTAAGGAAGTAATAGAATCCAGGATAACATCAGAATAGGATGGTTGCAGTAGGATGGGAGTACATGAAGTCACAAGAGAAGGTGTCAAGAGGGAGGTGGTAGGAACTAGGATGGAGGAAGAAAGGGTAAGACCCAGGAGAAGGAGGCAACATCAGAGGGAGGAAGTAACAGGGAAGAGGGACTATCAGTGGGAAAGATTAGTATGGAAGTGAAGGAAAGAAGATCAGGTTGATGTGGTAATGAAGTTGGCGAGACAAGCGTACAAGCGAGACTGGCGGTGGATCATCAGGAAAAGAGGATACGACCAGAGCAGGTTTGGCCCGGAATAGGAGGTGCCTTGGGGATTACAATTGAAGGCATAGAGGCTAGGGCTAACATCCGGAAGGTGGGAGCAGCAACATGAACATCAGGTGGCAAGAATAGAATAGATGTGAAGAAAGAGGACCATTACTTCAGTAGCCAGAGTAGGCAGGTTTCAGAAGTTCTCATCAGCTCTGGCAGGACCAAGCAGTGGAAAGAGGAATGGGACTGGGTCAGGCAGGATAATGTGAGCACCTAGCAGCAAATCCAGGACAGGCGCACCCCAGATACCTTTCGTCTAGCTGTCCCTGTTGGCCAAGTCCACTGACCAGAATGCACATGAGATTTTACAACAGACTGTGTTGTGCGGTACCTGGCCCTAGAAAGCATGTATCTAGTTCAGATCAAGAATGGTTTGTGTCATCCCAAATGCAAAAAGGCAACTCTTTAACTGTAGAAGGTGCGACATTTACCTCAAATGCTGCGAGGCTTAAAAACTCACATCTCTGATAAGTGAAATTGGCCAAGGGAGTGGGGAGCATCTATGAAGGTATGCGGACCCTTGTGAACTTGGTTTCAAAAGATCCTACTTTTCATTTGTGTTGCCTATTCTTGTGATAAATGCCTTAATACAGTGAATCAGAACATATGGTATGTATCCTTTTTGGTTTGAGAGGCGTGCAAGGTCTTCTGCAAACTCAAGATACATGCACGTAGCTTAACATATCGTTGACAAATCAGTCCGAATAAATCATACTAAATACTTAAACTTTTTTTCGAAAGGAGCAATAATGCTAGAAAACTTTTTGTATTTAAGCTGAAATCTAGAATGAAGTCCCATCACAATCAAGATGTAAGGAGGGCTGTGGGTACATTCACCCATAAAGAAAAAGACAAGGGGCCTCATTACGAGGTTGCCTGTCGGCCGTGGAAAGTACAGGCGGCCTACCAGCAGCCTCGGCCTACCGTTTCCGCCACCCGGAACGGTAAGTTCCCATTCTTGTGGAATCCCATAGGACTCCATGAGAATGGGAACACTGAAGCAGTGGCACTGTTAACGGTGTCGTTGCTGCAGTGATTTATCTGCTGGTGGGGGCCTGAACTACCGGCAGGTCAGGCCTGCCGGTAGTCCACAGTCCCTACCAGCAAACTCTAAGTGAGCCAGTCCAGAAAAGGCGCCGGTAACCTTATTTGCCGACCGGCTCGCATATAATGAGGGCCAAAGCACTGAAATGTAAGAACTTTAATAGAAAGCTCTACTCTGTGGGGCATGCGGGGCAATGACATTGCTACGTTTCTCAGGGATTACCGCTTACCGGTACTAGCTGAAGACGATAGACACCTGCTGGTTGGTCGGATTATAAAGGAAGATAGGCTGTTGGCAATCAAGGAGGCAAAAATAATGAAAGTGCAGGGGCCAATGGCTTCCCTGTAATTTTGTTTCGAGCGTTTACCAGTGAAATAATTGTATACGCTTTTTAATTGCATTTAGGAAGAGGTTACCACTAGCAATATGGGCGGAGGAAAAAGTCAGTAATTCCCAAAAGTGGCCAAGACCTTATTAGGTGCTCCTCCTACCATTCCATGGCGCTACTTAATGTAGAAAAAAAGCTTCATGCACGTATTCTTGGAAATGGATTAGAATCTGTTTTAGCCAAGCTTGTGGGACTAGACCAGTACAGATTTGTAAAGGAAAGCCAAGCTTCACATAACAGAAGGACTATCCCCTCATCGAGTGGTCCTTTCCGTGAGCAGTCATGGGAAAATGTGGACTCGGCAGGAACTTCACACGAGGCGCCTTTGTACCGAGTTACCAACTGATACAGTTGCACTACATGAATATCAGACCTTTCATCCTCCTTCATGGGAACAATACTGGGTTGCCAACTGTCCTAGCTTTTATTTGCAATACCAGTGAAAGCTACTATTACTGATGACTTAGAAAAGGTCCCAGGGTTTAAAATCAATCTGGATAAAATTATAGAATGTGACCACGACACATGGGACACATTGTACCCCATCGACCAAGACACCCTTTCTCAACCTCTAAGCCAAAACAAAACCAGCAAACTTCCTGGATGATGCATGCCAATACAAACTGCATCCAACTGCCCCCCCAGCGTGGCTCCACAGAGGGTCAATATTATCCGCTCCTGTCTGTTACTTACGCCCATTTACCTCAAGGCTCAAAACCGAACAAATCTCCCCCCTCCTCAAGAAACCAGCCATCACTTGCCGAACAATAATGTCCCATCCAAATCCTGCCATACCCTCGCCAGAATCCTGGAACACTGCCACAAATCAACTCCAACAGACAAAACACTTACACATCACCCAAGCTCCACTCCCTCCTCAAGCCCCAAAGAATTACTTTCAAAGTTCTGCTCATAACACAGAAGGTCATCCACCTTAAAACCCCATGTACCTTCAGAGCCATCCCTCACACAAACACCAGACAAGACGACCAAAATCTCTACACTTCCCAATCTGCAAATTAACCTGCACACAAAACCAGGCCTTCATCCATTAGCCACCCAGAGCCTGCAACCCCATGGCCCCACATCTGCCTGTGCCCTTCCATCATGACCTTCTGTGAGTACCCATTCCCGCCATCAAATCCAGCCAGAATCCCTGCCCTGCTATTGTGCTCATCTATCCCGTCTTTCTAGCCTAGTCTGAAAAACTTTGTAAAGCGCTCCAGCATCCGCTGAGCAGCATACATTTCTTTAAAAAAAAAAAAAAAAAAATCCATAAAATACATCTGCAAACAAACCAGTACAATACGCTCATAAAAACACTTGTTTGACTGAATGAGTCGGGGACTCTAACAGTTGACTTTCTGTCTGTTCATTGGCATCACCAAACAGACATTTCTTGGGGCAGGGCAAAGCGGATGGCTACCTATGGCACAGGTACTTTGGGAACAGCTGATGCTGCACCCTGAGTCAGTGTTCTGAGGCTAAAATTGCAAGCCCTGTTCATAGGATTTTTTGTGTTTTGGTCCATACGCTCCATGCTGTATAAAATAATGACTACATTGAGGTGACCTGGTTGTGCATTTTTTTCGCAGGTGTAATTTTCTCCATAATACAGCTACAGAGCATTTATTTAGCTCCCATTGTCTCAGGAAGATAGCTCAGGGGCAACGTGCTCGCCTTGGAAGCAAGACGACACAGAGCAACACAGGTTCGATCCCAAGGTCCGCGCTTAGAAACCTCTGGATATTAAGCGCGTTATAAATAACCTATCATATCATATCAATTCATAGATGTATGGTCTAGTACCTAAATTTCAGATTAGGCTCACGTTGCGGCTTCAATACGTAAACAAAGGGTGTGATCTTGCCAAATGCTTTAACCGCCCTCTGCCTTAGCTACCAAAATCACAGTATGCAATATCAAAAAAAGCCTCACTCATGGTTTACTGGACTGTAGTTATAAGAGCAATCAATTATGGGTTGTTCTGTGTTGCAAAGTATTCACCATGCAAAGCATTGCAACAGCAATAACCACTTTTGCAGTAGCAAAAACTAGGCAATTAATGTATAATTATTTTTGCAATGTTTACTTTGCCATGTCTAATTATTACTTTTAAGTGCAATTTACTAAAACTAGTCTTTTTTTTATAGTGCAATCATGTTATAATGTTGGGGAGGGGGTTGCAGTGCGGGGTTCCGAGTACATGGGCGAGTTCGAATGTTTTAGCCATGGGCAGTGTTATTCAGAGAATGTCCTGCGGACAACCCTTCCAAAGGCCCGCTCCTCTTTTTCCATATTTTTACACTGTTGTGAACCACAGCTCAATAATATAGCTGTTTAAAAGACTCCCCGTTTACTTTCAGGAAGTTTTTGAATTAAACAAAAGCTGCATTGCTTCCAAGCCCATTTACTTACTATGCCGCACAACACGAAAGAAAATATATATATAGATATATATTTTTAAATCATGGCAGAAACGGGCTTTGTCAATAGTGCTTTTGGGACTGTAACAGTTACTGACCTGCAGATGGATGCGTCCTAGAGCAGGGTGCATGCTGCAAACAGACCTTTTTAGGTTTGCTTTCTCTCTTTGATATCGTTAAGGTTCACATTCAAAAAACAAAGAAAGCAGATTTCAGATTATATGATTCCATTTATCCTTTCAGATTTGTATTTATTAATTTTTAATATAGCGCTTTACACCAAAGCGCTTTACATTACAACACAATTACAATAGAAGCATGAATATCAAATTAGATTCAAACAATCAATATAATTCTGCACAATAATTAGCTGAGGAGAAGGAATGAGAGAAATGGAGGAAAGTAAGAATGGAGTGAAATGAGGGCCAGGAAGGAGAATGAAGATGATGAGATTTTAAGGAGGAGGGGTAGGAGGAGAAGGAACTGATATGGAGAGGGAGGGAGTCCCAATTTAGGGGAGGGGGCGAGGAGCTGAAAGGAACGGAAGCGGGAAGGGGCACAGGGTGCTGGAGGAATAGGTCAGCAGAACGGAGAGGACGAGAGGGCGTATAGAAAGAGAGGATGGTGGAGAGGTAGGGAGGGGCAAGGTTACAGCAAGATTTGTGATGTAACATTTTAGCAGCCGCTTTTCTGTTGCATTTGAAGCATCACAATAAGAGAAGCTACTAATTGTATTTGCAGAAACGTTGTGTGCTAAAGATCATGACAACGGTTACAGTGGAGTCACTTCATGAAAAGATACGTAATGAACTGAAACATCTTTTTATGGCAGATAAAAAAGCAAAGTTGTGAAATGTGTGGGGCCCCTTTGGGATTGCTGGGGCCTGGTGCAAATTAAGCTTTTACTCCATGGTTAACCGACCATGTTCACGTGCACCTACAACATACCATTTGATATTAAGGAAATCTCAACATGTCGGTTCTAGAGAGTTCGTAGGCCACTCAGGAGAACCCCTCTTCCGTTTTTATTTCCGTTTTTGGAAAGGCCGAGATTGCTCTTCACAATGATCACCAAGCTGGGATCCTCACACTGGTCACTGTTAGGGAGAATTCTCTGTAAAGGCTAATTTCCCAAACCTAGTGAGTACGCCAGCAGCTTTGCTGGAATTTTGGGGTTTATTTTTTCTCCTGCTAAAAGTGAGACTCTTTTACTCCCACTCTTAGACATGATTTGAGGTGTTCCTTTGTCTTTCCATGTGTTATATGGGCTATGGGGTCTTTTACTCCATAGGGTCTCATGTGTTTTGTATGTGGGTTACACAGCACCCTCTATGTTTGGGGGGGTCGCTACGACAGCCCTGGGTTACGGCACAGACTCCATACCCTGGGACTGACTACTGTCTCCCAGGGCATGTAAAGTCACCATTGGCTTTACTAGTCCCAAATTATGAACAGAAACCAGTACAAACCATCATATTGTGGACGTACTGGTCAGGGCAATTCGATTGTCCCGGGGTCTGTTGTTCGAGGGGGGCACGTCTCCGTCGCCCCTGATCGAGGTTTGGCTGGTGGCAGTGGCTGGTGGCAGTGGCTACTACTTTTTATATTTGACCGCGAATATATCTCTATGGGATTTTCCCATTGTTCGAGGCTACCAACTTTAATTATTTAATTCTTATAGCCTCGAACATACCGCCGGTTTATTTATTTAATAATTCGCCGGTTGGTATTTTTTGACAGAACTCGATTCTAAAATGGCGTTTGTGTTCTCTTCTGTGACTCCAACCCAAGTCGAGCCCTTTGTTCCACTTTTTGGCGGGCTTCTCCACAGAAGCCTCCAAAAGTGGTGCCACTCTGTCTGGGTACCACAGGGGGTATTGGAGGGGGTTTAGGCACCCTGGACTCAAGTCGCACTCGTGTGATTGGCCCAAGTGGTGAGCCGGCCGGCTCACCACTTAGCATGTTTGAGTGACTTCTCCACAGAAGCCCTCCAAAGTGGTGCCACTCTGTCTGGGGTACTTAGGAGGGGTGGAGGGGGATTTAGGCATCCTGGACTGAGTTGCCTAGGCAACTCAAGTCGCACTCCGTCCTGATTGGCCCAAGTGGTGAGCCGGCCAGCTAACCACTTAGCATGTTTGATTGACAGCTAGGCTGAATGAATGGGGGTTTGCTGCATAAAAGCAGGGCTTTGGGGACTGGAACTTAAGAATTTGCCACAGGACCTAAGAATCCGAGGAGGGACAGAAGCAGAGCCGACCTGCAACGACGACACCACCGGTGGAGCCCTGCTGAACCGTCTCACCACTTTTCCCCGACGACAGAGGAGATCTCCAGTCCGGAGAGTCTTCTTCCTTTGACTGGTGGGGATAACCAGTTTTGCCTTCTTTTCACCTTCCTGGAGCATCTCGTGGCCGCCTTGCCCATGCCAAGCACCCCGGCAACCAGAACACCACGGTTTACCACTACCGCGAAGAGAAGGGTAGTACCTTTTAACCGGAGAATTCCACGGCTGGTTTCTTCCCTGGCAGTGCAACGACCTTCATCTTTCCTCCACAGCGAGACCTTCTCTTCCTCTGGACGAAACACCGACTTGCACCCGCTGCCAGGAACAACTGCCCCCGCTGGAGCTTCCTTCACACTTAAGGTACTGTGTCCCGCCTGGCTTCCCTTGTGACAGATCGTTCGGGGTGACAGTAAAGCCTCGACTTTCTAACCTGGGCTGGCCCGGGACAACCTTGCTAACTTTTCCTGACTTTAATTTCATCCTTTGTGTGCAAACTATCTACAAGACTCTTTGGGCATAACCCCACTGTGTGAACCTGGACCCCGTCTGCTTGCTCTCTCCAAGAGTGGGCCTTGCAATTGACTTCCTTGCTCTCCAGTAGAACTCTGCCTATCCTGCCTTACTGTGGTTCTTTTAAAAAGTATTGAAATTTGTGTGCTTCCATAACTCTGGCTTTTTCCCTCCCTTTTTTATAACTTATTACAGTGCCATCTTATGTTAAGCGCTCACCTCTGTCTGAAAATAAGTGGTGTTTCTCACTAAGACTTATCTAATAAGTAATTAGGGTTGTATATATATAATAGTGACTGTGTGCTGAATTTACTTTCCTCTTTATGCTAGTGTAATTTACAAGTGTGTCTTTAAATAAATAATTATATACACCAAATCTCTGGTCAGTGTTTGCTTTTGCTACTCTTGTGTATACTCTATATACTGCCTAGCTCTTCTTGAGGGAAGTCTGACTGCTCAGCCACAGCTACCAAGTGAATCTGTGTGGTACAGACTGCTACCAAGTGGGTTTACTGCCAAACACCTGTAGTCTTAAGTCTTTTGCAGTGGTCCCTAAGGGAACTGCACAGGTTTCTGCCTAACAGTCACCACTACCAGAAACCCATTACCTTTTGGTGGCAGCCTTTCACACTGGCCACACCAGTGACAGCTACTCAAAATATCCACCAGTGCTGGACCCTGGCCCTGAACTCTGGTACCCGCCCCTCACCCTGCTCACTAGTGGTAGTTTCCCCATGTCACGCCTTGATGTTTCGAGTTGCTTTTAGCATGTACTAACATTCCCGAGTAGCACAAACTGCTCCAACGATATAGCACCTCAGACAGTCCCTGCCTGGTATCGCTCCAGACTCGGGGCAATATATTTACTTGGCAGCGAGTCACTCTTTGCTGTGTCAGACTGGTGCTCCCTATGATTGCGTAAGATAAATGTTCCCCCATGTCTGGGAATGTCCCATCTCCCCACTGATTGGACCCTTCCTCTTTTTGTAGGGTGCGGTCTCTCAGAGGCGGTCCAGGAAATGCAGTCTAAAGAGACCGCTCAGGTAAGGTCGTCCAGGAAAAACCGCACTAGACTAGGCAGGTGCACAGCAGGCCTGGAAGAAGGAAGTGGTGGGCTTCAGCAGGGGGCAGGTGGTTGGAGGGAACAGGGGGAGGGGGTGTTTAATTGTGGTGCGGGGCATGTCACCGTGGCTGCTTCAGGTGGACAGTGGTGGTGTGGTGACCAAGACACGGCAGGAAAGCGGAGGGCGGGGCATTTTGGAAGAGCGGTCTACATTAAGTGGGATTTTGACCTTATTCCCTGGAGCTCCTGCAGTCCATGCTGGCTGATGGGCAAAGATCTGGCGGGAAAATGGATATTAGCCTTCATAAAAGAAATCTCTTGCAAAACAGTGTTTTTGTTTTTGTTCCTTCCTTTCAGGAAAGAAGGAGAAGGGTCTTTGGTGAAAGAGGCTGAAAGAAGTGATAGAAGTAGGAGGTAGGACGGGACAGGCGGAAGGGACGTATAAAGTATTGGGAAGTGGTGAAGAGGAACTATCTTACTGTCTTGTAGCAGGTGGCGAAGGTCATTTCTATTCAGGTTTGCTTTTTTATAGTGGTGGGACGAGTCCCTTCATGTCATTTGGACTGTTTCTTAACCTGGTATTTTATTTTGAAACTCGTTTTCTGACACTTCATTCCAATTGATGCCAACCAAGCAATTGATGCCAACAAAGCAACACCAAGAAAGTATTCATTTTTTAAAAGAAGTCCCAGAATGCTTCCTTGAGGTGGGAGGGCGGATAGAGCAGGGCTGGGAATGCAGGTATGGGCTATAGCCACCCAAGTACAGACAGGGTCCCATCTGCTATAACCTTACAGCTAGTTTAGAAACTTTGTGGAACCCTCCGGTTGAGTAGTTGTTTGACCAGTGGAGATGTAGTTCTGTGCTCTGGAGCTTCATTATCACTCTACCTGGAAAAAGCTTCTTCTGAGGTGCAGGCCATTAACAGGAGACAGTTGGGTGGGGTGCTGCCCCTGATGGCAGGAAGAGGGCGGGGGACCCCCAGGATACCCGTTTGAATGGAGCCAGAACTGGGAGAGGCAAGGCATGAACCAAAAGGTGTGGAGAGGGAACCACCTTTTTTTAAGTGTGCATTATGTTGTTGCCGCTGTCCACCACGTGGACGCTAATGCGCTGTGACGCCATCATGGTTAATGTAAAAGGCAAATACCTAATTTGAGCGCATACAAACAATTCAAAGAAAAAGCATTTTCATTACGACCGCCATGCTTGCTACCAGCGCCGCCTCCCATGATTGGGCAATAGCCGGCCCATTACGAGATGAAGGGGCCGGTAATTGCCCATTCGCGGGTAGGGTTATTACCGGGCTCCCGATCAGAATGGGGGTGGGGAGCATGGATGCGCAGGCACCATTAATAACAGTGCTGGTGTAATTATGAGTTCTGCTCGCGGGTGCCGCACAGCCCGCCAGGCAAAACCTGCCGGGCTGTCAGGAACCCGCGGGCAGAACTCGTAATGCCGTTCATACTGTCACTGGCACCCGTTCATACTGTCACTGGCACCCTTATAATGAGGCCCATTCACTGATGTTCGGATGCAAACCTGTGCTGAGTCTTTGGCATATTATAATGTTCATGCCCTGGAAGTATAAAATGCATAAATTACGATATTTGATTTTCTTTTTCTTTTGTCACAGCGTCCTTTGTTCATGGATGTGTTTCTTTCAAGTTGCTTGGCACAACATGCAGTTTGTTCCTAGCCATTCCTTTTATTCATGGCGGATATGTTTTTTGATACACTAGTCTCACAGAGTTGTAAATTGCGACAACACAATATGGGTGGTTTAGACATGCATATGCTTTTTGCGTTACTTTCAGATGACTGAAATGTATTTGCCAACACCGTGTGCCTCATGAAATTCTGAAGATGGGGTTATAATAAAACATTTTTCTTTTCAGAAAAAGTGTATTTTTGACTGCACACACGAATCTAATTTGCTGCACTTAAATACAATACAACTAGAGTGCAGTTTGTCTGATGACAATGGATTAGGACTATTCCTCTTCTTTTTGTCCCAGCGTTTTTGTTCTGCCCGCACCCTAATGCCCATGGGTCCAAGTAAAGTAAACCAGTACCGTGGGGAGTTCTCACAGTGGTTTCCTGCTCAGTGCATGAGTCAACTCCATTCAAATCCCCCACAAACCCATCAGAGCTATGAGAGCAAATACAAAATCTGTGTGTCCCTTTCAACACAGACATTCCCATTGCACCTCAGATCAACCCCAAAGTCGAGGGCTTTCTCCTGCAAATTATCAGCCAGAGTTCACCAGTGCCCTTGTAAGTGTACCCCAAGAGTACTGCAACAGTCTACAAAGGCTTTTCCAGCATAGTTATGAACATAGTGAAATGATGACCCTGCAGAAAAATGACCATATGACACAGACATTGAAATCTCCCCACAGGCTGACGGTGGAGCCTAGAATAAGAATCAAGATGCACTATACCTTGTGCTATGTCTTATGGCGCAAAGAACCAAAGACACCTGCAGAAACGCACTTCCCTCTTAATCCAGACCAGATGCATACATTGAACCAGTTCTAATCCAATCCACCAATAGCTATTCAAACAGAAAACACACAAGCAGATCCTCAGGAGGATGTAGTCCTGGACTCTGGCATGACCTGAAATCCAAAACTACCTGCACTTCAGGAAACAGCTGGTCTTCACGGAACTGTTTCCGACTGAGGAAACGTGGGTGTGGAGTCCATCAGGCAAGCAAGAGAAATCATTTTTCTGAGAAAGCCTTTCACTACAGCCATCCAAGACCCATCATAAGGACCATTGTAAAATACATTGTTAATTGCATTCAGGCGACCACAAACGTTAGCATGTACATGCTTGTTGAGTCCCATGCAATTTTAAACATATACAAAGCGGCGGTGGGGGATGGAGTTGTGATGTTATTTGTCACGGAGCATAGCACATTTTGGTGATGCGACGTAGTGAGCCTTCTTGTTGTGGATAAACAATTTAGCTGAAAACATTGCGTATTGCACATGGTTGTCCGAAAGCATCTTCCCAACTCTGTCAAATGTTTTCCTAGCAGACTGTACCGAGGGGCTGTAGTCTGGAAACGGCATTAGCGTTTCAGAGGTGTAGAGTATGTCGCCTTTTTACCTGGCAACCGAAGTATAAGATTGCGGTTGCTAAAGTTTAGGATCCGGCCATTGACTGGCCTTGGTGGGAAATCTGTATCTTCATAGAGCAGACCGGATTTCCAAGGAGGTTGGGTAACGCCTTCTAGGAAGGGCTCCATACACGCACATGTGGGTCGCTTCTGGCAGGCCCAGGATAGAGATATTATTCCACCTCGATCCGTTTTCTAATTTGTCTTTCTTTGCCCAGATATTCTTGCATTAAATGTGGAGATCAGCCAGCTGGCCTTCTAACTCTGCAGTATATCTTCCGTTACAGAGATACGCTGATCTGCTTCTGACATCTTGGCACATAGTTGTTCCACTTTAACAAATAAAGTGGAGAACTCCAACATATGATCTATGCTGCTTGGACTAGGTTGTGGCCGTTACATCATGCTGTTTAATGGTCGGTCTCCACTCATTAAGTCTGAAGAGGGAGCTGCATTCCCATACTCTGCATCACTTTGTTCTTCTTCACAACTTTTTCTTGTGCATTTATCCCGTTTCGCTTGCTTTTTGGCAGAGTTTGCTTTAATCGCCATCATGCCCAGTTATACCCTGGTGTGGTCTCTGGCAGGTAGCGTGATTATGTGGTCGTCACTCGCCGCTGTCTGGTGTGTGCAGCGGGTCAGTGTATATATTGTTTCCCCTGTGGCACAGATTAGAGTCTCAAGAACAGTTTGACAGTGTTCATTCTCTCTTTTGCGGGTCCTTCGGGTGTCCCATCTACCTTCGGATTCCTCCCTATCTAGGCGTCCATATCCCCAGTTAGTGTTACTGGCTGATAACCAGTACTGTCTAATCTCTATCTTGGTCTAAAAGGGTCTTCCCTGAATGGCAGCTTTGTAGTCTCCCTTAGGGACTTTCTAACAGTCCATACTCTTATCAGATTGTTAAGTGTTCTACAGGTGTTGGGGAAAGTGCCATGTAGATGGGCTGTACGATTCAACATTTGCTTCCATGCTCAATATTTCCTGCCCTTTTCT
Source organism: Ambystoma mexicanum (assembly GCF_040938575.1). Taxonomy (NCBI): domain Eukaryota; kingdom Metazoa; phylum Chordata; class Amphibia; order Caudata; family Ambystomatidae; genus Ambystoma; species Ambystoma mexicanum. Next base: position 729,404,669 of record NC_090923.1, read on the forward strand.
CTCTCTTATCTCTGCTTGTGCCACTGGAGGATTGTTGCCTCTCCCACCTGGATAGCTTTGGCTTTCCTCCTGCTGTTTCTTTTGCCTTTCTTTCTGCCTGGCGAGCATTCAGCTTCTGAGGTGTGGCTGGAAACAAAAGTCAGAGAAACAAATAAAAACACATGCTGGCACAAGGGTTAGAATAGGAATTAGGTACCTCTCTGTTGCTACTAGACCCTTCATTGCTGGGACTGGCTCGGGATTACTTTATGGCACTTGTAAGGAACTCATGGTGGCAACACACAAGTGATCCCAGTTCAAGGGTGATTATTGAACTTTATAATGGGTGGGATAAATGGCTAATCTAGATCTAAATCTATGATGGGAGCAAGCTACGACCATCAATAGTAATGAATGAGGCAGTCCTAGTGGAGTCTTGTCAAATAAAAAGGGCCTATAGTAAAATGCCAATCCTTACTACTAAGTTACAAACATAATGTTCACCAGAAAAGAAAAAAAGTGTTCACAAAATGAAAAGTCAGGACGGTATGGCTGGATTTCCCTGCCCTGTGTTTTTAGCACAGGTCAAGGCGGGACTTCTGAGCAGAGCACACTCCTGGACCTCTCAAACACGAGGTTCAAAATTCCAGTTCAACGATAACAACCTTCAGGGGCCAAGACTCTTCTCTTCAAAGTCTCTTGCCTTAGAAGGCCGATGGATCAAAACAACAAACAAGCAAATGTTCCTTTGGTATTTTTGCACCTCTGGGTGACTGTTTCTCATCCCTAGGAGCTCCTCTTCCTCTTTACAAAATGGGCTTCCCTCCGCTGGGTTCACTACGGCCTCTCGAATATCACTCATACCTTCAGGAGCTTTCATGTCTTTTTAAACGAACATTGTTGACCACCTTCAACCTGGTTCACTCTCGTCGACACACTGTTCCCGGGTCTATTATTCTTCACCCCTACTAGTAAACAGCAAACAAAAGAGAAGTTCTTTCGGTAATCTCGGTCTCCCTCCGGTGGGCTCAGATCCTTCTTGCAAATGGGCCTCCCTCTGTCGGGTTCACTACAGCCGTTCACATGCAGCTTGCAATATTCAAGAACCTTTAACACAGTTCATAATTTCCTATTACAGTTTGTGATTTGCTTAGTCTCAACAGAAAGCGTGGATTCCCTTATCCTAGCTTTCCTTCGGCATCCCTCTGTCGGGTTCACACTTGCCAAACATACAGTTCACTTTTTTTCTCACGATATGGGATGCGCTTCCCTTAGTCTTCTCTTGGCAATGGGTCAGAGACTTTAGAGTGTACAAGGGATTTGACGTGACCCATGTAGGACCACTTCGACACCTCGCACCGCACTTTCCTATGCATTTCTTGTACTTGCAGTTTCAAAAAGGGACCAGCTGTAGTCCTTCAAATGAGCACTCCTACGGCGCCTGACCACTCTGCAGCTGACCCATCTCTGGGCTTTCCTTAAAATTTCAAACACACAAGTTCTTTGTTCTCAAGTTATTGCGTTCATCTAGTGTTGCCACTTGCAACCTTGGACTAATAAGATTCAGCTCGCTATCAACTTCCCCGGACTCACCAATTATGTCGGGACTGCAGGATTGGCTTGCTTCTGGAGTCAATGACGGTACCACAGACGCCAGAGTGCCTCCACGTCTGTTATCAATGCGGGAGGCCCCCATACACCGTTGACATCGGCCTTGCTCGTTGTGTGCTCTCGTGCTCCGCCTTTTATCCCTGTGGGAAAGGTGAAGGGCCGTTAGGTGTGTGTGATTATTGTCAATTGCCTGACTCTGCCTGACCCTTGTGTTGGGACATGTTAGGTAAACGGCTCTGGTGTTAGTCCGTTGTCTGTTACAGTGTAAGAAAGTGTTTGTGTCAGAAAAGGAGGCTTGGTGGGGGTAGAGCCTCTAAATATCCTACAGGGTAGGGTGGGGAAAAGGTGTTACAAGGAAGGGGGTACCGCGTCTCAACCTTTGGCGTCCCACTTTCACTCCCCGAGGAACCCCACCCCCCCACCTCTCCCCCACCCCTCCCGATTGATCCTCCACCACTGGTCCACCCCCAGGGTCTAGTAGTAACAGTAATTAGCAACACGCCTTCAGGTTTTTCACACAGCCCACATCCACCACCTCTTGACAAGGTACTTGCCTGGTCACAATGGCATTGGGATATATTCTGGATGGTTGCCTTTACTCTGTTGTGCCGATATCAATAGGGACCTATCACTCGTAAAATAAAAAACTGTATGGTGGTTTGTTGACTTTTTTGCACTCAGGAGGCACTGCAGGTTATGTATAGGTGGAGGGCCATCTCTGTCGGCTCCACAAGGAGTTGGCATGTGGTTTGAGAGACCCAACAGGTACCTGCTGTTTCAAGCCGCTGAAAAGGTCCCCTGCTCCCTCACCAGGTGCTGCTCAGATAGCCACTTCCAGCCTTGGGTGAGCTCCCAGAAGTTTGAAGCCATCTGCCGGCGCACAACCAAGTGTTCCTTTGGAAGATTCACTGCGCAGTGAGGTGCCAGCAGCAACATTCACACTCTTCTCCATCTCTGCAACCATCACAGGGAACTGTCTGGGGCTAGTTTATCAGCACCATGGTGTTCACCGGCCGCAATGGCTCAGACTCTACCCCCACGTCGGTCGGAGCATTGCCTCCAATCAGTCCACAGAAGGCACCATGTACAGAGCAAGTATACTTCTGGTCCATCCTGAAGAGTCTTACCGGTTGCTGTACTGTACCACAGGTGCTGGCCACTCTTCCACAGACATAATCTTGGATCTCGGACCCTGGAAACTATCTGAGGAACTTGCAGTAAGAATGGTCTTCCTGCAAGCCAAAAGGACCCACAACAGCTCTCTGGCTGGCCATGGCAGAACCCATCTTTGCCCTTCAGATTGTTGAGAATGTGCTACATTTTATTTTTTATTAGAATTAATTTTTCTGTATTTTAAAAAAAAATAATGAAGTGGACGGTTGCTGCCCCTGCACAATCACCTCCCATCAGTCTATACCAATACAGTAAATGGTGAGGGATCATGGGTGTCAAAGTCAAAAACATCTGGTGCACCCAAGTTTGCAGACTCCTGACCTAGACCCTTCCATACCCCTCTCATTCTTTACAATATTTATGCCTATGCCTGAATTACACATACATTCCCTTTCCCTATATTCTTTCTCTCAATGGTAGGTTCAAAATGGAATTTCAGAATTGGTGACTGTTCAGTAACTACATCACATGACAGTACAATTTACTTTTTTCAAACCTATTTGCAATTGTCATTAACAAGATTAAAAAACAGCAGGGCCTACTACAATAACCAAATATTAGCTAAACCAATACCGATTAAAGCACTTGAGAATAAGAAAACCTGAAACTAAAACAAACAAAACCTTCATCGTGGGAGAGGGACTGGACAGAGCCCACCATGCTGGTACTTCAATAGGAACAAGGAAATCAGTGCATACACGTCCAGTGTAAATCTGTATGTCACAGAAGGCTCAACAACTGTTCCGGGTGAAAAAAGATGCATTCTAATCATTGTGGAAGTGGAAAGTATTTCAGCGTTGCCAGTCTGTGCAGCAAGTCTTTGTGTTACATCTGGAAACAACAGGAACCATATTCTAAGGTATGCTGGAAGTTTATTGTGTAAGAGAGCAACGAGACCCATTTATGTTTTGTGTGTTATCCAACATTGTGTAAGCAGAGTAGCATTTAAAAAGGTGTGGTATTAATTGGTCTGTGGGACCAGACATAGGATATAACCAGTCTTCATGTTTGTCCCCCAAAGTCACCACCACTGATGTGACCCAGCCCTCACTGGTAATTTCCACCACATAGAACTCAAATGCTTTAGTTCCCTACATTTTCTCCAGCATTAGGGAGATTAGTTGGAGTACAATCTATGTCTTTGAGGGATCATGTACCGTCTAAGAAAGATATTCTACATACTTTCCTTCATAGTGGTGCATCTTTGAGACTAGCAGTCCTCTGAAATTCATACCCCCGGTCCTGCTCCAATTTCTTCATATTTTGATTTTATATACATCATCCGAAAAACGTTAGATTTAAAAGGGCAGATCATCTGTACATAAAAACTCTCTGGATCGAAGAATTGTTGAATTTATCTTTAAATTATTATTTCAGATGGTTTCCTTGAAAAGAGTATATTTACCTAAGCGCTATTTTTTTGCAAATACACTACAGACCGATAATTGAAAACAATATAATAAAATTTTCTTTTTATGTCAATAAGATGAAGAAAGGAAAGAAGGTCTTTACTTTGTTAATAGTTTTTGATGTTGTTATGAAAGTTTAATCCTATGCGAGTGCCTAGGATTTCCATTTGATGAAATGGGTCTATGGGTTTCTTAGTTCAAGTCCATTAGCCTATGAATTTGGCCCAGGGCACCAGAGGTAAGCTTTGAAGATGTCTTTAGAATTGTACAGATGCTGTATGAAAACTAGATAATACTTATAGGAGAAGTATTACATTTGCTGTGCCCCCTTGTATTTTTGGTTGAAGAGAAAGGGGGCTATTTTGTGTACCTGCAAAATTGGGTTTGGAATCGTGAAGAAGCGATTTGTTCTTTATTTTAAAGGATGATCCTAAAATTTTAGTCTGAATACATTTCGAAAAGTATAACCTTATTTCAAACTTCGCCAACAATAGTTTAACAGAGTGAGGGTTCAAATGGATTATGTACCGCAGCTGTTCATACCACTACTGGACACTTTGTTTATTAACAACAGAGTGGATTCAGGCCATTTTATGGTATAAAATGGCAAGATCGGGGCACAAGATGGCCTCCTTTTCACACACTTAAAATGTCCCTTTGTAAATCACCTGCACTTCCCCTTCTGTAGAGAAAAAAAGTTTTTTAAAATACCGGCGGCAATTTGGAATTTGTACATCCACCTCTTAGGAGGTAACAATAGGCAGCAGAAGGTCTGCCTAAAACACAGCCACCAGCATTCCCATGGAATACTGTTGGTGCGGATTACTTACTTACTGAATTGAGCAGATAGTAACAAAATAGGCAATATTTGTTAAATATTGTGGATTTTGCTGTTACCACCCAACTCTGAATGCCAAATTCAATCTAGGCAACAAGGAATGAGCAGTCATGTAGACGTCAGGAGCCATGGTGGTGCTGTGCAAAAACAGTTAAGCACACAGACAGTCAAATATTAGAATCCACACAGAAGTACAAAAATATGCCTTAAAACACTAAGCAGGCAAAACCTAAGAGAAGCATGTAGCACACAACACATGAATATAGACAGTTGTTAAACGCAAAGTGTGATTACCCACACTTTAGAATAACACAGTAAAAGCAGATCAGAAAAGCAAAGCAATAAAACTAACAAGTGAAAAGAGCAATTAGCAATGCATTAAAACAAGCATATTCACTGTGTTAGGGAGAATTCTCTGTTGAGGCTAATTTCCCAAACCTAGTGAGTCCCCCAGCAGCTTTGCTGGATTTTGGGGGTTTATTTTTTTCTCCTGCTAAGAGTGAGACTCTTTTTCCCCCACTCTTAGACACGATTTGAGATATCCTTTGACTTTGTAATGTGTTTTATGGGCTATGGGGTATTTTACTCCATAGGGTTTCATGTGGTTTTGGTAAGTGTGTTACACAGCACCCTCAGTGCAGTAACACAGGGGTGTCATAGTGACCCCCAAACATAGAATCCATACCCTGGGACTGACTACTGTCTCCCAGGGCATGTAAAGTCACCATTGACTTTACTAGTCTTAAATTGTGAACAGAACCAGTACAAATCATAAGATTGTGGAAGTACTGGAAGGGGTTAATTTGATTGCCCCTGGGTCTGTTTTCAAGGGGGCAGTGTCCAGTCCCCCTTGTCGAGTTTCTAGCTGGTGGCACTGGTTACCACGCAAAATATTCCACCGGAATATTTCCTATGGGATTTTCCCATTCATTTTAAACGCACCACTTTTTTTGGTGCAATGTTAAAGATAACGCTGGGTTATTTATTTAATATTTATTCCCCGTTTGGGTCTTTTTGCCAGGACTCGGTTTTAAAATGGCGTTTGTGTTCGCCTCTGTAACTCCAACCCAAGTCGAGCCCTTTGTTCCACTTTTTGGCGGGCTTCTACACAGAAGCCTCCAAAAGTGGTGCCACTCTGTCTGGATCTACAGGATCTGTGGGAGGGGGGTTTAGGCACCCTGGACTGAGTTGCCGCGGCAACTCAAGTCGCACTCTTGTGTGATTGGCCCAGTGGTGAGCCACCCGGCTCACCACTTAGCATGTTTGAGTGACAGCTAGGACTGATGAATGGGTGTTTTCTGCATAAAAGCAGGGCTTTGGGGATTGGAACTTCAGAAGTCGCCACAGGACCAAAGAATCCAAAGAGGGAGAAGCTGAGCCGACCTGCAACGACGACACCACCGGTGGAGCCCTGCTGAACCGTCTCACCACTTCCCAACAACAGAGAAGATCTTCATCCCAGAGTCTTCTTCCTCTGAACTGGTGGGGATAACCAGTTCGCCCTCTTTTTCGCCTTCCTGGATCGTCTCATGGTCGAATCGCCCGTGCCAAGCACCCTGGCAGCCGGATAGCCACGCTTCACCACTACCGTGAATAAAAGGGTAGCACCTTTTAACCAGGAAACTCTGAGGCTGGTTTCTTCCCTGGCAGTGCAACGACCTCCAGCTTTCCTCCACGTCGAGATCGCCTCTTCCCCTGGACGAAGCACCGACTTGCACCCGCTGCCAGGAACAACTGCCCCCGCTGGAGCTTTCTCACCATTTCAGGTACTGTGTCCCGCCTGGTCTCCCTTGGAACAGACTGTTCAAGGTGTCCCGTAAATCCTTGACTTTCTATCCTGGCGTGACTTGAGACCTGCTAACTAACTTTTCCTGACTTGATCCAACCCTTTTTGAACTATCTGCAAAGACTCTTTAAAGTACTATTCACCTGTGTGATCTTGGACACATTCCGCCTTGCTCTCTCCAAGAGTGAGCCTGGCCTATGACTTTCTTGCTCCTCAGTAGACACTGCCTTTTCTGACAAGCTCTGGTTCTCTTAAAGGGTTGGTATTGTGCATTCTCCTAATTCTGCCTTTTTCCCTCCCTTTTTAACTAACTTATGGGAGTGCCATCTTAGGTTAAGCGCTCACCTCTGTCTGAAAATAAGTGGTGTTTTAACTAAGACTTGTTCAATAAGTAATCAGGGATGTATATATATTAATAGTGACTGTTTGAACTTGCTTGCCATATTAGTGTTAGTGTATATTACAAAGTGTGTTTTTAAATAAATAATTATATACTTTTATACCCAAGCTCTGGTCAGTGTTTGCTTGTGCTACTGTATTTTAGTACCTAACCTATCTTGTATACTCTATATACTGTCTAACTCTTCTTGAGAGAAGTCTGGCTGCTCAGCCACAGCTACCAGGTAAATCTGGGTGGTAGACTGCTACCAATTGGGTTTACTGCCAACACCTGTAGTCCTAAGCCTTTCGCAGTGGTCCCTAAGGGAACTGCACAGGTTTCTGCCTAACACTCTGCCTTATAAATATAATGCAGGCCACCGCTTTAGCAGTTATTCCCTATCAGATAAGTAAAGTTAGTGCCCCAGAGTCAAAGTTCTATGTAAGTACCTGAGAGGGGGTAGGAAGTCTCAAACATTCTTATGTAAGAACTCTGGAAAACCCAACAGGTTCGTAGAAAGATGTAGCTTGAAAGCATCTTTGGATTTAACAGGCAATTCTTTTTTTTATTTATTTTTTATTTTAATTGCATTCAAATTAAGAATTTCTTTTAGCAATATAACTATTCCAGTATTAATTAATCTAAAAAGATAAAATCACATGAAATTCATCTCCTGAGGATCTGAGGCAGGCCATCTTCCGTAGGCATCTTACAGTATTTCAGAGAACATTTTACTACTGTGTTTACATATTTAATCTTGAGTCCTTCCATCAGGAACCTCCACCAGACCTCGGAGTCTAGACTCCGAAACTCAGACTAACGAGATGCAACCTAGATAGTTTGTGCCTCCCTACGTGCTGAACAGAAGATTATAAGATGTTTCAATGTTTCCACCTCAGACGTCTTTACAGGTGTCCAGTCAAAGTTTCGAAATGCAATAGTTTTGAAACAAAAGGATCGAAAAAAAAAAATTCGAATGCCTTTTTTTAAATGCATTTTTCTTTTTGGCTTTCGTATAGGAAAAAATACAGTTTTTCCCCAAAAAGCGGTGGTTGGGGGACGGGGTGGGGTCCTTTTGTTTCAAAACTATTGCATTTCGAAACAATGCATTCGACCCTTTCCCTATAAACCGTCTTTACAATAGCGACATTCGTTCCCCTCTGATAGCCCACACATTGCCTGTATCTCATGCGAGGTTCAGGCGAGTTCTCAAAAATGTATCTCTAACCTTTCTATCAGGAAACTGTTTTAGGTAAGCGCATATTTAATTTTTCGAGACCCTGAGGGCAGGAGGGTGACAGATTGGTAACTGCCAGCTGCCGCCAAAGTTGTGATCCAGTCCTGCTCTTTAAGTTTTTTCTTAATCCAAGTTGGATCAGTCACTAATATGTCAAGTGAAACATAGCCTCTGCTCCATATGTCACGGCTGGGACCACTTTTGATTAGTAAAATAGAAGTACCAGCATGATCGAGAAGCGGCCGAACTTATGGTTTAGGGCACATGCCTGACTTGCTAGGCCTTTGGTTTTTGCTTGTAGATGTAACACCATGAGGGCTTCTGATCTTGATTCACTTAACCATACACCAAGATATATGAAAGAGTTCACTTGATCTATCCACTCTCCGTCTAAGTGCCAAGAAAAGCAGTTTTTCCCTTTATTTGAGTTCCCAAAGCTTCGAATTTTTGTTTTTTTCTTGTTGATTTCAAGGCCATTAGATTTAATTTTGAAGTGAGACCAGTTGTCTTTGTATACCTACAGGGGTCTGATTGATTATGAGCACGTCGTCCGCATACAATAGACGAGGTAACTGGACCCCAACTTTTGGTGGAAAAGATCTTGTTGACACATAGGCCTCTTTGATATCTTCCAAGAAGATGTTAAAGAGAGCCGGTGCCATTGGGCACCCCTTTTTAACTCCCGTCAAGGTAATGATTTCATTAGAGAAGAGGCCGGATTTGTTCAACCAGACTCTTAGTGTGGTGTTGAAGTGCATTGCCTTTATAGGTTCTAGCAAGGCTGTAGGGCAGTTCTTCGTTTCAAGTTTAGCCCATAGTTTACACCGGTTGATTTGATGGAATGCCTGGACCAGATCCACAAATGCCATGACAATCCTTGGCTTACTCTTGCCTGGGTTACTCTTCAGTAAGTGGAGTAGTAGTATATTAACTGCGGTCCCAAGTCCCTTAACAAAACCTGTTTGGAGCGGGTCATTGCAACTTACTTGCAAACACCAAGTATGGAAGTGATCCAGGATAATCGGACCATAAAGTTTCCCAATTATGTCCAGGAGGGCAATAGGGCGATAATTGCTAGAGTTCTTCCGATCTCCTTTTTTATGAATTGGTACCACCATCAACCTCCTCCTTGAGCTAGGGATATGATGGGATGTGGTACCTTGAGTCAATAAAGTATACATGAAGCCTCCCCAATCTTCAGGATGCTCTTTCAACATATGGTTTGTCAGCCCATCTGGCCCAGGCGCTCTCGAGCTGTTAAGTTTTCTGATTCGTTTTTCGATGTCACTGATGTCGTTGGAGAAGACCCATAGCTCCATCCCCTGAGCAAAGAGGCAAGTAGGAATGTTGTTTAGGTCCACAGCGTAAAGTTTTCTGAAGTGGTTCGTCCAGTTCCCTTCACTTATTGGGTTAGTCTGTTCTTCATTGGACACTGTCCCCTCCGATTTCATCAATGGCCAAAAAGCCAGCTGGTGATGATCTGTTAAAGCCCTTAGCTTTTCCTCTGAATCATTCTGATACAAGACCCGTCTGTTGGAAAACAGCCAGTTTTTGTACCTTCTCTTTTCTCAAGTGCCGTTTCTAAATCCCTTGGTAAGGCAGATTGTTTTGCCACCCTGGCCAGCCTCCTGACCTCTTTTCTGCGGGCGACTAATTCTGTGTTGAATGCATGCTGATGGTTTGCGGACTAGTTGGTTTTTCTTGTGCATTTAACAGAGTTTTGTTCCAAGAGTGGGGTTTATTCGACTGTTGGACCAGCTGTTCCAAGGTCCACGGTTAGCTTCCTTATCCTATTGTTGGATAGTTTCAACCGTGGCCCACCGTTACAATTGTCGACTTCTGTGGACATCCTTTCCCTGTTGTCATTTCTGGGAGCCATCCATTCGAAAAATAAGCAAGTGGTGGTCACTGTTCATTGTTTTAATCACTTGAAACTTGTTCACCAAGGGTAAAAGTCTGCTTAAAACAAAGATGTAGTAAATTACAAGTGAACATCCCTGGCTTTCCCATGTCGGTTGCAGGGTTATGTCTGCTTTGAGGTTTCCGTTGAGCATATGCATGTCCTTGGAATCCACCAGCAAGGTCCACATTGTACCCCTAATATGCCGTGGGTCCTTGAGGTCCCTATTTCAACCGTGCATATTGCCTGTTAATCCCGAGACGTTTAGATCTCCACAGATGACAACGTAGTTAGTCTGTTGGTTTATGTAAGCGTCGTCTATGCGGTCGGCAATTTGATCTATAAAGGCCACATTCATAAATGAGCCAAGCATTCCAGTACACGTTGATTATTACTAATTTAACTGAGATTCCCACTCTCAGACTGGTCCAGGGTCTCCCAGCCGATCAAAGGTTCTTGGAACAGGAGACTCGATGAAACTGTCTCCAATAATTCTAAAGAGCTGCCAGATTTTACTGCTGTTAAGAGGCTGGCCGACAGGCGCCCCTTGCTTCTTTTAATGGTCGGGCTTGTTGAGATTTCAAAGCCATCGCGGATAGGGGTCTTTCTCAACCAAGTTTCGTGCAAACAAAGCAGATCATAATCACCCAAATTCGTTCCACTGGGTTTAGTCAGGTGAATAAAACCTTGCGTATTCCAAGTGGGAAGCTTAAGATAAGTGTTCTTCTGAGCATTTTTCACTATATATGGAGGCTGTGGCATTGACATTAAAGGTTGGCTGGATGGCTAGAGGTTGTCTTGAAGCAGTAATGCTCTCGGCAACCAAGACCAGTCAGATTTATTTCTCGTTGGTTGTTGGGTTGAAAGCGTTTTAGTACAATCTACTTGACAAACGATGCCTCCGTTTGGAATGCGACATTCAACCTCAGCCTCAAGCCAGCCGGAACAATGGCCATTGCTAATGGGTCAAGATAGCCTCTAGCTGTTGTTGCCCTCTTAGCGTCACCATCAAAGTCACTGTTTCCTGTAATGCCAACAGCCGGGATGTTTTTCTGCGAAGCTGGTTGTGATACAGGCTAAAATTCCACAGCATCATACAAAAAAATAGAATCGGGGTAGTCCCTTAAAGCATACAGTGGATTGGGACTTTGTGAAATATATTTAGTGTTAAACCAGAAGTATCCACTATGCTATGTAAAAGAAAAAATTATTGTTGAATTCAAAGCAACTTAATTTGTTTTGTATCCTATACCGTGGATAACTATTTTTTCTCTGAAAACATTCCTTAATTTTGTCAATGTAATTTATTTTGCATTTAAAAGAAAAATATATAAATGTGAATATACAATCTAAAGTGATAAAGCAGAAGAAAAAATTAAAAAAGAGACATTTGGTTCAATTTTTGCAAATAATTGGATGTAGACAGTGAATAAACCAATAAATGCAAATGGTACAAAAATGAAAAAAACAAATTCCCAGGGTAATAAAGGGAACATTTTTAACGGCCCAAAATTCAATATTGCAGGTGCCGCTAGTTCATGAAAGCAGGTCTGCCGACGTGGTGGTGTTTAGAGAAAGGAAAAGACACCCTAAACATATTCACAAATATATTAGTGCCTAGGTGGTTGCATTATCCAACATTGGTATGAAATGAACTTCAAAATAAGTTCCAAAGAAAAGGGAGTCTTCCTATCATTGATAGGGTTAAAACATCCACTGTACGTTTCGGATCAGCCCCCTGCTGGGCATGTAAGTTTTGCTGAAGCCTTCCTCAGGGCGGGAACACGAAAAGATGGGGAACCAATTTAACCCTGTGTGGAGGCAGACAAGAAAATGATAGAAAAAAAGATTTGTTTAAGGAATGTTTTCAGTTGGTATGGCATTAGTCTAAATCTAAGGATATTTTGGTTTTGCAACAAAAATGAAAACCCAGTGGGGGTAAAGTCCTTACCCTGATTCTGGGCACGGACCGAATCGAAAAAGACCCACTTAGGCAAGGGTTGGGGTCTTCCAATGGTAAGAAATGTACATCATGGAACCCGAGGTCCCTAGGGCGTAACCACTCGCTGTCTTTTATACACTTTCTGGAGAAGAGTAGAGAAAATAAAATAAAAAATAATACATCTATCTCTATCATGGCTCAAAACTGGTTTTAACTAAGAGAGGTATTTGAATGAATTAACTCATACCTCTGTTGGAGAAGGTCGCATCTGAATTAACTGTATTTCAATTGATGTTCAAACGTCCTGAGTACGTGTGTGGCATTGGGTTCAGCTGTACTCGCTGTGGTACACGAGCTGGAGGGCCCCAGTGGGAAAACAAAGTGACTGAGTTAGTGTGTTATACACTATCAACCCTATTGGCAGAACTTATTTGCAATGTCTTTCAGTATGAGCGACGATGATTAGTAAAAGTTCAGAAATTACCTAAAATCAGCGTTCAAAATCGTGTATGCGTCACTGTTGCAGCACGCCTTCGCAGTGACCGCGAGTGAATGCTGCCGAGGATTTTTCAGCGTCCTGAGTGCTGAGTCATGACAGTCGAGCACGAACACCGCCGTAGCTTCTGTGGGTGCGTCATGCGAATCCGGTGCTCAATTGGCTGAGGCCGGACTGGGGCAGCACTTCCTGGTCGATTCAGTATGAACGCACTTTGATTGGTGCATTGAGGAGTCTGTTTGTGAATACCATGGAGGTGTGTCCCTACGGCATTGAATCTTACACAGCGCACGATTGCTGGTGTTGTTGAGAAGTATGTTGTGCAGACTGTCCAAGTTAACATGGGTAGGTGCACCCAACTTTCATATATTGCGCCTTACATCAAACCCAATGTATTATTATGCCGGAATATTAAAGCAAAAAGTAAGTATTGGCATTTTCACGCCAACAAATTAGATAACAATGGTTCCTGCTCATCCGGTGCATCTTTAAAATGCTGGCCTGTTTTCCAGGCAGTTTGATGGTCATTTGATAAAAAGGTGTATTAAACCTTATTTACGGGCTTTAGTTAGGTGGATGGATACCATCTGTCAAATCGTGTTCACACTTCTAACTGTCAGGACCATGCTGAGTTTATTGTCAGCTTGTGTGTTGCAGACTCTTGTATATCAGATCAGAGGTACATATTCTTCATTTAGACCATGCTCATGACTAGAAAGTCTATGGATCCATCTCGCTTCTTTGTGCTGGAGACTGCATGATGAATTTGCAGAGTCCTTAACTACATCTAAGATCCACCATTTGATATCATTCGGGGAATGGTGGTTTTCCACAAAGTGATTCACAAGGGGTGCTGATGTATTTCTGCATCTGATGCGAGAACGGTGTTCAGAGATTCTAGTATTCACCGATCTGCTTGTCTGGCCTACATATCTTAGGCCACATGGGCATTCAATGCAGTAGATAGCTTGCTTTGCTTTGCAATTTGTCATTAGGTTTAAGTGCCAGGTCTTCGTCCCAATAGTAACATTTTTCATTTTACAGGTAAATTGGCACACTGAACATGAGCCACAGGGAAAGTGTCCAACAGTCGTCCTGAGGTCCCAGAGTCCAGGTCTTGGAGCTGGTTTTTTAAATTATGAATGTACCAAGGTGTCACGTACGTTTTTTGCTCTTTTGAAAGCAAAACGTGGTGTCGGGGAATCAGGTAAGCTCAGTTTGACAATAGGCCAATATTTGCAAATTAATTTTTTGATCCGAAAAGTATGAGGGCTGTGTGTAATTACACAGGTCATTTTTTCAAAGTCAGAGTGTTCCCGAGCATTGTTGTTTTGTGATAGCAAGATTTCTCGGTCTGTGAATCTTGCCCTTTTCTTGGAATTTGAGACCAGTTACTTCGGGTACCCTCTTTTTAACAAACAGTTGGTTAGGTCCTCAGATTGTTGGTAAAAATCTGCAAGGTTGGTACAGTTCCTCCTTACTCTGATTTTCACACAGGTGGCGTGGATGGTTACTTGAAAAATGCAGGAGTGTTCCGTGCATTAGTCTTCCGATACAAACAGCATTTCAGAATGCCGTCTTCGTGTCTGATTTTTAAATCAAGGAAACAGATTTCCTGGTTGCTGCTTTCCATGGTAACCTGGATGTTGTCATCAATATTGTTTAACCAGCTTAGAAAGAGATAGAGTTCAGTTTCCGAGCTGTTCCAAATGAACACGATATCATCAATGTATCATTTCCAATGTGAGATACAATGTTGGTTGTGATAGTTTAACAGGCTAAAATTCCACAGCACCTGCAATAGTCGGATGGAAACCCAACATCAAGAGGCTTTCCGTTGCTTCCATCAGCATGTTTTTGACAACTGGAGATGTAATAAGAAGGTAAATAGGGTCTGTCAGACACATCACCAAATTCAATGATTTTCAGATCCGCAGTTTAATTGTCTCAGATTAGGGACACAATGAAATAGTTGAAATACTGTTCGGCGGTTTAGAATAAGATGGTCTTCCCGGTCCAGAACTCGCTCTAATTTGTGAGAACGTGAGTGCAGTTTTTTAGATCCCCGCTCTCCTGGAGTCACGAGAGGTGTATGTCCATCCCACCTCCTGTCTCCTTAATTTCTTTCATTCTCTTGTTCTCTCACAAGAAAGGCGATGATCTTGGCGGGTGGACTGATTAGAAGCTTGTTCAGGTACTTTCAAGTTCTTTAGGTTTGTCGGTAGAGGTGGAACCTGGCCCCCGTACGGACCGGAAGACCGAGGCCACCTTCTTTAACAGGGCCAGGTTTTCTTCCAGGGATCGGATTGATGTCAATTTCCCATTTATGTTGTTGGTTAGCATTTGACCTCCTCCTTTTCTCTGACATTGTCCTTGGGGACTGTGGCGCCCCTGGCGACCCAATAATAGGACCCACTGCCACCTCACCCGCTGGCAGACTACCAACTGAGTCACCCAGCAAGTAAGTGGAGGGATCCAATAGAATTTGGAGAGAGGGGCACGTTAACTTCATGGTGGTGCCACAAGCAGATGGTTCTTCCACGTCAGCCGCAAGTGCCCTAATGGTAACAGTGTTCTGAGAACTGCTGTTTTTTTAGTTGAGCTTGCCTAGGGGCCAGTTTGGGAACTCCCCTCAGGATGTTCTGATGTGGTGAGGGGGTCAGCTTAGTTTTTGGCCGATGATACTTTTTTCCCACATCACATCATTCCTGTTAAAAGTCCACTTCTGGGCAAAAATTGCAAAAGCTGGACTGTCTGTGAAATTATGCCACCTTCCTCCACCGCTCAGATGGTCTGTAAAGCTTGGTCCGGGCAAATACAAGATCCGCTTTTATTCCTCAAAGAATCGATTGACTCTAGCCCCAACAGTGGTTTAGAGCTGTTACAACTTTGGCCTTAGTTCACCTGTTAAATCCACTAACTGAGAAGCACTCAACGTCTGTGTAGCTATAGATGAACAGGCTCATTCGCCACACTTTTTGTTGCTTCTTACTTGCGAGTTCCAGAGAGGACTGCTCTCTTGGGATTCGATTTTCATTTGCTGCGACATACCCCGCCAAGAAAATAAGTTTAGAGGGTGTCATCGCCAGTAACGTTGTGTGATCTTATAAAGTATTGTTCAGTTGTCCATATAGTTTGGTAAATGGTGCTAGGGCAATACTGATGGTTGACATTGTGAATAAATCCAGGTTTTGCTCTCTTGCTTGAGGTGTTAGTTTGCTGTCGGCAGGAATGCTGTTCATCTGTGGATCTGTTAAGAAAATAGACTGCTCTTGGTTTGGTTGCAAAGAGCCATCACTAGGCCTGGATCGATTTTCAGAAGCATGGGAAGTTAGTTCGGGGGCCAACTCATGTAGCCCTACTCCCGTCAAGTTACATCCTGATAAGACTGGGTCCAAGGTTGGCGGTAAACACCTTGTCTTGTCCATTTGGTCATTTAAAGGAGGGGGCATCAAAGTTGAGGACCTTGCGGGCACCACCTGGACCGCCACAAGTTCTTGTGGGTTCACCTTGTCCCCCGATGTTGGAAGGTCGACCGGGGCAAAAGTGGGCCTTTTTCCATGAACATTGCAAGCGCCCTGCCCCAAAGAGGCCGTACCTTCATTTCTGTTATTAGTGCAGCCTTCCGATACCATTGACCATGGGTGCTGTTGCCAAAGCCAAAGGTTTGGTTAATGTGTTGCCGATTCACGTTCGACAACATCTGATCTTAAGACAAGATTATATTGACAAATGGCGAGAAGTTGTACGGGGTATCCGGTTTGTTTGTTAAGCCGGATTCCTTAGACCTTCCCAGCTTGTCTTTAGCTGGTTTGCCACAGACCTCCAATCCCTCTAGAAACTCTGCATCAGACAAATGGCCCAATCCTAGGTCGTTCGATAACAGGACGGCCTTTGTCACGAACACCGGTGGTACTCTAGAACTGGAATGAGGGCCTGGCATGGGCAGTCTGCGATATATGCAAGGCCAGTTTTATAGTGGTTCTGGTAGCCACGTTTGTAATGCTAGTGTTTCCAAAAGGCACACTGTGTGAGGGTCAATTTGAGTTCTTTATAGAGAACATGCGTTTATTATTTGTAGTACCGAAGCTCTCATCACCCATTTGTGCTATAACATTCTCCTCCATCCAGCCGTTGTCTTTAGATTGGTGGTTATCCCTTCCGGGGAGGCAGTACACCCATTTTCAGGCACCACGCTGGCGCAAACAAGTATTTTATACTTTTTCTCGTCGGGGCAGTGTGAATTCAAACAGCCGCTGTTAGTTCTTGAGAGATTGGCAGCTCCTTGTGCACCTTCGTGCCACAGAGCAGCACAGGTGTTGGAGGAAGCGCCTCTCCTGCCTTTTCAAGGACAGGAAAGACATCTTGTTACTCCGCCTCTACCATGGGGTCGGTACCCCCCACCTCCCTCTCCAATCCTCCACTCTGACCCAAGGCTATGAACGTATTCAAGTTCAGAGGACACGGGTGGAGGGAATTTGTCAGGCTATGTGGGGTTAATGCCTGCAACGGCTTTAGTTGATTTGGCCATCTTGCCCCAGGAGGGCTCTCGTATAGAGCGTGTTGTTCAGTTGGGCTATAAATGCGCCTTGGGGTCTCGGAAAGCGGGATTTTTGGAACAGCCCTTAGTTAGGATAAGTCTGTAGTTCGGTTCAAAACAGTGTCTCTGCTTCTAAGCAGAGTGTCCGGCATTAACGTTAAAACAGAAGAAATAGCTGCACTCTCTGCATTTAGTGTTTCTTTTAACATGGGCGGGTGGGGGGCGGCGGGAGGGTTGCAGCACGGATAAAAGCCTGCATAATGGGAGAAGAAAGCAGAGTGACGTTCAGACTCCTAAGTTCTTCCATTGGCCCCCCGGCCCTCCAGTCCACCGGACACCAGACACTCTACCACACTCCGCTCTTCAATGTGGCAATGAAGGTGGGCATGAGCAGGAGGGGGAGGTCTTGCAAGAACACAAAGGAAAGACTCCATTCCACGGGTCACAGAGATAAAGCAGCACAGTAGATTGTTGAGCTATCCAGCAGTGAAACCGACACGGCAGACACTTGTAGGGGTACATTCTCAATCCCACCACAATAGGACTACCCTGGAGTGGAGTGGATCCTAGGCTATAACTGCACCAATCACCGCCAGGAAAAAAGGCCATTAGTAACTGGAATTTCCACCCAAGAAATGGCGCACGATAGTGCACTGGACAAATAAGTAATACATAGTTTACCGTCACCAGCCTGACCGAGGCACATCTAAAAAAGGTAAAGAAAGGTTACAGAAAATAAAAGAAAATTGATACAAAGTACCCCTGCAACAGTTCACTTAAAGTGATGTGTGCTACATTACAACGACACAGGAAATCATGAAAGGGGACACGTCTATCTGCACTGGCTACCTTATGTGCTGACAAACACCCCCAAAATAGATGAGCTGAGCAAGATGAAGCTAATAAGACCTTACCTAAAAAGTCAGGTTAGGGTTCAAGATACAGAAAATAGTTTCAATGTCAATGGAAGGAAAGTTGCAGACAGAATTCTTTCTATACAAAGTACTTGCATCAACGTGGCAGCAATGACCTTCGGGAAGACGGGAAGATATGTGCATCCACATTGAGGAGACAAATTGGGTAGAAGAAGTACATCAAAAAGGGATCTTTTCCCAGTTTTAGTGTGAGGTGTGAGGTTTGTGGCGGATTCATTCCTTAATGGTGATACAGAACAGGCAGTAATAATGGAATTAAATAGTTTAGTTAGGGGTGGTATTAGTACTACTTTAAAGATCTTCGAATCGAAGTTAGGCAAGCCATCCAGATCAGAGTCTTGTTGTCAGGCAGAGACCAAATCAGCAGCCTTACCTCCTTGTGAGATATTGGACATTCTAGATCTAGGTTTTCTGCTTCTGAGATGTTAGTCTGAGATGTCAAAGATAAGTAGTAATGTTGCACTTTATGATGCAAACATTCCTCCTTCAGCAGAGTCTTGTTGGACTCCTCTTTACTCCGACTGGTCTCCTTCCCTACAATGTGTTTTCGCGTCAGACCCATTGAGGCCTTTGATAAATGTACGTTACTTGGTTAATTTAGAAGCTAAAAAAAAACAAAAATTTGCCTGGTGGTTACAATTTGCATAAAATAACGACAATGACTACTTTGGAGAATGGCCCGAGACATGTGTTCAGTCTCATGCACTTCTAAGCATTTTTGACAAGCCTCAAGGCTGTAAGCGCAGTTATCTTGCATCTGGTGAAGGAGGTGGGGGGCACTTATTTTCCCTTTAGGACTGCTTTTCTTGCATCAGAGATTTTGTTAAAAACTATGTCTGAAAGAACCAAATTTTAGTGCTTCCGATATCTGCAGGCGAAACGAAAATCTCCAAGGATTCGATTGTTAAGCTTCCATTAGTGATGTACAGCCACAGGCAGGTTTACTCTCCCTCAACCACTGTGAAAACAGGTCTGATGGAGATCTCTGTCCAGTTTGAATCTCAGAGACTCTACGCACTAGAGAAGAAGAGATCAACACATCTATTCTAGAATCTTGCCTATGCACAAAGGACGTGTGTATAATCCCTTTCCGCCCAAAGGACAAATCTCCAGGCCTAGATTAGAGGCAGATCCCAGTGTATTTTAGCTAGTGCTTACAGGTATTTACCAACTGGTGTACTTCGAGGCAAGGTCTTTGCTAATGGGCCCAACACACAAATGACAATATTCCCCAATAATCATGCATCTGTCACTAAAATGGCTTATAGTAAGCAAAGCAGTATTAATGGTCCTTTTCGTTGGAGGCATTCAAAGTTATTAGTGTGAACATTAGCCCGTTTAATAACCCCTTCAGCATTAAAATTCTCCTTTGCGGGTCACCGTCATTTGTGCTCTAAACCAGGGGTGCCGAGAACCGGGGTGCTCCGGGGACCGGGCACACACCGGGAAAAGCAATCCGTCTAAGTGTTCATATACTTTAAATGGATCATGTCCTCCGAGGGGAAGATCCTCTCAAGCTTGTGTCACAGATAAGTTCCAGGAAGGTCATGCTCTGCATGGGCACCAACTGTGACTTTTTGAGATTGATAGAAAATCCTTTATTTTGTACCGCCTCCGAAGATCTCGCCCTGACTAGCCAATCGTCTGGATATGGGTAAAATATGATGGCCTTGCACCTGAGTAGGGCTGCCACTGTGCCAACTTCATTAGACTTGTAAAAACCCTGGTGGCTGAACTGAGTCCAAAGGGTAGAATCCTGTATTGAAAGTGAAAACCCATGATCCTGAGCCTCAGGAAGGACCAATGGGGTTCCCAATTCGGGACGTGTAGGTAGGCATCCTTCAGATCCAGGGCGCACATTCAGCCCCCCGCGCACAATGTCTCAGCTATGAAGGCTGGGGTAACCATCTTGAACTTTGAGAGCGAGGGAAAGGTTCAAGGTGGAAAGGTCTTAACACATCTCTCAGGCCAGCCTGGTTCTTTTTGTGTATGGTGAAAAATTATTGAATAGAAGCCTGTGCCCCGCAGTGAGGATGGGACTTCCTCCACTGCCTGGCTTGCTACTAGCGAGTGCATTTCCACCAACAGAGTTGCTGTACCAATCTGCGGGAGCAGAGGGGAGGAAGGAGGAGAAGAAAGAATGGGATTCCGGAAGCCCATGGATACTACTGAGAGGATCCATTGGCCTGTGAACCTTGTCCGCCAGCGGTGTGTGTGAAGGGCAAGCCTACCCCACAGCGGAGACCCGTGGATCCGGGTCTGTCACAATTTCTTTCTCTCTGAGGCTGGGGCTGAGGAGGGGGACTGGAAAGATCCCTGGTTAACAGTTAACAGCCTTGTGCTGTTTGCACCTGTGCTGGCTAAGGGATATGTTCGGTTGCCTGGACTGTCTCCCCTGAAAGCCTCTGAAGCTTCCGAAGGACCGACCCTTGTCCGAGCGCTGGTGTGTTTGGCTGTAGGTCTTAGGAGTGGACTTGATGAGGATCGATAAAGATTTTGCTGTCTGTGAGCTATTCCTTTTCTGATCGAATTCCTCATCCGTTGAGAAAAGGAACAGCCCCCTGCACCCCCCGAAAGGCAGGTCTAGTATGCGTTCCTGCACATCTGGATTGAATATCCCTTAGCCACACCATCCTTCTCATGTCCATGGCAACGCAAATGGCCCGACCTGAAGTGTCAATGAGGGCCCCCTTGGACTTGTGCCACGATTTTGGCCTCAGCCGACCCAGCCTTGAAGTGAGCCTGGCTGTGGGTAGGGACCTCAAGGAGGAAATCCTCAATCTCCCGCCATAACTTCAGGTTGACAGCAGCCAACATGGCATCCGCGTTGGCCTGGCACAGATGGAGAGTGGCGTTCGAATAAATTATCTTCCCAAGCGACTCCAAGATCTTTTCCTCTTTGCCCAGGAGTGTCGAGGCTGAAGTCACCGAAGAAGATTGTGGCTTGGAGTACAGTGAGGCTGCTGCTATCACTGAGGAATGTGGTTGGGGGTGCGCCAACAATAAGAGGGGGACCCCTTCCGTTTGCCTTTATTTAGCATCAAAACGACTATTGGTAGGCTGGGTACAGTGTGGCTTCAGCCACCTTTTTTTGGCAGGCGCTACTAAGTCCTTCTGAAATTGGATTCCCGTTCTGGCAGTAGGGCTTAGTGTGAGAACTTCAGCTAGTACCTCCTGCCTCCGGTTGCTCCACCTGTGGCTGCGGGATCCCTAGGTACTCAACCAGGCCCGCCATCCGCTCATGAAAAGCTTTGGCTGATGGAGTGTCTGGGTCCTCCACGTTTGTGCCCACTGCTGGGTCCGCGGGAGCAGGAGGAGTGCTGGTCGCAGGCAGCTGTGGCGTGCCGATTATCAGTGCCGGAGGCTGCAGGTCTGACCCTGGCGGGCTGCTGTGACTTGTACAGGCATGGGGGGGCTGGAACGGTCATGACCGGTACGGGCATGGATGCCGGGAGCTGAGCTGCACCCATCGGCAGTGAGGCCGTGGGCACTTGCGGCTGAGCCGGACGCAGCAGGTCCCTGAGGATGGTACCCATCTGTGGTGATCTCATGAGTGCGAGGATCTTCTCGAAGAACCTGTCTTCACAGGCCAGAGGAATGCCTGATGGTACAGGCATAGGGGTCGGGCCCTGAGGCTGCTGTGTCCTGGGCGTGCCCCGTCTGGCTGAATAGGCCAAAGTATACCTGCCCTGTGAAGTGGATGGATAGGATGCGGATCAAGTGACAGGGGTTGACCAATCCCACCTGGAAGCTCTTTTCCCTGCCTTGCCTCCGAAGAGAAAAGGCATTTTGTTTTGCTCTGTGCCACGTGCCTGTGCCGTGGAACTTGCTGAGCTGGGACCGGCTTTCACCATTGCGCTGAGCACTGGTGGTCAATGCCTCCCCTGCACCTCAGGTTGGGGCCTGGTAGGCGGAGTGCCCTTGGCTGTGGTGCTGGTAGTGCTGCATGCAGGCGCCCCTTCAGACATGGGTCCGGTGTTAAGGTGTAGCCCCTCGGGTTGGGACCCAGTAATAGAGCCTTGCCGCCCCTCAGTGGTAACACCAGTAGGAGCTTGCGACCCCTTAGCCTGGTGGCTGGTGGCTTGAGCAGCCTCGGCGATGTTGCTGGTCTTAGGACCCGATAGATCCATCCTGCTTGAGCGCTTCCTTGGGAAGGAGTCACCCCTGCGGGGTGCAGAGGAGAATAGGGCTCCTACCTTGGGCCTGGTCTTCTGCTTCACAAACGCTTTGAGGTCCTCTGGAGGCGATCTTCCGCCACTTGTCTAGTCGGTTTTTGAGCACGCGTGTAGTCAAGGCGTCGCATGCGGTACAGCGGTCATCAAGAGTGCCACTGGGCATTTTCTCAGCAAAGCAGTGACCTCGGCATGGTGCTACCAACACCTGTTTGGCGTTATGGCTGCATGTCTTCTTGCAGTGCCACATACAAGGTTCAAAATGAGGCGGCTGCAGCTACATTTCTCAGCCTCCTGGAACCAGAAGAAGGGTTTGCAGGTCAGCATACCACAACAGCTCTACCAGGATCTGATCTGGTGGGGTACGGACAACAACCTGCGGATAGGCAGGCCCTTCCAGCAATCATCACATCAGGTCACCATTACCACAGACTCATCCCCAGAGGGATGGGGAGCTACCCTGGACAGCCACAGCGTCCATGGAGTATGGTCCTGGCAGGAGCAGCTGGCGCACATCAACTGGCTCGAGATGATGGCTATCTGGGTTGCTCTCAAAGCCTTTCTACCCATTATCACCAGCAGGGCGATTCTCATTCAAACAGACAGCTCCACCTGCATGTATTACATCAACAAGCAGGGGGACACCCGGTCCCCTCCCCTCTGCAGACTGGCAGGAGTGGGCTCTGGTGAACATACACCGGTCAGCAGTCCACCTCCCAGGGAAGTCCAACCTAGAGGTGGACAGGCTCAGCAGGCTGGGCGCGGACAACTACAAATGGCAGTTGAACAAGCAGGTCCTTCAGGGGAACTTCAACAGGTGGGGTCATCCGCATGTGGATCTCTTAGCTACCAGTACCAAGAGGAGGTGCCCCCAATTTGCCAGGCAAGGCAGGGGTTCGCTGGGTGACGCAATGCGGATCACGTGGAACAACATGACCACTTACGCTTCCACACACCCCCACTCCCTTGGTGCACAGGGTCATCTGCAGGATCAGGGAGTCGAGAGGCCTTCGGATCATCCCGATAGCCCCATGGTGGCCACCAAGACTCCGGTTCTCGGAGCTGCTCAGCCTGTCGGACCAGGCCCGTGTACACCTACCGCTAGGCCCACCAACCTACTCCCTCAGCAGGGGACACAGTCATCCACTCCTCCCCGCAGACGTTAGCCCTTGCAGCGTGGTGCCAGAACCGATCTCCCTGAAGCATCTCCACCTGCCACAGGCTAACCTGGCCGTTATACAGGGGGCTAGGAGTGATGCCACCAGGAGCCAGTACAAAAACAAGTGGACCAGGTTCTGTCACTGGGCAGAATCAAAGGAAATTGATCCTTTGACTTGCACGTTGGATGACGTGCTCTCCACTGCACACCTCAAACACTCAGGCGTGCAAGTACACATGACACACATCTGGCGGCCATTGGAGCTTACAAGAACTCTCAGGGGGAGGTATTCTCATCCTCGAATCTGGTGGTTAAAAGGCACTTATCGGGCCTGACAAGGCTATATCCACCTATCAAGAAACCGCACTCGGTGTGGGACCTTGATGTGGTCCTGGGTGCCCTAGCACAGAAACCATTCGAGCTGATGGCATCCACAGACATCAGTCTAGTAACCATTAAGATGGTGCTCCTACTGGGTCTCACCTCGGCACGCCGAATCAGTGGCGCTAGTGGCTTCACAACCATAAACTACATTTCATAAGGACAAGATGGTGCTCAGAACACACCCCGCATTCTTACCCATGGTCGTCTCCTCTTTTCACCTTAATGAGGAGAAAGTGTTACCAACTTTCTTCACGGACCCTACGGATGACGCCCAGAGAGTACTGCACTGTCTAGACGTCAGAAGGGCTCCAAGATTCGACCTGGACAGAACCGAGAGCTTTCGCAAATCAGACACCCTATTTGTCACCTTTGGGGCATCAAAACCAGGCGGTCAGGCGTCCAAGGCTTTCATAGCAAGTTGGATGGTTATGGCTATCAAGGAGGTATATGAGGGGCAGCACAGGCCATTGCCAGCCAACACGCATGTGCACTCCATCAGTGCTAAAGCCACGGCGGTATCTTTCCAAAGGCACATTCTGTGGCAGGTTAGCAGCAAAGCGGCTACGTGAGCTACTCTCTCTACCTTCTGCAAGCACTACCGTTTGGATGCCAGCACCAAGTCAGACACGGCATTTGATCAGGCAGTGTTAAAGAACTTGTTTTCTTAAGAGAAGCAACTCTCGGGCGTGGCTAGGCGGCACGCCATGCGGACGTGCCGGAGATGATCTCCTCTACAGGCGCCCGAATTTTAGTCTTTTAAAACACCCTAATGCCGTAATTTTTGGCGGATTCCTGTCCTGCTTGGGTGCGACCCAACATAGTATTTGTGGAGTGAGGGCTGGAAGCTTGGACGCCTGTGGAAGTCGGCAACTTCGTTCAGGATCTTTCCGAGACGAGCAGCGAAAATGGTACCGACTGACGTCTACCTGCGTGCTGCCAGATGAGGTCGGGGTGGACTGCCTGCTGTGCCCGTTAGTACAGCGGACCGAGTCCCCGTTTGTGAAGAGGGAGAGCGGGTGCTGGAGACCTGTCCGCAATTCTGACAGTCCTTGCCGGAGGGGAGGGGACAGCCGGAGGAGGCAGACCGCGGCCCCTGGGAGCTGCGGAGGCTCCGGGCGCGCGGCTTGGTGGAGCCCCACAGGGGTTGCCTTCTGCGGGCGACGCGCCCACTCCCTCCCCCTATATTCCAGAGAAGCCGCCGGTGCTTGGAGCCGGAGCGGAGTGCTGGACACACAGAGGACTGGGAAGAGCACTCCCTCTGTGTCGGCGGCTCATTCCGCGCCATCAGCAGCTTGACCCATGCTTGGACGGCCCGGGCGGAGCTGCGATTCCCGCTTGCACTGAAGCCTGGATACTGCCTCACATGCTGGAGTTGTGACGGGGCCCAAGCCACTCAGCCAGGTGCAAAACCGGTGAGGGGCGAATGAACCGGCCTGTGAGAGGAATTTTATAACGCGCGGTGGTGGGAAAAGCAAATGGGGGACTGGGGCTGCCTGAAAACCTTCAAACCCCGCCGCAGCCCCGGGGGAAACGAATATAGGCGGAGAGTCATTCTGTGGATCCAGTCTTTGCCCTGGTGGTAAACAGCGTGCTTCACCACTCCCCGCTCCTGATGTGATTAATCTACTACCACAAATGAAGTGACAATTATCCGGGAAATGCCCTGGCAATGCCTAAAACAGCGGCCAAACTGAGAACACAGAGCATTCAAGCTTATTTAACACTGCAGACGGCATCCTCGCCCTGCTCATGCACCGTGGTGGCAGAAATACACTGACCTCCGCCTAGTGGTCAAGGTCTGAATATGGCTCTATCCAGAGATGACTTTGAAGCAATGTTTAGATCCTTCAAGCAAGAAATCACAATAGAAATTAAGTCGGAAATTAAAACCTCCAAAGACTCTTTGGCCCGCTCGCTAGCAGATCTGACGGCACATTTTACAGGTCTGGAAACGAGGATTAATGAGCTGGAGAATGTGGCAGGTGAGCACACACACGAGGTTGAGGTGTTGACTGAAAGAGTGAGATCTATTGAGGACCACCTAGAGGAGGTCTGGGTGAAACAAGCAGACCTTGAAAATTGGTCACGAAGAAACAATGTCCGTCTTCGGGGAATCCCCCGGCAGGTCTCTGTAACGCAGTTGCCTGGCTACGTGGAAGCGTTGTTCAGATCCATCTTGAACACTCCTTCTTCGGAGTAACTGCTGTTGGACAGAACCCATCGTGTCTACTCCGCCACTCAACTTCAAAGAAACCTTCTTCCGGACGTCATCACTCGTATGCACTTTTTCCAACAGAAGGAAAAGA
The DNA here is from genome assembly GCF_040938575.1 of Ambystoma mexicanum. Classification (NCBI taxonomy): domain Eukaryota; kingdom Metazoa; phylum Chordata; class Amphibia; order Caudata; family Ambystomatidae; genus Ambystoma; species Ambystoma mexicanum. Next base: position 729,430,915 of record NC_090923.1, read on the forward strand.
TTATGGCAGCCGCCAGAGGTGCCTCCACGATGCAATTTCGGGGCGCGAAACTGCAACTCTTTCAGAACCTCTCCCCATATACACTTGCTAACAGAAGACGGTTGTGCAACGTTACGGCCTGGCTGAGATCCAAACAGATCCGTTATCGCTGGGGTCATCACTGTAAATTATTTTTTGAATTCCAGAACCAACACCATGCGATCACGTCGGAGGAGGAGGAGGCCAGCGTCTTGACGACGGGAGCAGCTGGGCCCAGCTCCACAGAGGCCGCTTCCCAGGCATCGGCCGATCTAACTTTTACCCCCACTTTGAGAGACAAGCGGAGGAAGCCTCGTGGCTGGCGTCGTCTGGCATCTGCACCTCAACGGAAAGAGGAAGTCATAGAGTCTATCGAAGATCCGAGACCTGAGGAGTCTTTTGCAGAGAAAGAGAGTCAGCATGCCAGACGGTTGACCAGAACGCCCAGTCTGGACAAGTGCCCGGATTTGGCAAATAGAGGGGGTTTACCCCTCACCTTCACACTTCCAAGCTAACCTGGAGTTCCCCATATGGGGGACCCTCTTCTTGATCCGGTTATTCTTTGAGAGTTCGGTTTGGTAATGTTGCTTACTGGTTTGGTTTGTTGACAGGTCTCTACCAGCACTCCCGGAATGCCTGGTGTTTAAATACGGGCATATTGGGGCGTTTAAAAGTCAGTTCAATATGCAATTTCGGGCACCTGTGTGGATTGCGCCCAACATGTGTAGTGATTGGAGGAAATTAACTGGTGTCTTAAATAGATCCATCTTCTTAGAATGGGGTCCAATATTAATTCACTATTTTTATATAGCTCTGTTGTATCTTTTCATTTGTTTTTGGTAGTTTTCTTTCTGTGTATGATTTTGACAAACCGGTTCCATGACCTTATTCATTACATGTCACATATGTCCTATCCCATATTATTGGAATGGCTAATAGATTGGTTGATCCCCCCCCGCCCCCGGGATAGGTCGCAAGCCACAGAGAGAGGTATTTGATAAGTCTATGGGCTCTGGCTTGGGGCAGGGAGACCGGGTCGAACCAGAGATGGCGCCACCCTGCGTCACATGTGTCACATTGAACGTGCAGGGTTTAAATTCTCCCTTAAAACGCAAAGCGCTTTTTCATAGACTAGCCACATTGCAAGCAACGCTTTTATTTCTACAAGAGACCCACTTATGTCCGCGGATGAACCACGTCTTAACAATACATTTTACCCCACAAATTGTTTAGCTTCTAGTGGATTCAAGAAACGAGGTGTCGCCATCTTGGTTCGCAAAGGTACTCGATTTAGGACGCTGGAAGTAGTCCGAGATGAAGAAGGGAGGTTTCTGCTGGTTGTGGGGCTGCTGGAGGGGCGCAAAGTAACACTGGTTTCCATATATGGCCCAAGCGTTAAACAAGATGTATTTTTTGCAAAGCTATCCAAAGCCCTATTTGATCATGCAGATGGGGAAATTCTCTTGGGTGGTGATTTTAACGCGGTGGTAAATCCTCTCATGGATAAAACCCTACCCCCATCATTGGCGGATAAAAACAACTTTCGGACACTTACTACATTACTGCGGCATCATTCCCTTATTGAGATCTGGCGCTATTGAGATTACACATACTTTTCGGCGCTATATGGGGGCTTTTCTAGGCTAGATATGTTTCTAGTTACCGATTCCCTAGTCCCGCTGGTGAGGGCAGTGGAGATCCTGCCAGAGGCTCTCTCTGACCATGCACCTGCGAGACTCATGTTTTCACCATTCCAGGAGACCCCGCCTCAGAAGCCCCCATGCAGGCTGAACGACTTCTTACTTGAAGACCCTTTAGTCTGCATACACATAAGAGAAAACTTAGTCTCCTATTTCCACGAGAACAAAACGGGAGACGTGGACCTGGGGACACTATGGGATGCAGCCAAGGCAGTAATCAGGGGCCACCTGATTGAGCAGGCAGTGCAGAGAGGGAGGGCCAGGAAGACACTGCAATCGCAGTTAGAAGAGGAAGCTCGCAAGTTAGAAGAGATACATAAAACAAAAGGCTCCCGACGGTCCCTGAGAGATATGCGAATAGCGAAGAGAGCGTTGGAGGCGCATCACATGGGCAAAGCGGCTTACTCGATGCTGCTCACTAAACAATACTTTTATTTGAAGAGGAACAAAGCGAATAAACTCCTTGCCGCCAAATTAAAAAAGCAGAACCGACAAAACAGAATAGACGCCCTGAGGGATGAAGAGGGGAAGTGCATTTATTCAGACGAAGGCAAACTCCGAATTATTGAGAAATTCTTTGTTGAACAAACTGCCCCCCACTTAGGGGATCTGCAGATCTCCAAGGATTTCTTGGATAGAGCAAAGCTCCCACAAATATTGCATGCCTTGCGAGAGTCATTAGAAAACCCGATCACCATGCAAGAAGTGGAAGTAGCGATTAAATCCCTCCCCTTGGGTAAAGCCCCAGGTCCCGATGGCTTCACCAATAAATTCTATAACGTTTTTTCACCCGAGCTTATACCCCACCTCACCGAAATATTTAATCACTTACGGGAAACGGGCTCGGTCACCCATTCCATAGCAGCTTCCCCTACCACCCTAATTTTAAAACCTGGGAAAGATCCGACAGATTGTACTTCATATCGCCCTATAGCCCTACTTAACACTGATGCAAAACTCTTTAGCAAAATTATATCCCCAACGCCTGAGCGAGGTACTCCCAGCCATCATAGACAGGGACCAAACTGGATTTATCCTTGAGCGCTCAGCACACGATAATGTCCGCAGGGCGGTTGACCTGGTTTCCCTTGCCTCCACTATTCCAGGCCCTTTATCTATCTTAGCTCTAGATGCCCATAGGGCATTTGATAGTATGGCCTGGGATTACTTGCCTGTAGTGTTGCAGAGCTTCAGATTCGGCCAGAAATTCTCCAAATAAATCCTCTCAAACTTTCAGATTCCCTCCACCCAAATTAGGATGAATTCACTTTGGTCAGCCCAAATTCCGCTGGGTAACGGACTAGGCAGGGGTGCCCCCTATCCCCGTTAGTATTTGCCCTAGCTATTGAACCCCTAGCACAACACATTCGTGCTCACCCGAAGATTAAAGGCTTTACCGTCGGGAATCAATGTCATAAAGTCGCGTTATACGCGGATGACATTCTGTGTTTTTTTAAAGAAACTCAAACCTCACCCCCCCCCCTTCATGGACCTCCTTTCTCGATTCGGGAAGATCTCGGGATTCACAATAAATATGGCCAAATCTATGGGGTGAAACCTATCAGAAATGCCCGAGACCTTAAGAGCCTTGCGGAATCTCTACTCCCTCCAATGGACGAACACCTCCGTTGAATACCTTGGAATTCGGCTAACTCCGACACTTGCGGGATTGCTGAAGGCCAATGTTCCTACTCTATTAAAAGAAGCCAAAGAGACCCTAGGGAGGTGGTCACTCCAGGAAATATCTTGGCTGGGGCGAGTAAGTGCTATCAAAATGGTTCTACTCCCCAGGCTTCTATATACATTTCAGGCACTTCCCATAATGATCCCTGACCGAGATCTCCGAGGACTACAGAGGGAAATAGGTTGCTTTGTTTGGAAGCGCAAACCTACCCGTATACAACACAAACTTTTGACCCGGGGTAGACAAATGGGCGGACTGGGCCTCCCCTCGATTGCAAGATATTACTGTGCTTCCCAACTAGCTGCCATTCTGAGATGGTCTCACCCAAAAGAACCCCCTAGATGGCAGGAAATCGAACAATACTGCACTATGACACCCCTGGCTCACATCCCCTTTCTCCCTCGTGAAATGCGGTCTCACAGAGGTTCTCTACTCCCTTCCACAAAAAACACACTCTGTGCTTGGGACAGGTCCTGTAACCAAAGAGGTCTTGAGCTGGGACTGGGCCCAGTGTCCACAGTACTGCAAAATCCAGCTTTTGTTCCTGGGCTTCAACCTAATTCTTTCCTTTGATGGTCGAAAGAGGAACCTCTGAGACTAAGGGACCTTTACGTGAACAATTCCCCCCTAACCTTTGAGCAGTGTAAAGCGAAATTCAATCTTCCTGAGACCGAAAGGTTCAAGTATATCCAACTCCATCACTGGATAACTAATCCAGGTGTCAAAGAGGCAGCCACCAGATCACCCCCGGGATTGGAATTAACACTGATGGAAGGTAGGTCAACTCACCCGGTGGGTAGCTACATGCTACCGCCTTTTAGAGGAAGATGTGGGAGGGGAGAAAATGCCCTCTATGTTGGCCTGGGAGAGAGAGTTGAGAAGGGAAATTGATGGGGAATCTTGGAATTGGATATGGGGGAGAGCCCACAAAGTTTCTAGATGCTCTGCGGTGAAGGTGTGTGCCCTCAAAATTTGCTTTCGATGGTATTTCTCACCACAGAAACGTCATGCTATTAATCCTGTTTATCCAGACACCTGCTGGCACGGATGTGGGGCAAAAGGGGACTTGGGCCATCTGTGGTGGTATTGCCCAGTCATCCAGGCTTTCTGGCTAGAGGTCAGATCTAAGATCAAAGACATTTGTGGAACTCTCCTCCCCATGGATCCCCCGACAATGATATTGGGAGCTACTCCGGATGACGGTACATATCCGCAGTCGGGTCCCAGAGCGGATCTGATATCTCACCTGCTCATGGCAGCCCGGCTCACCCGTGCCAGGTTCTGGAAAGATCCTGAAGGCCCACATATCGCATACTGGTGGGTTAAGATATGGGATTTGTTGGGCTCGGAAAAGCTAACAGCCATATTGGAAAGAAAGACGGACAAGTTCTTAAGAATATGGGGACCTTTCTTAGAGCATGTTGCTGAGAGAGAGCATATGTTTTTTCAACCCCGTTTGATTAAATACCTTCTGAGACCTTAAAGGACTTCTAACACGGACACTGTGGGACACCCAGGAGGGGCCCCGAGTTGAGAGGAAGTTTCCAGAGACTGAAGCCGAGTTCATCACCAGCTGGTGATTTCTATGGACCGTTGTTTTCTTTTCTTACCTCTCCCCTCTTGTTTGTCCTTTATCTATAAGAGTTCGGCTTGAGATTAATCTCTCTTATTAGACATTCGTTACTGATGAATTAGATGGCCTGACTAATTTAAACAGTTGAAAATGAAATATCGTTGGGTTGCTATTATTGATTGTTCTTAATGCTGTTCTATATGAATGTAATAGATGATTTCATGATTATACGGTATTTCAATAAAAAAAAATATTTTGTCAAAAAAAAAAAAAAAAGAGGCAACTCTCCACCCTGGGCTACATTCAGTTGTAATCGCCCATACAGTGTAGAGGAAAGGGGACGGGATGAAGGAGTAATTATAAGTTAGTCACTGTAATGACTAACATACTCCTAGTGCATAGTCCCCTTTCCTCCAAACGTCCCACCATCCTCCCCCCTAATAAAACTGGTGTCGTTAGGCAATGTTAATTGATGTTGTCGACGCGTTAAGGGGGACTGAGTAGTGGCACCGGTGGGCGGAGTCAGGGGAGCGCATGCTCCCAGGGACACGCCCCAGCGTGCATCTGAATTTAAAGGGGAAGATGATTTTTCTGGTGAAAAAGCTTCTGTCTCCAGTCCCTAGCGAGGGACGTCCATACAGTATGGAGGAAAGGGGACTATGGACAAGGAGTACGTTATTCGCTACAGTGAGTAACATAATTTCTCTCACCTCAGTAATCATTCCAGATTGCACTATTGCAAACACAGGCCTATCCAAACAAGAAAAACAAAACTCCAGAGGATCCAAAAAAAAAAAAAGAAAATTATATAGAGTTTATTTCATTTAGAAAAGATTGCAATTACTGTGTGCCACTAATTACCTCTTGCTCCCAGTACACAAAATCAGGAATTCCACTGCACATGAAGTTTAGGGCACTTGTAAAATGTATAAGCAGAAGAGCAGAGAACAATCAGTGTTTTTTTGTTCTGTTTTTTTAATTAAAATTATATAGTTTAATTATAAACTTTTCATTTGTGTTGCGTTTCTTGTAGTCCCTGAACTTTCATAGTTATTTCACTGGTTATTTTTGTTTCATCTTAACAGCTTTGGCATCACTACAATGTTTCAATGTTAAGAATCGTCATGATGCTATTTCAAGATTGGCTGATAGTAAAAACCAAATTTTTTTATCATTTCCCAATAGGATCTGCACCCATCCGGTTTATGGATCCATCTGTTTCGCAGATATCCAAAATAAGTCTCGGAATAGGTTTTGGTTCTCCGTCAACTCTGGACACTCCATTACTATATGGTGTAGTGTTTCGATAGGTCTATTGGTTTGAGAGAATCGGCAGTGTTGCGTAATTGAGATCAGTTTCATTTTTGATCGAAGTTCTCGTTGGCAGGAGATTTAGGCGAAATTTCAGAAATGTGTTGTGAATTGATTGGTCCGGAAACATTGCAAGGTAGTCCGGTAGTTGGTTCTCTTGTCTCCATCTTACATGTCAAATTCAGTTGGTATGTCGCTTTCTGTTGCATCGTCTTTATCCAATCGTCACGCAAGATCTTTCTTTTTTGCATGTTGCGGGGCGTAAAACAAACATTTCTATCGATATTTCTGCTTTCGCCGTGATAGTTTCCATCGATTTTTTCCAGGCCGTCAGAGCTGTGATGTTCATTGAATTGCTCTTGGTCCGGAGAATGTCAAGTGCTGAAATGCTTTCGTTGCTTGCCACTTTTCTATAACGGTCTAATTTTTTCCATGAGACTATGTATTCTAGCGATTGTAATGCGATTTCAAATTGAATTCTTGGCATGGGAAATGCCGGTGGCAAGGCCAAGACCTTCCTCCAAAAGGTGGCTTCATATTTCTGCCATATTCTCTGCTGCAGGTTAAGGATAGTTTCACTGCCATAGATCAAGATGGGAACTACCTTTTGTCTGTAAAATGCCACAATTGGTTATAATGAAAATGTCAGTGTTTACATTTAAGAAATCGACCTTGTCTAGCTAGTGATTGTGCCTTTGAGTCGAGATGGTCAGACCATTCTTTTTCTGTTCTCGATTGGTTAATCAGGACTCCTAGATATTTTATTGTTTTCACTACCGAGAGTCTATTCCCTTCAAGTAATAGTATCAGGGTTATTCTGTTCTTCTTTGTCGGTTTAGTTAGCATTACGATTTTTGTTTTTGCGATATTGGTGTTTAGATCATTTTCTTTCATGTACTTCTCTCAAATATGGAGGCTTGTTTGTAGGCCTTTCTCCGTTTTATCAAGCATTATAATGTCATCTGCGTACATCATAGCAGGCAGAGGTATTGCATTTATTTTCTGTGGATTCAAGAGAGCAGAGTAAGTTTGTTCTTCGAAATCTGATGGTATAAAGATTGAAGAGGGAGGCTGCCAAGGGGCAGCCCTGCTTTAATCCATTCCTTGTCTCTATTCGCGTTGTTGTGCCTTTTTCTGACATCCTAATTTGGAGCGTTGTGTTGGAGTGTAACTGTTTTATTAGCTCCATGTCGTCTGTTGGGCAACACCATCGTGACAATTTATTCCAGAGCATTTGTCTATTTACCGCATCGAAAGCTAGTTGCAAGTCGACAAATGCTGTGAGAACTTGGGTTTTCTTCGCGATAGCTTCTTGTTTGACCAAGTTTAGGAGGATTAGATTTACATTTGTGGCAACTTTCTGGACAAATCCTGTTTGTCCGATTGCCCGTTTGTTGTTGTTATTCGCCCACATGTTTAGTTTCTCCAGCAAAAATGCTGCAAACAACTTTCCCAGGGGGTCTAGCAGTGCAATTGGTCTGTAATTGGCAGAGTCCTTCCTTTCTCCTTGTTTAAAAATCGGGATCAGGTTTGCCACTTTCCATGTGTTGGGAATTTTGTTGGTCTCTGCAATTGTGCTGAATAATTGGCCAGTAAATGCTGCCCATTCTGTTGAGCTCGTTTTAAGGTGGCATTGGAAAGCCCATTCGGACCAGTGGCATGGGAGGAATTCAGTTTGATTCTCTTCAGAATCTCAGCTTGGTCCCAGGTTAATGTCCATTTGACTAGTTTTTGGTCCCTGTCACGGGTAACAGGCTGGCTCGGTTTATTGTATAGATCTGTGAAACGTTGCATCCATTTCAGTTCTGTAACATCTTGTATCATTCTCTGTATCGTTGTTTTTCTGCTTTTATTCTCTTCGTCGTGCCTGCGTGATTCTGTTTCATCAGCTCTTCCACTTTTCTGAGAAGTTCCTTTTTTTGTCGTAATCTGTATGTTAAAGCAGTGCTTATGTGCCTTTGTTGCTTTTCTATTGAATTTTGCAGATTGGTAGAATGGCCGCAGGAGCAATTCGTAATTCAATTTTGCCATCCCTTCTCGGGTAGTGTTCATAAGGTCCTCCGTTAGTTGGCCTATTTGATGTTTTATTTGTACTATATTCGTGCCGCTGGTTAGTTCCAATGGTGGTAGCACTTGGTTCTTCGTTTGTCGTCTAGTTGCGGCCCATGAAATCGTAACTTATGATGATAACTGTTCGGTGAAGGTGAGTTTCCGTTGTTAAATCATGGAATTTTTTATCCCAGGTGTCACATAGATATCGTCTATAATGGCTGTCGATTTCCCTCGAGACAAGGTTGGTATTAGATCACAGTCTATTGTTTTGCCCGTAAGGATGACAATTCTCATCATCGTTCTTTTGTCCGTCTGCAAGCTCGGTTGGTTAAATCCTTGGTTTCGCGTACATTACTGTTGGGCTTAAATAGATTAATGTTGAGGTCACCAAGGATAAATTCGATGTTGTAGTATTTGGCACGCGCTTCACCCATGGCGGAAAAGACGGTATCTATAAAAGGTGGCAGAGTTTAGTGCCATAGGGTTCCAATATAAGTCGAGGATACACAATCTATTCTTTCTTTCATTTTCTGGTTGAACATTATCAGTCTAGGAGTTGATCTGGCAGTTCTAAAATTGCACATTGGATCCATGGATTCAAATTGACCAATTCCAGGATTTTAACATTTAGATCAATTTTTATCATCGTTCCAGATGGTGGTCTGCCTTGTTTGTGTTGTATCGCTGGATTCATGTGTGTAATGTATCCATCACAATATGGTTCTGAGGCAATCCATGTTTCTTGTAGGCCTATTATTTGACAAGTGTCGAATTGTTTCCTGGAAGAGATGGGTGTGTCCTCTGGTATTCCATGAGCTAGCCGTAATTGATGTGTTCAGATATCCATCTCGTTGTTTTGAACGGGTATATTCTCCTGTTTCTCTTTGTTGGAATCATCATCATCATCTCTCCAAATGAAATGTTTTGTTATGTTAGATCTTGAAATATTTATTAGACTCTCTTTGCAGGGTGATGCTTCGAATAAAACAATGTCATTTTTGAGTTTTCAGTTGAACCATTTTAGCAGCCATGAAGAAGAAATGAAAGATTGATTTGTACCGTTTAATTTTAGATATAGGAGTCATGGTTTTTGTCATCTAGTTGGACCTGCATATATCCCCCTGGTCATTTCGGGACAAGCCGCAGCAGAATTTACTGTGGGTTTGCTTTTGCTTTTCCCTGGGATCCATAGGCTGGGTGACAGTAGGTGGGTGCAATTCCCCCACTTGCTAGAGTTGTGTGCGGTGACATTATGGAATATCACTGGGAAGCCAGTATGGTCTGCAGGGACCCATTTTTCACCACAGGCCTAGGCAACTCCATGTCTCATGGGACAGATGAGCTGGGAAAGCGACAGACCTATTAAATCCTGCACTGTTTTAGGTGGCTCAGAAGCCTTGGAGGCCCAGTTTTGGAGGAAATTATTGGAAAGGGTCTCAGAGTGGCTGGGTTTTGGCAAACCCCTAGAGAAATCTCTGCTGTGGGTTATTTTAATATGGGCGAGTAGTCTAGCTGTCCCTTTGAAATCCCTTATTTATGTGGTGCATCGGGACAAATCTGGAATAATAATAATAGTCTACCTGCTTACATTCTCTGTTTAATGATGGACAAAAAGGTTCCTCATTGTATAGTTCAGGGGTCTTCAACCTGCGCCTCTTCAGATGTTTTGAACTGCAGCTCCCATCACCACTCACTATTGGCTATGCTGGCTAGAACTTATGGGAGTTGTACTGCAAAACATCTGGAGAGCCAGAGGTTGTAAACCTCTGGTTTAGTTCAATATTTGACAGCAGGTAAATCACTGATGGCTCTGTGTCTCACTGCGTTCCACACGTACGTGCTCCACAAGTACCATTGAATGCTACGTGATGGTCTGACTGAGGTGGCCGGCGGTGCCCAGTTAATGGCTGAAAGAGTTTAAGGAATGTAGTAAATTCAGTTAGCATCCCTGTTGTGCGCTTTGGTTCCTTAAAGCTCAGGGGGCGATTTATAATTATATTGACTAAGGCGGAGCTGGCCTTTTTTCCCCTGTGAGAAAATCTGCTACATGGGGTGCTAATTTAAAGGCTCTAATAGGAATCTTGTGAATCCAATCAATACTATATTAGTGCAACATTTCCATTAGTTAGAACGTGCATTCCGATTTTAATAAAATACATTTGACACGTGAATCTCGTGGCATTGAACCCTGACAGTGCAAGGATTATTGGCTGGGCGCTTAGGGAGGCAGCGTTCGTGGTCCCTACCAGCCTCTTAGGATCATGTTAAGTGGAGGCATGTTTTTCATACTACAGAAATCCATAAAGATAGGTCAACTCGTGTATGCAAATATATACATCCCATTTGAAATCTCCAGGGGCCTAGTTTGTGCAAGTCTCCTGGTAGGATAGTGTCCTGAAATTCCTGCATTTCCCCCAGACGTAGATATAGCTAAATTAAGAGTTAGAGGATGTTTTTTTTCCCCCTTTTTTCTTTTTTAAAAAAAGTGGTCTGAGGAAGGACACAAGTTTCCTGAAGGTACCCATTAACATTCATCCCACCCCTACCTGTCCAGAATGGTGTGTAAATTCAGGGGTCAAGTTCCAAATAAAAGTGGGGGGTCCCCATTAACATAACAAATTAATGTGGCGTCACCAGAGATTAACATATAAGTGCACTCTGAAAAAGCAGAGGGTTGGGGGGGGGGGACTTCTGAAAAAGTGGGGGTCTGCATCGACCCACCTGTACCCTCGACTTGAGCCCAGCAAAGGTTTTAAATCGATGACCAATGCTGGAATAGAACAGTATTGTATGGCCATAAGTCGGATATTGGTCGAAGCATCCGATTACACACTTCATTGACTCTTTTCTGTCGCTTTATTCAAGCTCTTCAGCCTTAGTGTTTTGAGACAGCCACGAAGGTGCTACACAAGTAACCAAATTAACAGTATGCTCCTTCGTCCCAAATACTTGCATGCTTTCCTGTTCGTCCACCCCTTTTCCCCGATATGTTTAACTAACTAGCCTCAGGACAATTCAACAGCTTCAGTTAAGCAATGCAAATTGGGAGGACATGGCTCCTTAAAATAAGGTTAGTCTCTATTGCTGGTTTAATGTTGCATTCTGGGCATATAGGTGTGTGGAAGAAGCCGAGGAGAGCATTTACACCCATCTGCTTTCTCTACTCTACCAAATACACAGATGTCTGTTTAAACCCACTGGCTTGCATTGGTAACCCCTTACAGGATTTTATTTGAAAAAGACCACAGCAGCAATCTGCTGCACAGCGATAACTAGACGCAATATGAACAGATATGCATGCAACTTTGTTAGATGCAACACTAAAGCGACTGAATGGGTCATACTTATTTGCGATTTCTCACCCATATTATGTAATGCACTGCCTGGTGTAGTGGAGGCATGTCATCACATGTATGACACTGCCACAATAGATACAATGTGTAAAAGCTTTATTGAAGTTGTTGTGGCTGGAGAAACTCCTACTTTGCCCTCTAACTCAGATGGGAATAGTCTCGACCATCAAAGGATAAACAAAACAGTCCTAGTGGAGTGCGTCAAATCAAAATGGACTATGCTAACAAAAACCGAATGCCTGCCCTATCTCTTGTACAAAAAGTGTAAAGGAGAAATGTATGCAAAGGAAAAAAAAAACAGTGTTCAAAAGAATAGATTGGGTTGAACCAGCTCTCCTCCCCACGTTAAACCTCACGGAGTAAGGCTATCCCTGTAGGCAGGATGACACGCCGGCTTGGTTTTCAACACAATAAACAATTCCAAAACATGGATCGAAGCCTGCCTGGCTCATCCCGCCGAAACTGCAGTCACCCTGACAGACCCAGAAAGAGTCCACTCCTTCCAACCCAAAATTATCAGCAACGCCTCGTTGCATCCAACTCCTGTGTAGATGGCGCACAAAGATATCACCGACGATAAGCACGGTTCGTCTCTCCATGTCGACCATCCCCACGACAGTATTGGGATGAAATGGAAACACTGCTTCCTATGAACCATGCCCTAAACTCCTAATTGTCTATTTCCCACAATTCCATTTCCATTTCCAACCTGCTCATAATGGGAGGATATGCACGTGCGCTTTCCCATTTACAGTGGGGCAACAGCCCAATAAAGCTTGCCAATACTTCTTCCCTTTGCATGGTCACTTTTTGCAGCACTCCCCAAATTGGGTGCTGTCACACTTCAAAACAAGCATGCACCAATCGCATACAAAACCTCTGCATTGCATACTGTCATTTCTGCTCATCACTCCTTTTTTACCATTCAACACTCGCAGTACACGTTCCGTTTGTTTGCAAAGCCTCTCCACCAGAAGAACAAGTTACTATCTTACCTGGTAACGTTCTTTCCATGGGATGGTCCGACGACGTATTCCATATCTATGACAGTAATCACCACAGCTGTGCTGCTTCGGAAAATCTTTCGGCGTCCGAGTCCTACGTCGATGACATCAATACGCTGTACTCGAGGACCCCCGTCGAGCCGGCGTCACCGGATGTTATAAGTAGGATGCACGACGCCCGTAGCCTCAGTTGTAGTTTTTTCCCCAGAATGTGTGGCACCAAACCACTGCGAGTATGACCACAGAAAGCCTTTCGGAAACGTGAGCTGCAATCGCATAAGAAATTCTGTAACGGGGCAGGTAGGGAGGGAGTGATATGGAATACGTCGTCGGACCATCCCATCGAAAGAACGTTACCAGGTAAGAGAGTAACTTGTTCTTCGAGGGGATTGGGTCCTCCGACGTATTCCATATCTATGACAGACTCCCAAAGCAGTACCAACATATGGAGGAGGGAAAAGAATTGTAGAAATTTAGAATGCCCAATCAAATTGTAGAGTAAAGTAAAGGTCGCCTTGCCAAAGGCCAGACCCTGCCCATGGATAGAATCGCGGGAGTAGTGACGTACAAAAGTATGACCGAAGCCCAAGTGGCTGCATCACAGATGTTACGAATAGGAAAACCCCTCTGCAGGGCAGTAGAGGCAGCCATACCCCTAGTAGAATGGTCCCGTAAGCCTACCGGAGGGTCCTTACCCCGCCAAGCGGTAACATTCAGAAATTGCCAAGATAATCCATCTAGACAAAGTCTGCTTAGTCACAGCTTGTCCCAAATGCCTTCCAGCATAACCAATAAAGAGCTGATCGTCCACTCTGACCCTGGACATGCAAGAAATGTAGAAACTTAAAGCTCTCCTAGGATCCAACCTATGGAGCCTCTCCTCTTCCTTACCAGGATGTGGAGGAGAATAAAATGTTGGAAGAATAACCTGGCTCAAATGAAATTCCGACACCACCTTCGGAAGAAAGGAAGGACAAACTAAGGACAACCCTGTCAGCAATGCTTTGATGTACTGGAGCCGCTGGGTTGGCGTCAGATGGGACTTCAAGTTGAGGGAGAAGCCCAGCCTGTGAAGGGAGTGGCAAGTGACGGACAGATGATCCAGGACTTGCTCGGGAGAGCGCGCCCTGATCAACCAATCGTCCAGGTATGGGTAGACGTGAATCCCCACTTTCCTGAGATACATTGCCACCATCACCATGAGCTTGGTGAATACCCTTGGGGCGGAGGGCAATCCGAACGGCAGGACCCAAAACGGAAAGTTCGAGTCGCCAACCGCGAACCTCCGGTACTTCTTGTGCTTTGGATGGATCGGCACATGAAAATAAGCGTCTTTGTGGTCGAGAGACACCAACCAGTCCTGAAGTTGAAGAGCCTGAAGGACTTGAGAAAGAGGAACCATGTCAACTTGTCCTTCCCGAGGAGCTTGTTCAAACCGCGCAAGTCCATCATGGGTCTCAATCCTCCGTCTTTCTTCGAAATCAAAAAATAAGGGGACTACCATCCCTTGTTCCTCCCCGCTACAGGCACCAGTTCTATGGCACCTTTCTCCAGCAGGGATTGAATGTCCTGCGCAAGAAGCGGATCCGGACTCTTCAAAGAGATTCCCTGGTGGATTGTCGTGAGGCATCTGCCGTAAAGGAAGACAGTAGCCATGGGCTATGATCTCCAGAACCCACACATCTGAAGTAATGGCACGCCACTCTACTAGATGCTGCGCCAGCCTGCCCCCAACCTGTGAACCATGGGACATTGCCTCATGTCTAAGCTGAAGCAGCTGCAGCAGTGCCTGAGGGCAAAGAGGCAACTGCCTTGGCACCTCGAGTACCCCGTTTTCCATCTCTGGCAATCCTACGGTGGCCCCTTTGACTTGCAGCTCCTCTCGATTTACTAAAGGATGAGTAATATCGAAAGGAACCTCCCCTCCATTGCTGTCCCCTATGACGAAAAGGCGGAGGTTGGCGAACTGCAGCGCTCAACGACATCGCTGCAGCTTTGGCGGTCTGCAACCTCTGAAGGCTCTCGTCAGCCTTGCTGCCAAAAAGATGTTCCCCGTCAAAGGGCATGTTGAGGAGCCGGGCCTGCACATCAAGAGCAAACCCCGACTTCTGCAACCACTCAAACCTGCGTATTACGGTGCTCGCCGCCATGGACCGGCCATGGACCAGCTGACACAATCTGCCATGTCCAAACCCGACTGAATGGTCTCACACATGGCATCCTTGCCATCCTGTACATTAGCAAGAAAACCATCCCATTCCTCCCCTTTGGGAATATGTTCAGCCACCAAGGAAATACAGTTCCACAGAGTGTGCGTGAAACGAGACAAGGCACACACAGAGTTGGCTGCCTGTAAAGCCATACCCCCTGAAGAAAACACTTTCTTCGCCCAGCCATCAAAACGCTTGTCGTCCCCATCAGGAGGGATGGTAGGGTACGACGCCTGCCTTGCTGGGGCCGTGTCCGTCTGCACCACCAAACTCTCCGGAGTGGGGTGTGTGGTCAAGTAGCTGGGGTCACTACTGGCTGGGCGGTATTTTCACTGCAAAGACTCACTGCCGGGATACTCTCTGGAGCAGTCCAAGCTGCAGCCACCCTTCTTTGCAAAGCCATACGGAATGGCAGTACCGGGTCAGTTGGAGGACCTTGGTCGAGGATGCCAGTCAGGTCATCCTGCAGAAAATCCACAGGTGGCGCAGACCACCCCAAGTATTCCGTGACCCTCAACATAAGGCGCCGGTACGAGGACTCGGCATGGATGCCAGGCTCAGGCCGACAGAACTCCACCTCCGGAGAGGTGTCCAGACCACTGGCGTCGTGCAGTGACTGACGCATGTCCTCAATCTGGCTGCGACCAGACAAAACCTCCTCAGGCACCAAACCGTCCTCAGATCCCTCATCCCCGTCAGAAATATAATCCAGAGGTTGGAAAGGGGGAACAGAAAAAGAGACAAAAGACATTCTTAGCCTTGGCCAGAGCCTTTCGGGGGGGGTTGCACCGTGCCACGGGGTACCTCCGACAAAGCAGCCACGAAAGGCATCGAGGGCGTCGCCGGAATCAGCATCGAGTGAGGTGCCGACAACTTCGACAGCGTCGACACAGGCCTCGAGGGCGGAGCTCCGAGCGTGTCCTTAGACAGCCTAGGCGCCGATGGCGTCGATGACTTCCTCGGAGGCGGAGCCTCGAGAGAAGCCCTCGACGACCTCAGCGCCGAAGGCGTCAATGTCTTCTTCGAAGACTTCACAGGCTCACGCGGTCTCGAGGGCGTCTAGGACCGGGATCTGGAACGGGCATGTCTAGAGCGACCATCCTTGTCCGACCGGGACCTCGAAGGTACCCAGTGGTCGCGACAACCGCTCGAGCCCGAAGGCGTACGAGTAATGTCTCTAGTACGGTCACGGCCGGCGTCCTTCGACGGCACGGACGGACCGGAGCCCTGCGATTGAAAAATCACCATCATCTCCTTTCGGAACGAATCCCATTCCTCCGGCGTGGAATGCTTGTTGGGACAAGCAACCCGCCGACGGGCGGAGTCTTCGAATGAGGACGGGGAAGGCGACCTGTGACGGCGCTTCCGTGAGTGCCTCGAAGAGGCAGAGGAATGGCGAGACCGACTCCTGGACCGAGACCCCTCCCGGACTCATGACGACGATGCGGAGAGTCACCCCTCGAATCGTCTGTCGAAAGTCCAGTGGATCGCGACTTCTGGGGCTTGCCCACCTTATCCACCGACAGCTTTTTCTTACGCTCCCGCAAGGCCTTCGATGTAAGCGACTGGCAGTCGACACAGTCATCCATATCGTGGTCCTCCCAGAGGCACCAGAGGCAAGCGTTGTGCGTGTCAGTCAACGACATCTTGATACCGCACACCCGACACTTCTTAAAACCCGACCGTGGGGTGAAAGAAGCCTAAGACATCATTTCAATATACAAACTAACAGGTTCGAAGAACCGAAAGAACAGGATTCACTAGAACCAAGGAACGCGAGATCTCCAAAACCAACACGTTCGCGGAAAAAAACGGAACTGAGGCTACGGGCGTCGTGCGTCCTACTTATAACATCCGGTGATGTTGGCTCGACGGAGGCCTTAGAGGACAGCGTATCGACGTCATCGACGCAGGAAGCAGACGCCAAAAGATTTTCGAAGCAGCACAGCTGTGGTGATTACGGTCATAGATATGGAATACGTCGGAGGACCCAATCCCCTCGAAATGCCTGCTAAAGAATGCAGTATTGCAGCAGCCACAAACATCCCAAAATGCCCCCAGCACACCTTTAGGTATGCAGACAACATTGCAACCCTTTCCACACCCACCGCAACACTGCACATCCGAGCAAGAGACCATGTGGGCACCCAACATTATGCACAAACGTTACAAACGTACCACCAGTTCTACCCATCTCCCTCAAACCATAAAACACCCATGCACGAAAAAGTGTGACTTTTAGCAGAAGCCACAACCACAGTGCAGTCTGCACCACCCCTACGCACTACCGACTGCACACTATTGTGTCACTGGCAACCTATGCACACCACCTTCACAACATTGGGCCTACTTCAATAAATGTATACACAGCACAGTAACCAACCACATATAAGCTGCCCTTCAACCATAGCCACTTCCCTAGTCACATTACGTATGCACTGCACCCTGTGGCCACACTACTCAACTTCTCACTGCACCATCTCCTGCCGCACACCAAATGCTGTGGCATGTTCCAACTATCACCACAACCATGGTATGCCCAATTCACTCTTTTGCAAGTTACTTGTCCTGCTGTAGGACGTCGCCAATGTGCTCCTCACGCATTTCCCAAACATCACCACCCTATGCCGCATACACTGCCAAACCTGCATTGCTCCAGTGGGGCTGCTCCTTGCAGATATTCCCTCCACCGTAATTTAACAATACATATCAGCATATCGCCAAATACCACTATGCACATATGCACCACTGGCACAGGCATTGCACCCAGTGCCCACACAGCGTGACTTATCTCTGCAGCAACTCCAACCACAGAGCACCGCCATGGAAGTATGCAGTAACAAATTGCAACAGTTACCATCATTTACAAACACAACACTCTCTCCTGCATACCTGTGCACTTTCAATCACATACTATGGGCGTACCCACTACCATTCACAAAGTACTGTACCACTGCCAGCCTACCCACAATCTACTTGCAACAGTGGCCTATTGTGGCTGAAATGGTCTCCAGACCCATTCCTTACATGCCACCACCCTCTTACTCATGCACATTGAAAAATGCATTACTGGCATGTGTGTCCTCAAGGCCTAGGCTCTTGAAAACATGGCCTGTGGCCTTCGGCCATGCCTCCAATGGTCTAGGCCTTGAACACACTCACAGCAACGTAATGCCACCATGCATGTCTCCATTTCAACTTCTGCGCCAATGCACATAGCCGCCACTGCCACCAACACTCCTACCCAACCTGTACACTGCCATGGCGTAAATAGCAGCAGCAAATGCCAACAGTTAACATGATGGCCACATGGGCAGCTACCATTTTGCACAAACGTACCACACGTAGATAGCAGCACTTCACCCCAACTCCCCCACACCATTAAACATGCTATCACGAACATAGGTCGCACTTACCAGAATGCACAAACATACGACATCCTCCACCACCACTACCCACAGCCATTCACAAAGTACTGTGTCACTGCCAACCTACCCACAATCAGTTTGCAGCACTAAAGCTACTGCAACGAATCGGCACACACTGCACTTTGCAAGAACCACCCTGTACCGGATGCAGACTCAAACATGCCTTCCTGTGGTGTGTATGATGCAGCCCTACGCTCCTCAGTGCATGCCCTATGGCCTTTGCCCATGCACCCAATAGTGTAATCCTTCCACAGACCCACTGCACCTTCATTCACCCATGCATGCCTCCATGTCACACCTACCGCTTTCCACCCGCAGCGAACCGCCACCCACGCTCCCACCCAACCTATCTCATGTGCAATTCAATCCTCATCTGCAAATGAGCTGCCACCACTCACCGCAAAAACAGTTCCCCGCAAACAGGTCACGGCAGAAACGAAAGGCCCATTACTACAGCTACCTCCAATCACCACAGAAAATACTAGCCTATGTAGGTCACATGAACCACTTCCCACTCGCCCAGCTATTCCTTCCTTTATGGCCGACGACACAATGTGTACGGTACATTTTGCAGACCCTGCCAACGCTGCACTGTCCTCCGATGCACCATGGCGGTTTTCACAAAAAATGTTGACGCACAGCACGCTTTCCTCCAGCCAATCACCAGCCACGTGCAAACTTCTCCGACACCACGCCGTACCGCGATCCAATGACACTTCTGTCCGCAGAGCGAACAGGGAAATGGTTCCGTGGAGTGGACAAAGATATCACACATTTTATGGGACGTACATTTTGGTGTTTTGTAAAAAATGTACCGGTCCGATTTCCTCCGAACACACAAAAGCATGCTTTCTGGCCCAGGCCCCTGCTCCTGCCGCAAATTTGGTGAAAATCCATCCAGCCGTTCGACCTGTAGCCGTGCGCAAAGGTTTTCCCTATGCAGTCTATGAGAAAAAAAAAAGAATTTGGGACTCCCCCCTACAACTTTCCTCCCCCCACATGAAACCTCGCCCAACTTGGCGAAAGAATTCAGAGCCGCCCATATACTTTCTTTGCAAAGTTTGGTGAGGATTTGTCCAGGGGGACAGAAGTTATAAGCCGTCGAAAAAGTGCTCTTCCTATGAGTTTAGCAACTTAACCATAACTACACGGCCAATACATAGCCTATACTTTGAGGTCTTCTATATCATTCATTATATGTACTGGTACCAAAAAAGGCTTTCTTCCAAGACTCTGGTATCACTCCATCCTGGATGATCGTGTTATATAGAACCGTTAGGACATCCGCCCAGAAATTTGTCTCCTTTAATAATACAACATTTGCAAGACCTTCTGGGCCTGGTGCCCTTGATTTTCTTTTTTTTTTAACACCTTCATTTTGTTTAATACCATTTAAAATGTAAAATGCAACCACCTATTATAACTCTTACTAGAGGTTTCCAATGTAACATACTGGTTATCCCAAGGTCCGTATTTCTTTCCAATATACTTGGTCCAGGTCTCCTCCCCAATGGGGTTTGTCACAGAACCATTCTTTTTACCTTTTGTAGTATTTCGCAAACCATCTTACTTCCTCCCTAACATAGTGCAGCAAATACACATTGCCATATAGCATTTCGAACGCAGCATCTCCTTCTCTTTACCCAGTTATTGACACATACTTTTATCTAAGCCAGCGCTTCCCCGATAGTTTTTTCGATGCCATTTTAATATGCCCAATATCCTGGAATAAGCAACTCTTTTCCAATCTTTTCTCAACATTATAGGTCACTGTATTGTTGCTGTCATGAATTACTTTATAAATACCACATGTAACCACATATTTTTCCACGATCCCTGTGATCCAAACCAGTATATCATTGCTAGACATGAATTGCAATTGATGCAGCAAAATCATATATTCATGAACAACCCTGTGACTAAATCTACAGATATAGGAATCTGTCCACTTTACTCTGTTACCACGGTGGTTCACATTCTATCTTTCTCAACCTGCTCCATCTGAATATCAACCATCATATTAAACATAGCATGATCACTGTAATCAGGCTTTACAATCGTGAATGATCTAACCTACTTTAGAAAAGATGTGCTTCCATATGCGTAATCCAGTGTAGCAGACGACATTGAACCATGTACTACTTCCAGGTACTTCACCCTTGGCAAGTCCGTTCAACATTACTAGATTCTACTCTTCAAAGAAATCTGGCTAACCTTTACCGTTCACGTTATGTTTTGGGCATTTGATACAACCAACCGATTTAAGAAATCCCATTTCAGTGAGGACAGTGTGGTCTCTACACCCTGCGTTTAAATCATTGCCTAACAATCCCATTCCCTCTTGATATTCCATACACCATTTCATCATGGCATTTTATATTTGATTGTGTATTCTATCCGTGTATACAGAATCAGCAAGTCAGACATTTATCAACAGGATCTTCCATAGTGCCGATTCCACAATCATAACTTGCATCATGTTACCAGACATTTTAATTTCCACAACATTCAAGCGGTTTCATACCCCAACTAATAAGACACCTGATGCCCTCCCAAGGCATATTTTTGGATATTACAAATCTGTCTAGGTAGTATGGCATTGTCAACCAGCATTCTTGAATAAGGAATATATAATTTTTTTCCAAATACTTATGATCCCCATAATCACTGGTGTAAGGAAGGCATGGCATCAACCGTAAAACAGACACACGTGACCACATTTCAAGGGTGTTTATTGAAACTCAAATAAGGGTGAGATAAACGACTATCTAATCCTAAATCTACAGATGGGAGCAAGCTACGACCATTAAATAATAGTCCTCGTGGTGTCTTGTCCAAATAAAAGGGCCTATACTTAACAAAAAAACAAAAAACAAAACACTCAATTGCAAATCCTTAGCGCTAAATACAAATAGTGTGGAAAAATATGGTTATGAAAAAGAAAATAAGTGTTAAAAAATGATATGTCAGGTTTTCAGGCCGTTGGCCTCCCTTCCCCACGTTTTTAGCACAGGATAAGGCGGTTCACTCAAGCATAGCTCAGTCTGGTTTCATTAGCATGAGGTTACAGTTCACTCCTCAGCATCAGGGCCTCCGGAGTGCAAGTCTCCTTGCTTCTCAAAGTCTCTTTACGCAAAGGGCCTGATGCAACCAAATGTATAACAAGTTCTTTTCAGATTTTCACATCCGGTGATTCAATATCCATCCCGGATCCCCCTCAACCGGGCTCAAATCCCTTTAGCATACAGTTCTATACAGGCTTCCCTCTAGCGGGCTCGAGCCTGCCTTTCACATTTTACACAAAGTTCGTATGTTCTTCCTTTTTGGTTGACTCACGGTTCACCCCGGACACCCCTCTGCCAGGCTCAGATCCTTTCTACACCATTAGTCTCCCTCAGCCGGGCTTGGATCAATGTATACAGCACGTATCGAAGGCTTTTTAAATGTGCACAGGCATTGGCTTTACCCGTTGCAGGACCACTTCAATTTCACAAATTTTCTTTCATTAATGTTCGCACCCTTCCGGATGGATACCTGACAGAGACCTTCGAATGAGCCCCCTCGTGATGCCGGACTACTATGGCTACTGTATTGTGTTTTAGTTTCAAATTGAATTCACTCATCTGCTGTCTTAATTATCTTCTCCATACAAGATTGCCGCTTGCAATCTTGATTTCCACACAGACCTGTCTGGTATCAATCTCCCCAACTCACTGGCTGTGCTGCTTTGTTGTAGGAGGCAAGGACAGTACCCCGGCAGCAACCGCTTCTCCTCGCCTTGACTTGACATACCAAGGCACACAGAATAAGGCACTTTCCTGTCGTGCGCCTGTCTGGGGCCGTATGGCTCTGGGCAATCAGCGCTGTCGCCATATCGGTAAGTCTAGCTCATTCCAACTTGCATCCTTATTCGGCAAATAGTGCTTGCGCACTTCCCCCACATTGCCTATCCGCCCACGGCCCCCCGTAATGTACATTCCCATTGCTCAACGTGTCGGATTGGGGCCACTTCCTAAACTGTATACTTCCCAATGCAAGCGCCCTGATGACTGAGGCCCCACAACCCAACGCCACGCACATCTCCTCTATAAACTCAGCACAAGACTCTTCAAATACCATTGTCATCATACCTCCAACCACACGCTGCCAGCTACTGAACTAACTCAGCTCTCCACTCACAACGTGTGCCCAATGATTTCACGCATATCTGCCGCGACAAATGCCTTAATACGGTCATTGTAAACTACTGTCTACGATCGTCTTTATACTTATTCACTGTGTCGATCTGTACGCTAACTCTGCATCTAGACATCAGCGCACATGTTATTTTTAGCCATGTACCTATGCTAACTACCTGCCAACCTGGCCTTTGGTGTAACTTACTCAATGTTGACCACGCTGCTTATCCTAATTGTGTACACCCGAGTTAATGTTCATATGTTGCCCACTGTGTGTTTTTGATCCTGCCCATTGTGTGCCCACTCTAGCCTGCCGATTGGGAGCACCCAGCCAATGCTAACCCAGGTGCCTCCCCCTTGCACTGCCTACTGTTGCTGTGTTTGCTGTGATTAGGCCAGGTGCCTCCCCATGCATTGCCTATTGCTGCCATATTATCTGGGACTAGGCCCAAGTGCCCCCCCATACATTGTCTATTGCTACTGTATTCTCTGTGACTAGGCCCAGGTGCCTCCCCATGCATTGCCTATTGCTGTCGTATTCTCATTGCTAACCTTTTGTACACGCCATTATGCTGGTCCAGAGTTTTACCGCCGACTGTATTTACCTTGCATTATGTCTCACCCTTAAACTGCCAGCATTACTGGGACCACTACCGCACTGTTATAACACCCCTACTGCAACCCCACCACAGACCTGCCTACACGTCCACCTCTTATTCTCCTGTGCCCTACAACATATACCTAACATGCTCCCCACCTCACACGAGCTATGTCTCTATGGCACCTCGGGCAGCACAGAGCAGCAAAACCCTATGTCGGCAACTATGGTCGACCCTCCTGCTAACCCTTACCTCAACTCACCGTCCCCCTGGCTCGAACACTTTGCCATGAAGCCTACTCCTAATCAACCTTGCTCTGTATCTGCCATAAATCTTAGAATGGGAGCTAGACTCTCCCACTCTTCCTACCGTCCCACCAACACCTACTTGCCAGCCAAACCACCTTGCATCATGCCCACAGCCTTTACCCACCCCCATACACCCTCACCCATACTGGACATTACGCCTGACGCGAGTACCTTACTGCACAGCCCCACTATTGGTCTGAAGGCTGCTCTGATCAACACTAGGTCACTCACGGCTCATGCACTCGACATGGCTGACCTTATAACTACCCATGACCTGGACTTTATAGCCATTACTGAAACCTGGCTCCACGCTGCCTCAGGACCTCCTCTATCCTTAGCAATCCCTGAAGGCTACACGATCATTAGATGTGACAGTAACATGGACCAAACTAAAGGAGGCCGTGTCGCCATTATCCACAAAACCTCAATTAACCTCTGCATCACCACTCCCTGCCAAATTACCTCAGCAGAGCTACTCACAGCCAAGCTAGCCATAACACCCCAACCGGACCATCACACTCCATATCATATAGACCACCTGGCCCGCTATCATAGTTTGCTGAGGACCTCTCCCACAACCTCGTTGACAATACTAACACTAAGTCTCAAATCATTGTATTAGTCGATTTCAATCTAGGTTACCTAGACCCTAACAACGCCTCTGCCAAGGATATCAACAACCTGCTGCTTAACCTAGGTTTCACACAACATGTCACTCTGCCAATTCACTCCAAGGGCAGGCCTCTCGATTGGATAGCTGACCTACACTGTGGCACGAATGTCGAATCCATTCAACCATGTGCATGGACCGACCACCACCTCATCACTTTCAGCATTCCCACCAAAATCATCCATCCCACGCCAAATATAGCGCCCGCCACTGCCACTAGAAATAAGCGTAATATAACTTGCGCCAAACTACTCCCACTTATCCTCCCTGCTCTCAATGATATCTCATCCTCCTGCTCTGACCCCACTGTCTTGGTTGACACGTACAATCAGACAATGCTCAAAGCGCTCGATCTGATCGCGCCCTCCAAACTAAGAAAACCCAAACCCCGTGCCCATCTCAACTCCTGGTTCACGCCACAGCTGAGAACCTTATGTAAGGAAAAAAGGACCCTTGAAGCACGATGGAAAATCCATCCAAAAAGAAGCCAATAAAGCGAATGTCGCCTTAGCAACTCTAAATTACAAAGAAGCCATACTCACGGCAAAAAAAGAGACGTACAATAAACGCATTGAACTTGCCCAATCTAACACCAAGGAGCTATTTAGAATCTTAAAGGAGCTTGAATCCCCTGCCACTCCTCCCGATACCTGTTCCAAAGACACCACCTGGTGTGCCAACATTCAAAAAGCCCTCCTTGGAAAAATCGTCACCCTCCAAACCAAAATCAATGATAAAAAAATGTGTTTGCAGCCCAGACCGCAACACAAACCACCCCAGGCCAATATCAACCCTAACACTGAATCCTTGAAACCCTTCAGCTTCTCACCTCTCTCCATCATTGAAGTTGAACGCATCATCAATAACCTTAAACCTACCAATTCTCAGGGGGACCCCTGCCCTGCTACCATCATTAAGGAAGTCGCTCATAACCTTGCGCCCTTCATCACCAAACTCATTAACTCCTCCTTTAGCACTGGGGTTGTCCCTGACAACCTCAAGGATGCCTGGGTCATTCCTCTCCTGAATAAACCTACCTTAAACGCCAACATACCCACTAACGACCGATCACTACGGTGTCTTTCCTCTTAAAAATTCTCGATCGTGCTGCATACCTACAGTTCCAAGATGACCTAGAAACCAATAATCTTTTGGGTCTGAGGCAATCTGGCTTCCGCCCACAATACGGCACTGAAACAGCTCTACTTGACCTTAAAACCCAGATTGAAGACCTCAAAGATAACGGCAAACTGGCCGTCCTACTCCTTAGATCTCTCCGCAGCCTTCGATTTAGTCAATCACCAAATCCTATGCCGTCACCTTAAAACTAACGCCCACTTCTCGGACAAAGCGACAGCCTGGATCACCTCATTCCTGGACAATAGATCGATGCGAGTTTTCTCCCCTACCGCCACCTCAGAACCCTCCCCAGTCACCTGTGGAGTGCCTCAAGGATCTTGTGTATCCCCGACACTCTATAATGTGTTTACAAAACCTCCATTTGACATTTTGGATCTTCTGGGTGTTACGTATACTTACTATGCTGATGACACCCAGATACTTATCCCCATCACAGGTGACTACAAAACCCACTCACTCGCCATCAACGCCATTTATCAAGTTATCCAGGCCTGGATGGCTCAGCATGAACTATGCTTAAATGACGAGACGGAGCTCATCATCCTTGGCTCCCACCAAAGAATTAGCAAACTTGAACCCTCGTTTAAATCCTTCACCATTGATGGCAACACCATCAAAGTGGCTAAGGACACAAAAACGCTTGGTATCTACAGCGACTCCACGCTCTCCCTATCCAGACAAACCAACGCAGTATCATCGTCGGCTTCATACACTTGCGAGCTCATCACAGCTTGCCGCCCCTTCCTCTCACCAAGTAACTGTACCGCACTAGCCAGGACCTTGGTCCTATCCAAAATTGATTATTGCAATGCCCTCTATCTAGGTACTAACCAATGCAATATGAATCAACTTCAGAGCGGCGCTCAATATCCCTAGGAACCTCCACGTTTCTGACTCCAGACAAGTCTTCGCTGGCTCTCAGTCTCCCAAAGGGTCTCCCTCAAAGCATTCGCGCTCACTCACAAAAGCCTCGCCAATGAAGCCCCTAGCTACCTAGCCTGTAGATTTACTCTACACACTACTGCGAGAACACTCAGAAGTGCCCAAACTAACTGCCTCTCTGTCCCACACTTCAACTTGCAAAGATCCGGTGGGCGCAGCTTCCCCGTCCTAGCAGCCAAGCTGTGGAATTCGCTACCCAATCCACTTAGAGCTGAAACTTCCTTCCCGGCCTTCAAGCGTAAAGCTTCAGCCTGGTTGTCTGCCCAAGACTTGCCATGATTCCTATCTCATAGCGCCCAGGGTCACTACAACAGCATCACTGACTCACTGCTATCACCTGCTCTTACACATTGTATATTTCCTGTATAATTGACCCATTATGTATATCTTATTCAACTGCTTTATTTTACCAGGCCTGTAATTACGGGCTGTATAATTTGTATATATGTATACTCTATTCAAATGCCTTATTTTACCATGTGTGTAACTAAGTGATGCGCCCGGTTGCCCTTGGGCCTGGTGCGCTATATAAATAAATAAAATACAAATACAAAATAC
Organism: Ambystoma mexicanum; assembly: GCF_040938575.1. Lineage (NCBI taxonomy): Eukaryota > Metazoa > Chordata > Amphibia > Caudata > Ambystomatidae > Ambystoma > Ambystoma mexicanum. The sequence goes on from NC_090923.1 coordinate 729,457,643, forward strand.
TATCGGCGCGGGAGAGCCCCGGATACCTCCGACACAAAAGGCAGAACTCTAACTTCAATCCCAGGTTTTACACTTACTACTTTTAAAGGCTCATGAAAGATGTGGCTTGTTGTGGCAAGGGTGTTTCCCTCCGTGCAATCCTCTTCAGTCTTGCTGTCTTCCACCTTGTATTCAACTGCCATCTTGGAACTACTGCTTCCTCAGGTGCGTTCCCTTGCTCAGAGTATGCTTTTGTGCTCCGGCCTTTTATCTGCGTGGTTATAATGATCAGTAATTGCCTGACCCCTGCCTGCCCATTGCATTGGGACATGTCAGGTATACGGATCTGGTGTGAGTCCGGTGAGATGTCTGAGAATGTGTTCGTGTTGAGAAAGGGAGGGGGGGGGGGTGGAGTTCCCAAGTATCCTACTTGGGTAAAGGTGTGAAAGGGAAGGGGATAAGGTGTCTCGCCGTTTGGTGTTTCACTTCCCAAAGACCACCCCCTCCCCATCCAGGTGATTCACCCACACTGATCCACCCCCAGGAACTGGCTCCAAAGTCGAGGGCCTTGTCCTGGCCACCTGGATTACAGATCTCCAGGGACTAGTGGGTGAGACACCTTCAGGTTTCTCACACTGGTGAAATGCCTTTGACCCATGGTGTTCCATATGAACACATTATTTAATCATGGTCTCCACCGCTAAGAACCCAGATAACCATTTCGACTAATTTGCATTAATTTCCCTTTTTCCAAAACTATTACAACCAGTCCCCTGCTGCCCCTCCTTTTACAGGGTTACCTTCAACATATAGCTGGCATCCAGTTTACCTTCATCTTGCATAACATAATTTTCATCTATCTGGAGATGGTACCCCATTAAAAAAAAGAAATTATCATATACGTCATGACCATCTCACTTGTATAACAAAGTTCCCTTTTAATTGTTTTTTCCACTTTTTCAATAATATCTACAAAGTCTATATTACTAGAACACAACACGCGTAAGGCCAGTATTAAACTGCATCAATACAGTATGCATGCCTGGTTCAACCAGATTACTTTCCTGCCTGGAAAGAAGTCTGTGATTAAAAATGACTTATGCCCATCTCCTGCTCCTCCTCCACCCCTCACTTCAAATGGTTGGGCGCACAATACAGGTAACCTATCCGCCATACCTTGTTCTACACTTTTAATCACATTATTACAATTCTCATGGGGTTTGATACGCAGTACAGACGGCCCGACTAACTTACAGTGGTCTACTGCCCTTATTACATTGTTTACAACTCGCGGCCATGTTTACACCCATATTTGTACCATCCTCAGTCAGTTGACTCCTTTCCTCATCTATTCCCAGACCTAGGCTTTCCATTGGCTTCATGTACAGCCAATGACTGCAGGGCTTTTAATCAGTGTCTCTCTTCATTACTTTTTCGTCTGCGTTTGGCTTTGGCTTTTTTTCCTTTCCTTCTGAGTGTTAGCCATATTATTAGAGGCGTCCTTATTCTCAACATGATTTGTTAATTATCTTTCTTTTTACCCAATTTGGATTTCAATATGTTCAGTCTCTTCAACCTACATCTTTCCTTCTGCGTGATGTACACACCTTCATTGTCCTCCATCTCTATTATGGTGCTATTTCGTTGTTCTTCTACCCCTTGTCTGGTCATCTTGTCTTCCATTATGAGTTCATCGGGTACTCTCATGTTGTCTCCAAACCTGCTTCCTCTGTGCAAAGAAGTGCATTCTGTGTTATTTAGATCCACGTTATTTGTGTGCCAACTGATTAGCTAGAGTCTCTCCTTGGATATGTACATCTTCATTTATTTACTACATAGTTTTAAAAGTACTTTTAAGGCAAATTGCATAGTGCTTAAGGTGGCATCATCGATAGCAGTAAGCTCTGAACACTCACTCATTTACTTCACGGGAGCATTCCACAAACCTTACTGATGACGTTTATAGTCTGGCACCAGATAAAACATTTCTTGTGGCAGGCAAGTCTATGGCTACAGTTGATAGGCCTGCCTCATTCTATGTATTAGTTGCTGCAGTTAACAGGACAGCCTCATTTCCGATGTGGTCATTGTTAAGATGGATTTCTGAACTCTGACCTGGTGGGCAGAGGTTCAGAAGGCCAGCCTAGTTTCTCAGAACAGGGTAACCTTCTGGACAAGCCAGACCAATCACGTTAGCATTTGCGGCGGTTAAGACTAGGTCTCAGGAGGGGCGAGGGTGATCGAAAGCCCACAATGAGCACACACAACAAACAATACCACAAATTACTCTCAGTCAGGTGTATATTAAAAATATATATATACATTTATTAAAGGCCTTTTAAGTAAAACACAAAGTAAATATTCAGCAGTAATAAAACCAACACAACACTATTCTAGCAAACATGTATACAGTCACTAATGGCCTAAAGGAATAGTGCACAGTATTGATCCAAAAACTGTAAAGAAAGGGGTCACACAGTGCAGATATCGTTCAGGCAGTCCTTCACAATTCAAACCCTAATTAAGAGGCAATCCAGTCCTTAAAATGTGTGAAGCCTTGAGCTCAAAAGTACTTTCGGTGCTGGCCCACACAATCATGAGGTTAAGCCAAAACAGGGTCTCTACAGGGGGCTGTAGCCACTCAGGAAGGTGGGTGAGACAGTGAAGAATAAGTTCCCGCTATTCGAGGAGGGTCTCCCCAAGAGGGCAGAACAGGATCGAAAGTTGGGAATAGCTTGGTAGCGCAGGTTACCTCAATAAAGAATAGTTGCCCTCAGGGGACACTCGTGTGTAAAAATGGATGGGTGCGCCAGGGACAACTGTTAAGAATTGCAAGTACTCACTGGCACTCAGCGCACTCCACACCAAACTTGGGCAGTTGAGCCCACTTCGGTCGCAGGTTCCAATCCTGCAGTTCCACATCTATGCGGCTATCAGGGGCTGTGTTCGTTCCAGGAATGATTCTGTGGTGGGACAGTGGCGAATTCTCCGCTCCTGATGAAGAGATCAGGCCAGATCTGCTGCAGCAAGTCTTAGGGCACATGGGGACACAGCAGCAAGGAACCCACGAGGTTAGTCACCACAGCTGGGCGACACGGTGACCGCGTATGCTCGGGTTCAGGCGTGCCAGGGGAAGGAAAAGGGACAAGATGGCCAAAGGACAGAACAAAGGACCTCGTGGCATGGCCATTTTAGGAACTGGCCACTGTCCTGGGCCAAACGCGGTTTGGATCATAGAAAAGAGTTGAAAACACATAAAAAGTAGCAGCTGCCACCAGCTCTGTCCAAGGCACACTTGTACATTCACCAAAAATCCTTTGAGGGTGTCTAGGGCCTATAAATGTAAAAGGGACCCGAGCGCACTGTAAGGTACTTTGTGCACTGATAAAATGTTGCTAAGAAATTGTAACAAAGTGAAAGACTAAGGGAACCAAAGTCTCCCAGTACTGTCAGTCTTAAGGGCATGTCAGTTTCCCCATAACAAAATGAGAAAAAGCCCAGTAGAGTACAGCAGAAGGCTGGGATCCACTAGCAAAATTCAGGCTAGAGTGGTCAGACAACAGTAAAAAGTTGGGGGGTACACAACTGAAGGGAAAATAACCAAATACATGGAAATCTTTCCTAACCGTCATGAACTTGATTGTTTGTAATTTAATTCTGCAAAGAGTAACATAAATTCAGTAGGGATGGTCATACAGTGCCAACTGTGACGTTAGTCCCATCATTGTGCGCCTTTGTAATATTGTTTCTTTCATCATGTGTTTAGGGTATTAATTTCTTCGTCTCACGTATTAGTGATGTTATTTCATCATCATGCGTGGGCTCGTCAAGCCTTCAGGATTTGATAAAATACCCTGTTATTTTTGCTTTCCCTGCTCGTATCTGAGCCGGCATTATCCAACTTGGCAGGTGTTAAAACCTGCAGACTGTTGGCCGAGCAACTAGGTAGACAACCCTTCACAAGTGGCCTCTTTGAACGCAAATTATAACTTCCTTTTAACTTCTTTTGTTTATCTATCATGGTGATTATCAATATACAAAGAAGGGTAGAACTTCATAGTGGTGCTCACACTAGAGTAAATGGAGAAAGTAAAAACCACAATGTAACACGGTCTCGGTTTCCACTCACCGATAGTCGCGTTCCCTCTCCTCTCAGAGCCACCGAACTGTGCGTACACTTGTCCGCACTTGCACGGCACCTAGGATATTATAGGTCCAGCACTGCTAGATGTGCTCAGAGTTCCAAATTTAGGCCAATTAGTGATCCAACTTCCACTGCTAGCCTGCTGCTGAACTGTGTGGACACTTTACACAAATCCACTGCGCACAAAGCCTTTCCGGACAACTTCAAATTAATTACACACCAACAGCGAAAACCAAAGAGGATGCCGAATCGCAATGATACACCGAAGCACATTCGAGCCGCACCACTCACCTCAACCGACTTCCAAGACTGTGAATCCCTCCTCGTCCAGATCGAACTCAACGACAAAGCCAACATAGCGTTCCTCCTGATCTACAGACCACCATCCTACAACCGTAACTTTGCGACGAACTAGCAGACTCCATCGCCATTTTAACAACCTACCATGACAACTTAGTCATACTGGGAGATGTCAACATCTGGTTTGAAAAAGAAAACAAAAACTCAGCACACTCACCCTGCACACTCCTGGAAACATTGCACTTCAAGCAAATAGTAAACTGATCCACCCAAAATTCCAGACACACCCTGGATGCAATCTTCTGCAAAGAAGGACTATGCGCATCCGTGCCACCTACACCAAATGGTATGGAGTGACCACTACCTGATGCCATTCTACATCAAACCCCAAAACACGCTTACTGTCCGGAAAGGAAATACTCCACACAACCAAGAAAAGAAACTAGAAGAGCCTAGACCTGGAGTCCTTAAACCTAGTAGACTTGACCCTAACCTTCCCAACACCACAGAGCCAACCGAAAAAACGCCAGGCGCAGCAGAAAACACACTCAGCATATGGATTACCGAGGCCCTAGACCACCTGGCACGAGCAGAACTTTTCAAAGCCACAAAAAAAAAAAACTTTCTGAAAAATGGGTCAATTAAGAGCCAAAAGTACTCCAAAAAAAAAACTTTCAAAATGGAAAAAACTTGAGCAAATAGTACAAATGACAGGACAAAATAAAATATCAAAGACAGCTCAGACTATACAAATCAACAGTACTCAAAGCAACTAATAAATAAATACTACGCTACAAGAATTGAATCGGCAAACAATCCACAGAAATACATTTTCAAAATCAAAGAGAAAATAATCCTACAAGAAAGTTGTCATCCCGACACAATCACTATGTGACAGCATCACCAACCACCCAAGATCAAAAATAGAAGCAATCCAACAGACCATCAACACAACCATCGATAATACAACCACAACCGCTGAACCACAGACAACAGGCAAAACACAGACTATAGCAAGACCCACCTGCCTAGAACCAATCACCAGAGAAATCTTCTCCACACTGACCAAGGACCCCAACCTTGTAGGATCCCCAAGGGACCCTTAACCCCCCGGACATCTTCTCAGAAATCCTCAACCACAAAACCCCAGTGACACACTTCCGGAACCTAATGAACCGGTCACTTAAAATAGGAATCTTAACAACCGCCTTCAAATCAGGAGACTCGAGCAACTACAGACTGATATCCAACTTGTCCTACTGAGCGATGATCCTGGAGAACCATGCATAGAAGACCCTACTTAAATACGTTGAAACAAACTGAATACTCGGCCACTCGCAAGTTGGCTTCAGACCAATGGGAGGAACAGAATCAGCACTCCTATCGATATGCGACGACCTGAAAATAAATGCAGACACTGTTGCCCAATCTTCTCTTGTACTACTGGACATATCTGCAGCATTCAACACAATTAGCCATGCAACACCAATAAAAGGACTCATGGAATGTGGCCTACAGGAATCCGCACTAAAGGTGGCTTACCTCATTCCTCACAAATCAACCAAAAGAACCTACTTGCCACCTTTCAACTAAAACATCAAAAACATCTCCTGTTGAGTTCCACAGAGATCTAGCCTCACTGCCCTGCTCCTAAACATCTACATGTGCCTCCTGATGAAAATCATTCAAACCCACAGACTAACCGTCAACAACTACACAGGCGACACACAATCGATTGTGAAGATAACCACGACCAAGGAAACAACTTCCTCAAAACCTGTCTCACAGACATCTACAACTGAATGACAACAAACAACCTCAAAATTGAACCTGGCAAGCACAGAAATAATGTTCTCACCCACAGAAACAATGCAACCAACCCACAACTGGACTGGCCGGCTGGCATTGGAACACAACTAGGGACTGCCAATAACCTAGGAATTTTCATGGACAACGGACTATCCCTGGAACCGCAAGTCATTGCATATGCTAAAAAGTATTATATATATACATATATATATATTATTTCTAAATGTTAGAGGTACAGATACAGACCACTAGGCCTTCACAAGTTACGAGACCTGAAATTATATTCCTAGTTTAAAGTTATGTTATGTTGAGTGAATTTGTTAAGCACAGCGAAGATCAGAGGGTATCTTGGCGCTGGAGGACCAAAGTTAACCAGAAGGAGGCCACAAGGCTGAGGAGAAACATCTCCACTAGACATTACTGAACAAACTTACGTTTTCTCCTAAAAGACAAATGGTCCTTACACGCTTGCAAAGGCAGGGGGATAGGGTTCCAAAGAGGCGCAGCCACTACTGAGCCACTACTGAGAAAGCCTGACCACCATTTGTGCTTCTAGACACCAAAGGGACGTGAAGAAGCAGTGAATCAGCCCAGAGGAGATTACGTGAAGGGACATATTTAACAAACTTTTCCTGGAGATATATTGCGCCCGAGCCATGGTAGCCCCGGTGAACCAAGCACAAGGACTTCAACTTGACTCCAGTATCCACGGGGAGCCAGTGAAAGTCCCATAGCATCTAAGAAGTAATAGCAAATGTAGGCAAACCCACAGCCAGGTAGTATGCAGAACTTTGTAAAACCTGCAGACACAGAGTCAGGAATTTAGGTTGCGCAAGAAGCCGAGAGTTACAATAATCAAGAGTACCCGAGATGGTAGCAGAAACCGCCAAACATATCCTATTTCTGGAATAAAGGGCAACATTTTCCTCAAGGTTTTCAGTTTGAAAGGGCCAGAGCAGCATTGCACTCTAATCTCAGATTACAGAGAGTGAGGATGTATCAAAGAAACAGATCACAGAAACATGGATTTCTCCATAAAACACCACTGTCACTGCCTCTCTGACCACCCTGCAAATCTTTTCGTCATGCCCCAATTCCCATTGCTCGGGGAGAAGGTATTGGCATTCTTTATCAACCTTCTTTTTCACTTATCTCTTCGCACCTTTGGCTCTCCCTACCTACTCTTCCATTGAATTCTCTTATAATAATAATAATAATAATATCTTTTATGAACCTTATTCTATTTCTTTCCTGTTTATCTATCAATCTCCTGACCCGGCAGGCTCCTTTTGCGATGACATTGGTCATCTTTCCCATATTCTTCCTTCTCCCACCCATCCAATACTGCTGGGTGCCATCAATCTTCACCGTTTGTCGACACACTCCACTCTCCCTTTTCTCTCAATGTTTGACTCTTATTTCCTTCACCCTCTTTATACTCCTCTGTCTCACATTTCTGGTTCCTGACTTGATCTTAGTTGTACTTCTCCTTTTCTGTCACTCCTGTTTTCTCACTCCCAATCTATCTTTCTGACCACCATCTTCTTTGGTATCTTACCTCACTTCTTTAACATCCGTCTCTCAACCTCAACTTTACCCTCATCATTTAAGCATGCCTGCATCTTCCCAATTTTAAAGAAGCCTACTGCCGACCCATTACTGGTCTCAAATTTTTCATCCTCTCTCTCAAAACTGCTTGAACTGTCTCTAATTTTATTTCCAACACCTCTATCCTTACACAATTCCAGTCAGGCTTGCGCCCTTGTCACTTCTGAAACTGCTCTTCTCTCAGTTTTGAATTCACTACACGCTCTAAACATTATTCCCTTCTTATTCTCTTGGACTTCTCTACTGCGTTCAACACCGTTGACAACTCCCTTCTGTTGGCGTCCCTTTCCTCCTTTGGTTTCACGGGTTCAGTCCTTTCCTGGTTTCAATCATACCCGTCTCAAGGAACCTTCTCTGTTTCACGGGCTGGCAAATCATCCACATCCTTCTTGCTCGCCCATGGTGTTTCTGCAAGGGCCCATTCTGGCCCGTTTTCTGCTTTCTCTGTACACTTCCCCTCTTGCAGAAGTTATTTCTTCCCTTGGTCTTGCACACCACTTTTTCGCGGATGATTCACCGCTTTACTTTTCCTTTTTGTTCTTTTTCCTCTGCTATTCACCACACTCTCTGCTTGTCTTGCAGCCATTAAATCTTGGTCGTATTCTCACTATCCGACACTTAATGCTGGGAAAACATAGGTTCTCTTTTTCCCCCCGCTAAAATTCTTCCCCCTTCTCTTCCTCCATCCTTGTTTTCCGCTTCCAATCGCTCTTATAGCTTGCAATCTGGGGCTCTTTCTTGACTCTAATGTATCCTCCTCTCGCCACGTTTTCTAAACCATCCGAGTGCTGTCCCCCCAAAACCAATCGCCTCAAGGTGCGGACACAAAGTAGCAAGGTCAATTGTGTTGACCTCAGCCAAGAGGTCCAACGGGATTAACAGTCCAACGGCACCCTGGTCAAGGATCAGAGACAAATTGTCAATGACGGCGACCAAGGCTGACTCCATTCCCATTGAGGGGCGGAAGCTGGACTGGAAGACATCCATAACAGCAAACTGCTTAAGGAAATCCCCCAGTTGCCTCCAGTATTTCATAGAAAATCCCAACAGATAAATTGGTTGGAAATTGGATCATACAGCAGGATCCAGGCTGGGCTTCTTCAAGAGAAGGGAATCCAGAGCACACTTCAACACCAGGATCTGAGGAATAGATCCCGAGGACAGGGAGAAGTCAACTACATTAGAGAAGATTGGCACTAATTCACTAGCACCCTGTTTTTCATCTTAAGCAGAATACAACCCCTAGGAGAGGAATATTTAAGATGCATTATAAATTTCCCACACCTGAATCTCAGTGGCAGGCGAAAAAGCCAAAAAAGGGGAATTAATCCAGACAGAGGTGGCTAAAGGAGCATGCGTAAAAGCCATAGGGTCAGCCGGTCCAACAAAAATATTCTTTTGAATCTTTGCCATCTTTTTGTTAAAAAACAGTCGACAGTGAGTCACACAGAACTTGAGAAACTGTGATTTTAGAGACAGCAGCCATAGGAGAGGAAAATTCCCACACTACAGCAAAAAATAGCTCTGTGATATTTAAGGAGAGCTATTATAAGAAGAGCTTTGTCGCACTCTACAATTAAGCATGACGCAAATGCCGTTCTGCCTGCTTGCAGGGAAATTAAAGCAAACACCTCAGTCGTAACACTAGTCACACAAGTGCCTAGATAATTATATTCAGCCTGAATCATGACATAGGAGTCCCTAACGGCAGATGCCATAACTAAGGCGGTTGTATTGATATTAAGCTTATAACTGTAATATGTGGCATTTTATTAGCCAACTGCTGGATGAACTTTACATAATCAGTATTGTGACAAAGTCCACTGTCTGGTTTTGGAAATCGCCACAGCAGTCACTCAGTCAGATAGGTGTCAGCTCAAGCCATTAAATGTGAGAGCCCCGAAGTAAAGGGTTGGCAGGTGGATGCGACATGGAAAGATCTACAGAGGAAGCAGAACTTGGAAAAAGGGGAGAAGACTGCGGCAACGTCAATCTGGGAGCAATACAGAAGCCATAGTCAAAGGACAGCGGTACAGAAGAAGTGAGGAGAAAGAAAAGCAGGCCAGAGAACAAGAAGTTGGGAGGAAGATCAGGGCTTGCCAACCAGAAATGGCAGGTTTGGGTGGACCAGTTCAACCCCAGTCAGGCCAAGGTGATGGGCGGAGGAACAAGACTAGGTCAGAAGGAGTATGGTCAGTTTAGAGAGGGGAAGAGGAAGACTGTTTGGGTCCAGTCATCCTGGCCAGAGAGGCACCTCTCTAGTTCTCCTTCCCGAGCCACAAACACTCACACACTCACACACTCACTCACATGGACTGTTAACAGTGTAAGCCCAGAGGTACATGACCCCAGAAAGTCTGAACCTACAAAGTAATAGAAGAGGTTAAGAGGTTTCAAGAACTGGTTATCCCAAAATGCCAGAGAAGAGGGAGGTAGCCAACTTTACCAGGAACTCTAAAGACAGAGAAGCCAGAGGGTTTGGAAAGTATGAGCCTGCAATGCCAAACGAGGGGAGGTGGAACAACCTCCCAGTAACTAATGACTTGCACTTTACCACCAGAGGCAGAGGTGCAGGCCATCCACATGGGCGGGAGAGACATTTCCCTTGAGGAGATCAACCAGACAATTACTGCTGTTATTATTCTTTTGCGAAGGAAGTGCCTAATTACCTTTGGTTTGCTCACATTGTAATAATACCAATGGATCAACACTGTGTGGTCAAGGCATCTTTTTGTTAGCTGCTGGCTTCTCCTGAAGCAAAGGTTTACTTAAAGACAATGTGCCTCTCCCAAGCTCTGAATACCTATGGAGACCAATTCCCTATTATACCCAAGCCTACAGCCCGAGGTCAAGAAACACCCACCAAATTCTACAGGACAAACAAAAAACAAATCTAACGTTGATAAAAGATCACTGAGTATGGAAGTAAAGATTTAAGATCCCCCTTGGATCCCATTTTAAAGCCTGAAGAAAAGCTTCCCAGTTTTAAGAGAATCCTTACAAATTACATATTCAGAAGGCTTTCAACTAGCCACCATGCAGATTGGGACCCCAAACCCCCCCCCCCCCCCCGAGATGGACTGGGCAACTGGCTGGTCAGCACACACTGAGGAGAACATACATGGATTGGTCCTTTACTGAGGGACCCTTTCTTATTAAGGCCGGGCACTACAGTCATCTGAAGTGGCAACATACAACCCCCTACCCACACCCAAACATTAAATGAATTACTAGCAGTACACTCAATACCCCTCAACCCCTCCCCCCGCCCTGCCGAGTAGTGCAGTAGTCGCACATATCCAGATATTGGCACCCGTCACACCAGTGGGGAAAGGCAGGTGCAGATTTTGCAGCCAATTCTCCAGGTACGGCTTTGACAGCTTACCTTCCACGGTCTGCGGGTAGGGATGTGCGATGATGTTCAGGGACTGGTCCTCTGCCATCTCCTCCGTCATCAGTTGGTCTGTGCCGTCCCGTCCAGTCTTGGGGGTCTTCTGTAAAAACAGGGCTACTCGCTTCGATTCCGCCTTTTAGCTCCTTATGTGAACAAAGAGTAAGGCAGACAAAAGTATGAGGTTGAGAGATACACCACAGTTTTGACACATCCACGCAGAACACTGACAAAAAGTCTATTTTAATGGGTGCTATTTGTGGTCTGCATCTTTAACCTATACTGGTTTATTTTCATCAATGGTGAATTATGACACAGCTTGTAGTTTCACTATGCACCGCAGGTTTTCAATTACTCCAGACACTACAGGAAAAAAACCTGGGTTCCTCTGAGGAACTGCTATCCTGTTCCTATTGATCAATCTCCCATGCAGGGATCCATTTGCTCATTGTACATCTACAATGCAACTTCTATGCAGGGTACCAGGCTTTTTCTTGATCAGTTACCCTTGTATTGCCTCCGGGCCTACCACGCACTTAGGGCCATGAACTGTAACCCTACAGTCCCTTGTTCTTCTTGCACTACCCAAGGCTGCGCTGCCCTGGCTGCACTTACTCAGAGCATTGCTGCCCTGGTTTCCCCTCCCCTCTCCCCTGCACTCTCCCCCCCTTTCTCCTTGCAAGACTCGTTCTCGCACTTGCATAATCTGAATGACACAAGGCCTAGTAAGATCGTTGTCTTGTCCTCCCTCTGTCTTCCCTCCCTTGTCTTGTAGCGCCTAGAAACACTGGAGTACAGGCGCGTTATAAATTACTTATCATATCATGTCAATCCAGCCTGTGCAGCGAAGGGAAACAGCTTTATTTATTTAGGAGTACTGGCTGTCAGAGGCAAAATACTCATCAACATTAAAAACTAGTATTGCATATTAAAAATTAAGAAAATAAAACCTTAGGACCTGCAATTAATAGGTTTAGGGCAAGGGTATATGTAACCACAAAGTAATGTAATGTGGACACTTAAGGAATGGATTCGATGGATGCTTTGACCCAAATTCTTGATGTTTTTTTCGACATTTGCAAAGAGTGCACATTACTGGGCAAAACACATTCCTTCTACTCCAAAGGAGGACCTTTCTCTTAATTTGCATGGTACACCTGCCCTGTGTGCCACATGTCGGGCTCAAAGGATAGCACAGTTCAGACAAGGGATTGTGGACATTTACACATATGAAATTGGAATAGAAATGTAAAAAAAAAAAAATAGTGAAGGTGTGGAAGAAGTAGACTAGCAAACAGGCAAGCTGGCTGGGTTCACAGAGTGCTCCCTGCCACTGCAGTCTGGAGACTGGAGAGCCGCACAACAGGCCTGTTACCATACTTCGGAAGGAACAAACAAAAGCCCTGTAAACCCAAACGCCTGTGCTCTGGATAGGTGCCTCCTTACCCTGGTGATGTCACTGTAGATACCTACCAGTTTTATGGCGGACCTACAGTCACTGATGCCAGTTGTGGCGCATACTGGTCAAATCCCCCTCTACCACCACGCTGTTGTGGTCTGTGGGCCCTTTCTGGGCAGTTCTTACCGGTTGCCCTTTGTGCACTCAGTATGCCACTGAATTATTAACCTGGCGCACTCAAACTACTGTGCTACAGATTTGGTACAGTATAAAAGCCTATTAACATAACACTGTCCCAAGGGAAGAAGGGAATTTGTGTGGCAAGACTGGAACACTGGAGAGGCAAGACGGTGGTGAGCCAGCAATCCTGATCGGGAAGATTCCAGTGGCTGGCCCTGGGGGAACATGGCAGCATCTCCAACAGTGGTCTTCTTGAGGTCAGGCATAGGGCCAAGGCAATTTTCTTGCTGGAGAGAGGATACCTGGTGGGGTGAGACGAGATCTAAATCATAGGACATTAATAGGAGGAAAGGATGTGGTCATGGCATTTAACAGGGTTGCAATTTTGATGAATGATGCACTGTATGAACATGTAGGGGAGAGGACAACCTCTCCAAATTGACTTTACCTGCATGGGTCAATCTCTCAAGTTGAGATGTCAGATTTGGTGGGGTGAAGAATAGGGTTCCTAGTGACCTATCAAGTCAAGCCATCATGAACAATTGGTGCAGGACAGAAATAAATACACCAAAACCAATAAGCTGAACTAGGTGGTTTTGAAAGCAGAAATCAAGGCAGACGCACTGGAACGCATCACTACAATACTGCATATAGATCACTCGAACAACCAAATGAGGTGAAGCAGCTACAGGCGCTCACAATTAAGCTTCTAAAAGTACACACAGGACTGGGGAATCATGCAGCGCTACTAGAGAACTACCAAAGAGCAATTTAGTGAGTCTGGTGTGGCTCCTGCAAGGGGTAGGCAATCCAACCTGTTGAGCTTCTGTTTGATGTGGTATCAGGAACAGCTGGACATGCCGAGCGACATTCCACAGAAGACAGTTGTCAAGTGTTACTGTCTTAGGGGAGGGGAAGAAAAGGTGGCTAGAAGATAAGGAGGTTTATAAGCAGGGCAATAAGCGAGGAGTTGCGTTGGAGGACAAAGGCCTAAGTGGGGTTTGAAGGGGAATTAGTGTGTGCCCCAGTGTTCAAGGTGATCAAATCGCCTAAAGAGAACTTTGGAGCCCATGAAGGAGTTTCTTGTAGAGAGGTGGTTAAAGAGAAGCATCCTTTTCCCCGCAAAAAAAGTGATTGACACAAATGACGTCTCTAATCCAAAGTAGGTTGGTGCCATGAGGGACTCTTTGAATGATAGCGGCCAAGAAGCAGGCAGTGAGAGACTGGATAGAAGAGTGGTCTGCTTTGGGGCACTGTTGTCTGCTCATGGGCCTGTTCACAGGAGAGGGGTCTACCCACTGCATTATCTAGGAAAGTTGTGCATGGTTTTGGGTCATGAGAGCATATCAGGGAGTCTTTTGCCCCCATGATCTAAGTTGGGGGATACTGGACTAGTGCAGTGTTTACGATAGTTGTGACCGGTCAGGAAGATCTAGACAGTGGAATTCCGTTCATTTTGTTTGATTTGAAACGTAAAATAGTAACTACCACTAGCATGCAAACCCATAGGCCATGTAGGTGGGCAGCAGACCACATCATTTTACCCACCTGGGTTCTGTTGAGTAACATATCTAGATGGTGGGAGTATGCCAACAATAAGCTATGAATGAGGACATTCTGAAAAATCCTTGTGCTTAAAATCAATTCCTCATTTTCTACACCGGTTCCCTCTGTGGATCTGGGCTTCTCCATGCACAACATGCCAGGCACAAAAGCAGTTTATATAAATCTGGGCCCCTGAGTGAACTGTACCATTCCTGGTTGTAACTTTGCCATAAACTGAGCACCTGAGTACTGATGCTCGAGCGAGTAGCATATCTGGGAACTGTTTTAATTGCCTCAACAAAAACAGTGTTTTGAGTTTGGGTAACCTTCCAAATCAGTGGGGAGTAAATATATGCCCTGAATTGAATAGCAGGGTTTTTCCAGTTGTCCCAAAAGGTCTTTTTAGTGGGTGGGTGAGAGTGGGTAAAAATGGTGCATTTTATAACATTCTTCAGGAAGAATTTATCATATTTACAGACAGTAAAGGCAGAACACATGATATATTGCCATATTTCGTCTCGGAATTATGGGACAGCACCACATAGGAGCATTTCAAAGAAGAGTCATGTAGAAGCAGGGGCACTGCTGAACAGCCAGCACAATAGCTGCAATCCATTGATCCTCCGTGGCCGCCTCAGATAATCTGCCCGCTCTACATTCATATTGGGTGCCCAACGGGTAAAAAATAAATGTTCCGCTTTTGGAAACCCTGCTGCGCCCACTGGCCGAGTTTCATGGCTCTGCGTTTATCCTTGGTTAAACATTTGATCCCCCCCCAGTCACGATAACGCAAATTTTAAACAATTGATGCAGAGTATGCAGGATGGATTTGCCTCTATGACGGACAAGCTGGATGGCATAGCCAGCAACAGTCGCTCCCTTATTAGCAAAATGAAGCAGGTGTGCTCCTGTAACGCTTACCTCTGGTGCCCTGCAGGAGTGCCTGGTTCGGACTGTTTCCGAAGCGTTTCCCCCACTGGATAGACTGGTTATGATGGACACCCAAACCACTCCTTCCCCACTGTCCCACTGAAGTACTGTAGCCCAGTGACCACTGTGGTTGGCAGTGGCCCGGTAGGATTCTGAGCGTCTGGTAAGATGTGCAGAGGTGTCTGGATGGATACCTATGGACAAACAAGTACAGGTATTCAGTATGTGTCTCCTGTCTCCAGCCAGCTGTGACATACAAGATGCTGAGGGTGCGGAGGTAAGTCTTTGTATAGCACTGCTTTGTGTTCTTTCTAGAGTGCTAGCAGCTTGTGGCGCGAAGCGCGGCTTGTTTTGTATTGTTCGTTCTTGTCTGGTGGAGCGGTGTGCTTTAACAAGTTTTCTGCAGGTGTGGATTATGCGAAATGCCGTTCCGGATCGGGCCGCAGCACGAAGAAGGATTGGAGCGTCAGTCAAGCTGGATTGCAGCCGACTGACAGCTTGTTCTGTTAAGTGCGGTCTCAATGGGGAATTCGGGTGGGTATTGTCTTAAATTTCAGACTCCTGTAGTTTCTCTATTTCAGGATCTGCAATTGCAGCGGGACCCGATCAGTGAAGATTCCAAGTAAGTATCAAGAACTGAGACGCTACGGAGCTCGGTCAATAAAGTCTTCAGGTAAGTATGGATGCGAACGCAGATTCCAAACACAGATGATTTTGGACATGCACCAGTAAGGTAAGAGTCCCCATGCACGTGGAAACAGAAGCAGTAAGCATTACACTGCTCTTGCAGGTAGCAAAAGAAACACGAAGCACAGGGTGTGTCCCGGGGTGTGGTTTTATAGCCTCGGGCTGCACCCTGTAACACTAGACCACCAGGGATCTCAGGACAGTAGGGGGCCATCTTGAGTTCCACAGCAGGTCCTAACTTTGCGGCCATGTTGGTGTGGGTCGTAGTAGCTTCCTAATAAACGCATGCGCAAGCCAGCCACCCTGAAGTCCCTTCCTACATTACCATATGAGGGTGTGCCTTGTGCTCTCGTGAATGTGCCTTGTGTTCTCACTGTGTTCATGACAGCTCCAAGGCGACTGAAGCGAAGTCGCGCATTGGGTTGGCGGAGGACGACATTGCAGTACTTAAAATGCAAACGACGGGAATGGCCAATGATTTGAAGAGGGCCCTAGTCAAATGCGACAACCGAGTCCAGGTCTAGGAGGAATAACGTCCACATAGTAGGGCTCCACAAGGGCTTTGGCCACAGCCCCATGGAAAAGCGATGGAGAATCTCCATAAGGAAATAGATGGAATCCAGGCCTTCACCTCTGCATTTGAGATCTAAAGAATGCCTAGAACCCGAGGCCAAAACCGGGAGCCCCTCCTCAGCCCATTATTGTGAGCCTTTAGAACTATCAAGACAGAGACGCTATATTGCGTGAATACAATGTTAGATCTTGGCCTTGATCGTACTGGCAAAGCGCCCCGATCATTATCAAAAGCAGCAATTTGCATTTTGTCCTCTAGGATAGATCTCTTTCTGATATCGGAGTGCATGGTAGGGCAGACAGTATTGACCGATGTACTCCCCTGTACATATTCTGATCACTTTCCGGTATTACTCTCCACGCAATGGGGTGCGATGCACTGGGATCGTGTAGCGTGGCACTTCAAATCATTGACATTGCAGGACCTGGTGTTTAAGACCGTCAGAGGAGGATATCCATATAGGTTTAGTAAACTAATGATAATACTGCAGTAATGCAAGGCACGCTTTGGCAAATGTTCAAGGTGTTCATAAGGGGGATGGGGAATCGGCGTGCCTAGAGCTATTTGTAGGGACATAGCCTGTAGTGAAAGTGGTCTTCATGCTCTGGAAGGTCGATATGTTGTTGCACCCGCCCACAGTATACTGGCTGAAATCAAAACTCCCACTGGAGAAGTGTATACTACATACATACCGAGAGGTAAAGTACTTTGCAAGACCCACTGCGGCTCACAGATCTGGGCAAGAGGAGTGTCCAGGTAGGGAGCAGTCTACTATGGTCCAAATGGGAAGAGCCCCAAACTATATAATTGGGGTGTGCGATGAGTCCATGTGATGCAGCATTCCGACCAGGGCATCAGTGATGTCTTCACTTTTATAAAAACACTATATCAGGCTCAAGACGAAGTGGGCCTGGAGGCACTCCTGGAGTCCATTCCGATGTTGATTCGATTCTAGCAGATCGCACCAAAGGGCAGCTGAAAACTCCTTTCACTGCAGAAGAAATACTGCAGGTAATTAGGGACCTAACAAGAAAAGAAATCTGTGTGGGAGGAAGCCGCACAGACGGCACAGCTCATGGAGAGGCTCAGGGAAGCTGCGATTTTAGTTTTGTTAAAACCTGGTAAGCCTCACGAGGACTGGTTAATAAAGATTGCCATCTCTTATAAACATGGCCACTAAAATCTAAGCCAATGTTATCGCCAATAGATTGCTTTGTTTGTTTGTTTGTTACATTTATAAAGGCGCACCAGACCCGGGAGTACCAGGGTGCAACAAGGATATGCTAAGCTCACAAAAGTTATCTTCTGGATATTCTGTCAACTAGGTAACTCAGTGCGACATTGTGTAGTGTTTTATGTGTCAGGGAGGTGATTTTTAGCTGTATTTTGTGATGGGTAGATAGCCATTTGTGATGTCGTCTGATTGCAGGGATGTGCACTCTTTTGTTGATGCCTAGTGCAGCTCTAATGGCATTGTTCTGTAGTATTTGGAGTTTTTGGATAATGGTTTTATTGGCACTGCTGTATAGGGCGTTAAAGTAGTCTAGTCTTGATAGAATTAATGCTCTGGCCAGTATAAGGCAACTGTCATTAGAAAGGAAAGGCCTGCCTGCTCTAATCAGCTTACATGTGTAGGCTGTGGTAGAAGCCAGAGTTGTTGAAGGGCATCGTTGCGTCGAGGTAGAAACCAAGTGTTTTTACCTCTTTGGAGACAATGGTGTTACCGTCGATGATGAAGGAGGCATATTCGTGACCTAGTTTGGAAATGTTGGAGGGGGAGCCGAGTATTATCAACTCTGTCTTGTCATCATTCAGGCATAGGCCGTGAGTGGCCATCCATGCCTGAATGATGAGATAGATTCTATTCACCAACGCCAAGTCCTTGCCATGATCCCCAGAAAGAGGGAGGAGAATCTTTAATTAGTGTAGGTGACACCTAGAAGGTCCAGATCGTCGAACAGTGGCTTGGTGAATATGTTGTAAAGAGTGGGGGACACACAGGAGCCCTGAGGGACCCCGCACATGATAGGAGTGGGATCTGCAGCTGCAGGGGGTGAGAATAATCTACTGGTTCCGTCACTCAAAAATGATTCTATCCACTTAACAGCCCCAATGGAGAAATGGGCTGCTGTGTCAAGGTGCCTACAGAGGACCTTATGATCGACCAAGTCGAATGCAGCTGAGAGATCAAGTAACAGCAATAATGATGTTTTCCCTTGATCCCTCATCTCATCGATCTGAGTCTTCAGATCCATCAGAGTCGTTTCCGTCCTGTGTAGTGGTTGGAATCCTGATTGTCGGACCCCTAGGAGTTTGTGCTGTTCGAGATGTTTTTGGATCTGCAAATATGCAACTTTATCCAGAATTTTGAGTAAAAATTGTACCGTTGTGATAGGGCGGTAATTGGTAGCGATAAGTGGGTCTAAGGTTTGCTTCTTGAGAAGCGGGAGCACCCATGATTGTTTGAGATTGGCTGGGACGGTGCCGGAGGCAAAGGAGGCATTAATCAGTTTGGAGATGAAAGGGGAGAGGTCTCTCGCAACCTCTTTTATGATGTGCACTGGGCAGATATCTCCTTTACAATTAGACGGTTTGAGAGAAAGGATAGTTTTTTCTACTTCCAGGATCGTTGTTTTAGTGAAACGGAATGTGATATTTGGTTCAAGGATATTAGCATTTGGTGGAGGGTCGTGATGAGTTGGATGGGATAAGTTCAAAGAGTCTTTCTGATTTTTTATTTTGGTTTGGCGAGTGTTGATTTTGTTGGTTAGTGCTTGTTGTATCTCTGAGCCCCAGTTCTTATCTTTAATGCAGATATCGGGTGGAGAGATATGGGACTCTAGTTCTTTTAGGATTGTGAATAATTCTTTCATACTAGAGTTGGAATTAGCTATACGTTCATTATAGGAATTTCTTTTTACCTGGCAGATTTCTTTTTATAATGTGATGCAGTGGACACTAGCTTATTTTTGTTCTCATGGGAGGGGCAGAGGCACCAGTCAGTTTCAGATTTTCTTTTTAATAGTCGCAGGTCCTTTAGTTGTGGAGTGAACCACTTGTTGAGGTGTAATTTAGCTTAACTAGCTCTCAGTTTGAGAGGGGTGACTTTGTCCAAAGTGGAGAGCATGATCTTGTTATATTCTTGCACCAAGGTGCTTGGATCCAGGCTGTCTGGCAGAGAGATTAGAGTAGTAGAATATTAGGGATCACATCCACTGTTATATTCTTTTTTTAGCCTGGTTAGACAGGGTGGCACTACTTGGGGGGGGGGGGGCTATGAGTGTCTGTCTGGTGGTGGAGAGTGTCAAGGACACGAGGAAATGGTCAGTCCAGGATAGGGGAGAAATAGAGGTGATAGTTGCTTCCTCTGATACCCGCATTGGTACATCTGTATCAGGCTGGGGTTTATACAAGGGAAGTCCACATCTTTAAACCTCAAGTGCCGGTTTCATGTCATGTCAAGCATTTTCGCCCGCTACTCAAGCGGTGGCGATAGACTTGGATGCGCAAAAGGCATTTGATATGGTGTCCTGGTTTTTCTTGCTGAAATGTGTTGCGCAAATGCATCGTGGGTTAGCAATTCATTCAATATATCAAACTTCTTTACACGTGCCTGTCCGCCACCGTACGGGTTAACACAGTAAAGTCTAAATTCGTTTTCTCTTGGTAGGGGCACACAACAAGTCTGCCCAATATTGCCCATACGTTTTGCCTTGGTGATTAAGCCTACGGCTGACATGATTCAGTATTGCCACTGACAGTGGGGAATTTGGATAGCAGGACGACCAGAGATCATCTCGCTATATGCAGATGATGTGTTTCTATATATCAGATCCTCAAATCAACCTGGACCCTATAATGGAAGACATTATGCATATAGGTCGATATTCGGGATACACTGTGAAGGCATTCCCCCTGACAGCACATCACAACCCTGCGGATCATTTCCTTTACAATGAGTGCCAGATAGGTTTAAATACCTAAGCATCATTGTCTCCAGAGACAGAGGCATGGTGGTGGCTCATGCAATGTAGCCACACACAAAAATTGATTGTTGGTCAAAAAAGTGTTGATGTCCCTGGCTGGCCGCTTAACGCTGATTAAGGTGGTGTTGGTGCCCAGGCTACTGTATCGGTTTGTAAATGTGCCAATGTGGCCGGGAAAGCAGTATTTATGAGACTTGCATAGTGAGGTCTCGATTTCTGTGGCACTATGGAGCGGTTTAGAAAAAGTGGGAAAACCTGGCACATCCTTATAACGAACCTTGGCCTCGTTTACTAACCCGCACATAGATATATATTGGCTAGCAGCCCAATCACAGTTTGCAAGTTATTGGTATGGAACGTTAAACAAGAGGACAGCAGCAGGGAAGGTGGACATGAAACCCTTGATACTAGATACCAGCTATAAAGATGACTGCCCATTCAACCCTGTGTAGGCAACGATATTTGCTCAGTGAGCCATCTTTGCAAGAACTGCAGTGAGCGTACTGTATTACCGATGGTTGCCGCTGTGGAACTTCCCAGACCTCTCCTCTGCGTGGGATGTTTCGCTGAGATCGACCTGGTAATTGGGGGATCCATTTCTGGAGGGCTGATTTCTGATGCCCCTCACTTGGTGGGAGGAGCGAAGGGCACACCTACAGAGCTGCTCCAGTTTTATAGGTTTACAGCACCCGTGCAAAAGAGATGGACATGCTATCCACTTGAGCTTCCTGAAAACGTGCTGGTTGTTGATATATAGAACTATTATAACATCCATAGGTCACTGGTCGCCCTATACAAGGGTATTCTAGATGGGGACCCAGAGGTGGTGGATAAGGCCAGAGGGAGGTGGGGGTGGAATTAGGGATGTTGCCAACTGATGGACATTGGAGATCCATGTGTATGCTTACCAAGACAGTGACAATGAATATGAGATTTAAACTATTTCAGTACAAAGTCTCCTGCACATGTTGCATTACACACACCGCAAGCTGTGGAAACTATACCCCGAGCATGATGGTTGCTTGAGGTGCGGCGAGAAAGATGTAGGCTACATGCATATGATATGGTCCTGCCCGGAGCTTGAGCAGTGTTAATGCCGATGATACTTTGTCCACTATAATTTGGAGGAGGCTGGAGACGTTGCCTAGCAGTGTGTTCTTTGGGGTGTGTGTGGGGTGGAAGGATCCTCAAGAGGTGACTGAGGTTCTTTCTGAATATTGGTTACATGGTGCTAAGGGCTAGATTTTACGAAAATGGAAGGGCACACACCAGCCCAATGTCAGATTGGCTGAAGGACTTAACATGGATCAATGACTGCGAAGATACCTATATAACAATGCCGCCAATCTCGGCCTGACAGACATTTTGAGGGGGAGGAGAATTCTGCACATTCCTCACTAAAGATTCCAATAGTGATATGTAATTCTGTGATCAAACCACTTGGTGGCTGACACAATGATGGTAATTGAATAATGCTAGAATGGTGCTGTTCTTGCCAAATGCAAATGAAGTAAACAAAAAAAGAATCATACAAAAAAAGAATCATATAGAAGTGCATCAGAGAATTGTCCACCTGACAGAAACAGTGGATGTAGCAAATATTATGCCAGATCACAGGAGCACCGGTAGATGCAGTATGCCACTACTGCCATTGATTAAGTGCGAAAAAGGAAATCATATGCCAGTAGAAATTACAGCCGTTTTAGATATTGCAATAGGAGGTCATGCACACCCATTGCTGGGCTTGCGGACAAAATATATTCAGTAATTACAAAATCAAATACATGCCAGGTTACTTTCCACGTAATATACAAGATTATGTCCCCACAGTTGTGCGCTCAGCGTCCGATACTTCTCAATAGAACACACAAATTACTATGTCTCACCAATCCATTTGGTTTAATTTAGTTGATACTCTGAAAATATTAATTCATATTCAATTATTACATGCAACCTTATGATTTAGCCAACAACAACCCTTTCGCGCACATGCCTATTGTTTCGCCAATCCATTGGCTTACTCTAGGTTATGTAAAACATCCATGGTCTATACAAGATCATGGTTCGAAATTGAGGGGAGCTGGGAGATATTTAGCTCCTGCTTCTAGTATAGTAGAGCCTGGTTAGCTTGAAACCAACAGCTACCAGGAGCTACATTTGGCTCCTAGGACCAACTGGTGCCTTCCAAACATGTACATGTGACATTAACTGAATATTCTACAGTTAATACAGAAGAATTAAAACACATCTAATACACATTTAAACACAATGGTTCATACAAAATCGACAAAAAGTTAACCCAGCATCTCTGGTAGCTGTGGTTCCCCTGCGGTAGCTTCTGTTGACTAGGTGATGCCCGACACCCAGGAGCTGCTTTTAGCTCCTGCTCACTGAACCTAAATTCAGTATGCGTTTGCTTTGAACGATTCCTGTTCTATAACAATTTGTACATATGCCATTTACACAATGCGGTTTCATGAACATTTTTCTAATATATTTAAGAGTTCCATCTGTGGACAAGAGTGTAAAAAACGAGAATGGAGTGTGTGAGGTGAAGAAATAAATGTATAATTCAGTCTTCCCTCTACTAGATGCAGACTGTGTAGCCTTTTCCAACTCTAATTGAAAAAATCCAAGTTCGGTTGGCGCTGTGTCATTTAGCAACACCTACCCATTCTCTTACTGTTAACGTATATTCGAGTTCTTCTTAAATAATCCACAGCGTTGTGAAACCTATTGCTGTGCTGCTTAGAATACTTCAGCATTGGGGGGGGGCACTGTTGCGCCGGAATAAGATGGCCGCCTAACCGCAAAGCTCCGGACGGGGAGAGTGTTCGAACCCTGCTAAAGACTCCTTACATGTGGCTATCTTGCCTCAGGCCGACGGTACCCCTTCATGATCACATCCGCTGCAGCCCTGCGGATTTCTGGACCCCGCTGCCATCCAGAAACTGAGCTTTGCCCCTTTGCTGTCACCGGGACTAAGCGAGCTGGTCCCAAGCCGCACCGCGGCTCCGGCGACTGCAGCTCTCTTCCCCCACCTGAGGGCGCGGCGCAGTGGGCCGCTGTGGGGGAGGGGTGCCAGAGCCCTCCTCGGCGACCTGAGCCCGGCGGCTCCCGGGGCCGCTCTACGCACCAACAACTTGCAGCATCACCCTCCCGGAGATCCCCGCGCATCCGACTGAAGCCTGCGACCGTTCCCTCCTGTGGGCTGCTGTGATGCCTGGACGCCAGACTTTCCCGCTGCGGGGGGCAGAGGCATCGTCGCGGACCCCCGCGGCTTAACGTCGCCTGCCGGTCCTCCTCCGCCGCCCCCACCCACGGACGATCGGTCGTACCCACGACAAGGTAGAGGGGCACGAGGGGGGGGGTCTCAACTCAGATCTCCCGGCCCTGCAATCCGGGCCACCATTAACCTAGCCGACCCACGGCCGCTGGCGCCGCTCACTGGATTAGTGCTCCCCCCCCCTGGGAGCCGCAGGGCCACGCACGGAGGCATGCCTGTGCGGCGCAGCACTGTCACCTCTGCAGGCCCCGGTTCGCCCCCTCGGCTTCCCGATACCTGTTGCGGTCCCCGGGGCTGCTGTGCTACATCATACCCGAGTGAAAAACCTGCTACACACCCCATCTCGGTGGTAACACTTGACGGCCATCCCTGAGCTTCATTACTGCAGGCATAGACTCTGCTCCTGCAAGCGGGACTCCACCAGCCGCCAACCGACTGCGCCTGCTGCGGGTGTGGGTTCCCCGGGACCCCGTGGCCGGACATCGGCCCCCTCGAGCTGGCCCTGCACCCCCTCTGGCTGCTATTTCCACTTAGACAATACCTGCAATCCCCGCCTAGAGGCGACCCCTCTACTCCGGGCCAACTTTGCTCATAGCTCA
Source organism: Ambystoma mexicanum (assembly GCF_040938575.1). Taxonomy (NCBI): domain Eukaryota; kingdom Metazoa; phylum Chordata; class Amphibia; order Caudata; family Ambystomatidae; genus Ambystoma; species Ambystoma mexicanum. The sequence goes on from NC_090923.1 coordinate 729,482,060, forward strand.
CCACAGAACTGCATTACTTGCGCTTTTTGCTTCACTGCGCCTTGCCCCAGGGGCCCCTACTGCCATTGTCTCGAGTGGGGTTGCCCTCCCTTGAGCTTCTCTGATTACGCTACTCCTGAAGACACCGGACCCACAGGGGTGTGATAACATACGTACCCTACAGACGCCGGCAGATACATTGGAGCATTGGAGTGCCGGGGGTCGCTCCACAGACACTGTTTCAGCTGAGCCTCAGCATCATTCTCCTGGCTTCCCCCCACCCGAGCAGTCATCTTAAAACATGCTCCACTTGATCGCCGACGCCCTCTGGGGTCCTTGGTACCCTACACTTACCGGCACTATGACAAAGGGAGCCGGGGCTGGAAAGAAGCAGGGCTCGCTAAACATGTTTGCCAAGACACCGTCCAGACCGCCGCCTGAGCCCCCGGAGAGCGCTCCCACCATCCCAACACCATCGACCTCCGATGACTCGGAGAAGATGATGGAATACATGCGTGAAGGATTCACATACTAAACTGGACGACATGAACGGCACCATCTCTTCCATAAAAGCCCATATCGAAAGAACTGACAGCCGAGTCGCCGAGGTCGAGACTAGGGTCGGTGCAGCTGAAGATGATCTTGGGTGTTCTCCGGGCCACAGTCTCCGCACTCACCAACCGAGTCCCGTTCTAGGAGTAACAACCTATGTATTGTTGACGTCCCCGAAGACAAAATCAAAGAACCCATGGAGGACTATGCAGAATGTATCCTTTTAACATTCCTGGATACACCAACACTCTCCGCACAGTTTGCGGTTGAAAGGGCACACCAATCTACTGCTAAACCTAGACCAGGGGTGCCTCCTCGCCCCATCATAGCCAGGGTCCTGAACTTTCGGAACCGGGATGCCCTCCTACGTGCAGCCAGGACCAAGGGGGAACTACGTCTGGGCTCGGCGAGGATACATCTCTACCCTGATTTCTCTGTCGCAGTGCAACAGGAGTGCAAAACCTTCATGGATGTGAAAAAGAGACTACGTGATTTAGGAGTCAAATACTCCATGCTCTTCCCTGCGAAATAAAGGATCGAACACTTGAATCAAACACACTTCTTCGCTTATCCCGGAGGAGGCATCGAAATTCGTTGATGAACACTTTCCTGGTTGACCCTTACACTTCAATGGAAATGTTTTGATTACTAGTTCATTTTGTTGCTCCATTGATCCTCAGCAATGTGGCCTTATATGTCGCACAGACTCATGGCGCTTAGAGCGGTTTGACACCCAGATGCAGTCCCAGTTGGGAAGCTGCCCTACAGCCGTCCCCAGACCTCCCCCCGGTGATTGGTCACTGTGATCCTGGATGGCACTGAGCCACTCTGGGCCGATACTATGTGCTTGCATTAGTGCTATGGGTCCACGGCTAAGGTTCCTTGTTTCAGCTGCTCTCTTTCTCCTGGCCCGGTGCTCTTTGTGTCCTCCCGCTGCACTGAACACCTTGGTTAAATGTTGCTGTATTGTACAACCTCCTTCCACTCTCCCCAGTCCGGCGCCAGGCTAACTAACAGCCCCCCAGGCACAGATGCCGAGTGAATTGTTGTTGTTATGGGTTTGTTGGGGTTTCGTCTCTAATTGGGGGAGGGATGTGGGTGAAGGGTGGAGGAGGGAATGTTATGTTTTTTTTTAAAACTCTTGACAATCACTGGGGACGCCACACACGCTACAGTAGCACATCATGAACGCATTGGCAGGGTTCCACTTACACCCAGAATGACCGTCTTCCTGTTGCTTGGAAGTCTCTGTCCAGTATCCCAAACAACACCACAAATGGCGAATAACGACCTGGAATGTCCGCGGCAACTATAAAAAGATGCGGCAGATACAACTGCACGTGGAACGCCATGGTGTAAAAATGTTACGCTTACAAGAAACCCATGCGCGCTCTTAACAATGAACGGTTCGCCAAACAATGGGGTCCCCAAAGGTATTACACCAACTATTCTATGCAGAGCCGCGGCACGCTCACTTTAATTCACAGAAGCCTGAAGTTTTTATGTAACCACTCAAGTGTTGACCCTCTAGGTAGATATGTATTGACCATTGGTACACTACAACACCAGGAGGTAGCCATCCTGAACATCTATGGCCCGAATGTTGACGACCCCGATTTCTATCTACACCTAGTCTCGGTCCTGGAAAGCTACCCCCTAATCCCGATTATATGGGGCGGTGATTTTAATACAATATTGGATGTCACCCTGGACAGGTCGGGCTCTCGACCTCGCCAACTCTCCAAAGCAGCCTATACCATACTCACTGCGCTCCCGCGTTTGGCATGGATAGACGCATGGCGGATAATGTACCCCGACTCCCGCACGTACTCATTTTATTCCTCAGTCCATGATTCCCATTCTCGAATAGACCGGTGGCTTATAACCGATATGCTAGTTAGATCCATATCTCACCAGGCTATCCTTCCCAGAACGTTATCAGACCACTCGCCAGTACTCATTTCACTGAACTGGGGCCCGGACGCCGAAAGGACGAGACAATGGAGGATGGGTCCCCATACTCTTCTAGATCAGGTCTTCGTCACCGAACTGGAATCCTCCATTGAGGAGTTCTTTGAGGTCAACGCAGAATCTGTGACAACACAAGCCATACTCTGGGAATCCTTTAAAGCATATACAAGAGGTATCGCCATGTCCAAGGGATGTGGCATCCTAAAGGGAATCTGTGCAGACATCTCCGTTACTGAATCAACCCTAGCTAATCTCGAGACCCAGTACGCCCAAGACCACTCCCCAACCCCTCTGTCAACAATAGGTTCGGAACTAGACAAGTTTCACTGCCTGGCAGAATGAGAGGTCAAATTCCTGGACTCTCCCCATTCGGTAAGAAAATATGGGGAGGGAGAGCGCCCTGGCCGTATGCTGGCAAGACTGCTCCGCCGTGAGCTCGGTGCCCCCAATATCCCAGCTATATCAAGATCTGACGGCTCAGTGGCCACTTCCCCACAGGACATTAATTTGAGTTTCTATCGTTCTACACCTCCCTGTACTCGGAGGTCGATGGCCCCCCCTATACCAGAAATCGACTCCTACTTGGATAATCTCCCTCTCTCAGTCCTATCCGAGGAGGCGGGCTGCTCTCTGGAACGCCCCATTACCACTGATGAGCTCACTGAGGCCATTGAGTCGTTGGCATCGGGTAAAGCACCTGGCTCGGATGGGCTCCCCATGGAGTTTTATAAGCAATACAAGTCAGTCACTCATCGTCCCGCGCCTCCTGGCCCTATGGGAGGAGTCATCTCATAGGGGTATACCTCCTCCTTCCCTTCGTGAGTCATTAATAACAGTCCACCTCAAACCCGGCAAGCCCCCTACCCAGTGTGGCTCATACCGCCCACTCTCAATGATTAACAGTGATATTAAAATATTCGCTAAACTTCTGGCCAACCGCTTAGCCCCGATCATGCCCCACATTATCCACCCTGACCAGACAGGATTTGTCCCGGATAGGTCCACATCCCTTAATTTAAGGAGGCTCTTTAACGTGATCAGCAGGGTCAACCCCACCACATAGGCGCTAGCGGCCACCTTGGACATGCAGAAGGCATTTGACTCGGGGAGATACCTCTGGCGGGTTCTTGTGAAATGCGGGTTCGGCCCCAACTTCCACGCCTGGGTTAAACTACTCTACACAGCCCCCTCAGATAGAGTTCGCACGGAGGATAGGTGCTCCACTCCCTTCCGATATCCAGAGGGACGCGGCGGGGATGCCCTTTCTCCCCACTAATCTTCGCCATTGAGCCCTTTGGCGACATGATTCGCCAGTCTCACTCTCACAGGGGATTATGCACAGCGGGTCAATCCGATATAATTTCCCTCTACGCAGATGACGCTCTGCTGTACATCCGCTCTCCTGATACCAACCTTGCCCCTATCCTCGAGGACGTCGCCCGATTTGGTGATATCTCTGGATTGAAGGTTAACTGCTCCAAATCTGTGTTGTTCCCACTTACGGATTCCACACAACCACCATTGGACCTGGGGGGAATTCACCTGGTCTCAATCTACCATCACTTACCTGGGGGTGGTTGTTTCCCGACACACGTCACAGCTGCGCGAGGACAATTACCAGAGTTATCTGAAGAACCTGGCCACGAAAACGTCCAGCTGGACTAGGCTGCCCATTTCGCTTGCAGGCAGGATTGGAATACTTAAAATGCCTCAGCTTCTTTATCGTTTCACCAATCTGCCCATGTTGCCAGGGGACGCGTTCTTCAAATCACTACGTCAAATTTGTAACACCTGGGGGCGTGCCCAGCATGCGAGCAGGCAAGACGCGAGTCCGTGGAGCTCCAGGGGCCACCATAGAAATCCTGTTCCTACATCCTTTCAGTGAAATGTGTTTCGGTTAAAAAGTCATCGGTGGCGAAGAGGACAAGTTGTGGCATAGGCATGCGAAGTTAGAAGGCGGGAAATCAGTCCATCAATGAGATATTCGCCGACTACGAACCCCGATCGGGTGCGTAGTCACAACGCCAAGATGGCCGCCGCCATCTAACGAAGACACCGAGGAGCTATCAGAGGACTGGGAGAGTGGCGGTGCTCCCGCCTCACTGATACATCCAGCACCGGATGAGTTCGCACCGTGTGCGGGGGGCGGGGCAGGAGAGGAATCGTGAGAAGCGGTGAGAGTGACGTCGAGGCATCGGCTAACGCTGCAGCCTGCAGTGACTTGGAGCGGAGGGTGTGCGGCCCAGAAAGAAGGTAGGAAGGGCCGCTGCGCCGGAGGGAGCGGACAGACCCCCCCCCTTCCGCCCGCTGAAGTGCACGATCCCACGGATCCCAGGGACTGTGAGACACCCCATCCGATCCTCCCCTGTCCCCCCCTCCCCACTTCTGCTTCGCTGGAATAGCGGCCCGCCGAGGGACTGGCAGCGATATCGAGACTCCGCTCTGAGGAAGGAGCGGGAGTCCCAGGTTGAGGTGTGGCGGCCCCCTTCTCCTCCTGCGAATAAAACGAACTGTGCAACCCACAGTCAGCCTTGTCCTCGCGGTACATAATCCCTGCAACCCGCGGACTGCGCAGGGTGACATAGGGTGCACTCAGAGCCGGCAACAGACTGGGGGCCTTTTAGGGTAAAAAAAAGGCACGCTGGACGGTGTGATCCCCACCGCCCATGACATTTGACACCTCTTCAGCAAACAGCCCACCAGAGGACACATAGGTACGAACCACCTCGCCCCAACCAAGGAGTGATGGCAACGGCACCCGCTCAACAGTGGTGTCACATCAGCCAGTCGATGTCACTGGGGAGAGGCGGCCAAGCAGCATCTGGAAAGCCCTGGTCCAAGAACTAGCTCTATCAGACACTGCCCGAAGCGGGCTAATAGGAGGACCCTTGGGGAGACGCAATGGCACAGGGTAACCAGTATAGCACTACCCGTGAAGTTCATCAAGGTGCTCCATAAAACAAGACCCTATAGATCACACTGCTAACTCCTGCACTGCAGAATGGGGAAAGACAAACCACGGAAATCAAGCATACAAAGCAGAATGGACCAATATGCTTTCGCCACCACATCTCAGCCGACGGATCAACCACCGCAGTCAGACCCTCTGGAAGACGGGGATACCCTCTCACTGAAAGATGTAATGGCAGCCATCGCGAACTCCCGCACCTCTATGGAAACAAAGATGGATAGTATGGCGGCGGATGTGTCCTTCCTCCGCCATGACTTGCAAAAACTCACCTCCCGAATGGGGGAAGCAGAGCAGCGCATCTCAGGTACGGAGGACAACATCGGTAATATCAATCTACAACTGTCACAGGCACTGCGCCGGCTGAAGACCCTGGAGACCAGAGTGGATGTGGGAGAGGGTAGGTCTCGCCGTAACAATGTCCGTATCCTCGGAATCCCGGAGGGGACAGAGGGACCGAGCATGGAATTGTTTCTGGAGGAGCAGTGGCTAGCGGATATCTACGACCCACATTCTTTTCAAAATTCTTTTCAGTAGAACGTGCCACAGGATACCCTCTGGCAAGCCTATCCCAGGAATGCCACCCAGAACTGTCATTGCTAAGCTCCTCAATTACTGCGACAGGGACGCGCTGCTCCAGATGGCCCGTGCAAAGGGAACAGTCACTTATAACGGCTCCCGGATAGCCTTCTTTCCTGACTACACGAGAGAAGTGCAACGCGCGAGACAATCATTTGAACCACTGAAGCGGCAGCTCTCCTTCATGAAAGTCAAGTTCGAATTGCTATTCCCAGCTCAGTTTAAGATTTATCACAAAGGGACGACCACACACTTCACTGACCCTCAGGAGGCCTGGAAATGGGCAGAGACCCACATTGAAGTTGACTGGTCGGCGCGACCAAGGAGACAGGAAGGTAGACCCCGGCCCCGTCCAGACCGGGTCCCCCGAGAGAGGCCCCCGGTGGACGTAGAACCAGCAGCTCCGGAACAGGCGGCGGAGCCCGCCGAGCATCGGCCAGAGTGATGTAAACAAACATTGTGAATGGGGCTGAGGGCCACTACCTCCCCGAATGCAACTGGAACCAAATATTGGAAATAAAATAGGTGTGCTACCTATAGACAACCTAATTCTGTACTTGATATGCAGTGTTCAAGCAACACAACAGTCTCCAGTGAGCTCCTGAGAAGCAGCAGGGCCAATTGCGACTAGGACGCCAGCGGTCCCTTGCCTCCCGTTTTCCATTTCCAGAGCCAACAGATCCGGGTCCCTGGGATTATGACCGTGACAACGCCCAAGAGGCATTCCCATCCTGATCTACATATAATAACACCACGAAACCAACATAACGACAGCGGCCACCCGAGGCCACCTCCCAAGAACTTAGACTGTGACTGCGAACCGTCGGCTTGGAACCGGTACAACCAAGTAAGACAGTTAAAGACTGAGCAAGGCAAAAGCAAAGAAATCAAGGTTATGGTTATTGTTTAAGGTGTTACCTGTCCTTTTGACAAGGTGTTTGGTTGTTGAACTGGGCAACAGATGCTTCAAGTTGGGTGGAGTATAGGATGGGGGTGGGGGATTCAGAGTTGTTACGTTGAAAAGTGTATTATGTTTAAAGGGCCCACAACAAATACTCCCTAGCACATGACCCGAATGGAATGCAAGAATAAGCGAGTCTTGACAAAAAACCATCAGACGCACGATATAGTCCAATCCCTTCTCGGACTGGTGGATCATAGCATACTCTTAAATGTACAATACACTGATATCACACATGCACAAGTCACATGGCACAAAGCAACAACGTAGATAAGAGCAGAGCCATCCGAGTGATGACATGGAATGTTAACGGGCTTGGAAATAGTCTTAAGAGACATTTTTCCTACAAGCATTGAACCGCCATTCATCGGATGTGGTCTTTTTAACAGAGACGCACCTGGCTGGCACTAACTGCACACTGTTCAGACGCACAAATTACCGGCAAGCCTTCCATGCCGGATTCATCATGGGATCACGTGGGGTATTGATCCTGATACACAAAAGACTTCCCTACAGTCCCACCGTGGTCACCCAAGACCAGGGAGCCAGATATGTATATACGATGGGAACCCTGTGGGAACGCACTATTTCTATGATCGCCATATATGCACCGCCCAACCTACTAACCTCTCTGACTACCGATATTACGCCTCTAATTGTTGACAACACTGAAGGCCTCACGTTAATTGGGGGAGATTTTAACGAGGTCATGGACATAGAATTAGATAGGACACATGTACGATCCAGAAATACGCACTAAACTCGCCACATTCACAGATGCACTAGGATTGCAAGATGCATGGAGGTCTCTCCATCCCAACATAAGAGAATATTTATATCACTCTGGTGCACACGCGTCCCTATCCAGGCACACCTGCTCCCCAGGGGTATTTCGGATCACTCACCACTTATGCTAACGATTAGGACCAGCAGGGCACTCCCGCCACCTAGTTGGAGACTGAATAGTTATTACCTGGGGTTTCCCGAACTGGTAGAACATATAAAAAAGGTTACCGAAACATACCTTGAAATAAATACAGACTCTGTAGACAGCCCGACAACGCTATGGGAGGCACTAAAAGCAGTATTAAGGGGTGAAATTATAGCCTGGACTGCAGCTCACAAGAAAAAGCACCTTGAGGCGATACGTGCAGCTGAAGCCAAGGTACAGGCCGCAGAATCTGCTCACCTGTCTTGGGACCTACCAGAGACACACCAGAGACACACCGAGCACTGCAGCTAGCACAAAATCAATTACAACACATAGCTTTAGATCATGCGAAACAAGTGCATGCTGCAATGCGAGCGAAAATATACGAAACTGGAGACAAGGCGGGGAAAATACTGGCGTGGTTGGAGCACAGGGACTTGGGTCTTACTCAAGTCAGGAGACTTAACGACGGGGAATCCAGACCCACTAGTAGAGGACCAGGATATAGCGGAGAGATTTGCTAGATATTATGCTGAATTGTATAGTGCACCAAACACACCGCCACCGACCGAAATATTAGAAGAAATTACCCTTCCTATCTTGGACGAACAACAGGTGGCCACATTGGAACAAGAAATCACAGAGGAAGAAATAACCTGTGCAATGTCAGACCTCCAGTCAGGAAAAACCCTGGGCCCGAATGGCTTTCCTGTCGAACTATGGAAAAAGATAGGGGCAAACATAATTTCTCCACAACTCCTGTGATTGTTTCAGCACTCGCGTTCACAGGGTAGCCTCCCTCCAGACCTCAGGAAAGCTACAATAATAGTTTTGCCAAAAGCAGACAAGCCACCTGACATATGCAGTTCCTACAGACCCATCTCTCTTATAAATTGCGAGGCTAAAATACTCGCAAAGGTGCTAGCTAATCGGCTGCAACGAGTCATACACACGCTCGTGCATCCAGATCAGTGTGGGTTTATGCCACAAAGATCTACTAGGCAAAACATATACAGACTACACACAGCATTAGAGAAAACCCCTCAGATACAAAACCCCCTGGCCCTACTATCCATAGACTTTGAAAAGGCATTCGACTCAGTGCACTGGGAGGCGGTTTGGGAAATCATGCGACGAATGGGCATAGGCCCTTACTTTAGGAGTTGGGTCAAATTACTATACCATCTTCCAGTAGCGGTGACAAAAGTAAATGGGTACACTTCTGAACCCTTCCAGTTAGGTAAGGGCACGAGACAGGGTTGCCCCCTATCGGCATTCATTTTTGTACTAGCAATTGAACCCCTAGCAATCCTATTAAGATCCACACAAACATGGAGTGGCTTCAAGTGGGCAGATGGATGGGAGGACCGAGCGTCCTTATATGCGGATGACCTGTTGATCTATCTGGCGAACCCGCGAGTCTCCTGTCCCATTGTGTCGCTTTTATTAGAACGATACGGTGCGTTCAGTGGACTCCGTGTCAACTGGTCAAAGTCCATACTATTCCTGGTGAAGCATACAGATATGGCAATACCGGAGGTGCGCCCCTACCGCATTGAAAGGGAACAATTCAGATACCTCGGTATACAAATTACACACAGACTAGCAGACTATGTGGGGAAAAATCTACACCCAGTGACAGCCAGGTTCAATGAAGATGTTCGCCACTGGATGTCCCTACCGCTTACACTGCTGGGAGGCGCAGCGCTTTTCAAAATGATGGCTCTCCCCGTTTTCTCTATGTACTACAGAATGCACCATTGCCGATAGCACCCAGTGAGTTTCATAAGATAGATCAAATTCTTAGGAAGTTGTTATGGAAGGGGGGACACCCAAGAATGGCACTTACCACTTTGCAAAGATCCATACGGGAGGGTGGGATCGGGCTCCCTCGACTACAGACTTATTACTGGGCCAGTCAAATGGCAATAGTGAATGACAAGTTGCATGGGGATGCCACTCTACCGCACAACATATTACCGGATACCAACGCGCAGGAAAGACCCATCAGGAGCCTCCTATACAGGAAAAAAGATCGATCGGCTGTCCCATCCGTGGCATCGCATGTAACCCTAGTTTGGACAGAAATACATAAATACTTAGGTTGGGACAAAAAATTACCTTTAGCACAACCACTCTGGAACAATAGACATCCCCCAGAAGTGAACAAACTCCCTAAATGGCAATTATGGGCCCAACTGGGTACGAAAATTGGTGATGTGGTACAGGACAATGGGATAATAGCATTCGCAGATCTGTCTGCCACCTTCAAACTTCCACCTAATGAACAATACCACTATATACAGCTTAAACACGCGCTGCAGGCTCACCTCCCTGAATTGAATGACATTATTCCCCACTAGAACGCTACATATTCCCAGAACTGCTTACACAGAAAGTCACATCGACTATGTACAGTGCCATCAACTCCTTTTCCACGAAAGAGCCATCAAGCCTGCAAGCCAAATGGGAGAGGGAGGTGGGCGACATACTTCCAGAGGACTGGGTGACTGCTTTAATGTACCCTAGGGAAACGGCCATTTCCTCCAGGCTCAGATTAATCCAACTGAAGATACTACATAGGGTTTATTACCCGAGGGTGGCACTATTCAAGTGGGGAAAGGCTACGAACCCACACTGTTTTAGATGCAAGAGGGAGGAAGGCTCCTATCATATTCTGTGGGAGTGTGCCAATATCCAACAATACTGGCAACGATGTTGTGATGAACTGTCAAGGGTAATGGGTAAGAGGATACTCGTAAATGCCAAACATTTACTGTTGGGGATAGAAGAGGACATTGATCTTACGAGGTATGAGAAAGCGCTCTTATCTACCACCACAGCGATACTTAAAAGGAATATAGCGCAGCTCTGGGGCTCCGAAAGAACACCGAGCTTTGAACAATGGATCACGGATTTGGACAGTTGCATTGCTATGGAAAGAAAAAAAAAAAAAGAGTCTATACTGCTAGGGGGTGTCCAGAGAAAGCGCAGAAAATATGGCAATGCTGGGAAGCAGCGCACTAATAGTAACTTATAAGGATGTGCAGCTACGCCATTCAGAGACTTGCAAATGAATTGGTGAATATAACATGTATGAGACAAACTGCTGTGATATGTTTAGAAGCTCGCTTATAAGTGTTCAAGGCGGGGAGTTGCTGGTGGGCGGGTATAGGTAGTTTTGTTTACTCCGCTGTGCGGGGCTGTACGTTTTGTGTTCTCAAAAACCAATAAAATGTTATATAAAAAAAAAAAAAAATGTGTAACACCTTCCTATGGCACTCGGGTGCAGTCCGCCTCAAACTCTCTACGCTAACCACCCCTAAGGAATTAGGTGGGTTTAACGCCCCAGATTTCACTAGATACTGGGTGGTAGCTCAATCCTAATTTGCATCACATTGGTTCAATACCACTGACCCTCCCCCACATGTTCGATTGGAGAAACGGACAGTCTCCGACCGGGTGATTGGCTCTCTTATCCTTAAACCCTTACATCCTGATCCCGACTCTGCACACCCCGTAGCTAGTACATCCTTAGCATTAGCCAAGCTGTGGGCTATGGTTGATGCACACCACCCATTCCTTGGGGACCTGCCGTTATGGAATTTCCTCCCCGATGTCCCATCTGTTCCATAATCCATCGTTACCAGTTGGTCAGATGCTGGCTTCCTGGCGCTCGGCGATATATACACACAGGACAACTTTATTGAGTGGACTGAACTCCCCACTTCCCTCAGGCGTCGGCCCCCAGCGTGGCTGCAATACTCCTCCCTCCGAAGGAACCTCAAATCGAGATGTCCGGACTTCCCCACACTACCCCCGGATGAACCCATAGTAGCGGAACTTTGCTCCTACTCAAGGCTTTATTCCCAATTACAGGTTAGAGCGGCCCCACCCTTGACCAAATTGAGGCGCAGCTGGGAGGAGGACCTGGAGGTTGAGATCACCGACAAGAGATGGTCCCGAATGTGCGCTCGCACCCATGATGTGTCTTATAACTCGAAATTTAAGCTAATACAATTCAAGGTACTGCAGAGGTATCATCATACCCCTAAGAGACTACATTGTATGTTCAGCGAGTCCCCTCCCTACTACCCCAGGTGCGGCTCGGATCAGGCAACCTACATTCATATGCTCTAGCACTGCCCGCACCTGACCCAATTCTGGTCTGACATCTGCTCTACGTTATCGGATATATTGGAGCACACCATCACCCCCACCCCACTGCATTGCCTCTTCCATGACTTCCCCCCATGACGTGACTCGAAGAAACTGGCGGGGCTCTGTATGTTGCTGGCTGTCCGCTGTATATTATTATGTTGGCTCCGGCCCAAGGCACCCACATATGCACAGTGGCTTAGAACAACTACATGGGCACACAACACGGAAGAAGCCTGGTGTGCAATGCAGCACCCACACACGAGGCCAAGAGACATCTGGCGAAGGTTTCGTGATTACTTGTCTGCCATGGCTTCTCCTTCAAACTCTGCTCATTCTTCTCCAGGTTGTTCCCCATAATGTGACCACTCTGTGATCTTGGTCTCCTTATCTCGAGTGCCAATGTTATATGTGCTATCCGAAGCTCTGGCTTGCTTCCATAAGATGTTCATGGTATACTAGTAATGATGTATGTGTATTATTATTGCTGCTGGAGTCATGTGGCTCCCTGTGTTTTTTCTGTGAGTTGTCAAGACCAATAAAAAAAGGTTTAAAAAAAAAAAACAAAAAAAAAAAACAAAAAAGAATACTTCAGCATTGTGCGGTTAACATTATGCTAAAAGTTCCAACTGCTGAAATGCACCACGGTACTCACGCACATGCCAGAGTTCAGCTCAATGCGCCTGGCTAGCAATTTAAATGGGCCATCCCAATTTCCGCGCTACGGAGCCGGGTACAACACGGCCTCATTTCAATGCTAACAAGAACGACATAGTTTTATGCATATTAGTGCTACTTTTTAAAAAAAAATCCCCCCAGTAAGAGTAATTGTAAACGGAACGAGGTAGATGCCCTACTCGTGAATGAGGAAAGATTAACCCAACACATTGATGTACCCATCTGCTCAATTATGTCCGCATGCCCAGTTTCACTTACTTGCTAGAAGAGTGAATGTGTCTTACAGACCCTCAAGGAGTCTGGCTTTGCCATCCATTCAAGAGCTGCTCATTTGCAGCAGTATTATTGTAGCATCCAGAGACATCTCTTACATAAGAAGTTGGACTTCCCCTGGTGTGGGTCCTCTTACACAAGTATATTCACTGCTCCGACATCTATTGGCTCTTTCAACTCCATCTAGCTTTCGCCTCCATCCGCATTTTCACAGTTGGGACACTAAAGTGCCTTTCTGCCCCTCCTGCCTCAACTGGTGGGTATTCCCTCAACAAAACTCTGCTTAGACTGAATGCGATCTGGGTAATGGTTTTGAAGAAAACCCCACATGATCCACGAGTTGTACATCCATTTATTCAGAACTTCCAAGACCTCCACCATCAGCAACGTAATCCTCGCGCAAAGGTAGAAAGCAGTGCGACTATCCAGGGGTCTGCAACCTGTGGCTTTCCAGGTGTTTCGACTACAAATCCCAAAGACCCCTCTCTATTAATTATGCTGGATAGGTTTAATGGAAGTTGCATTCCAAAACCTCTAGAGAGCCAACGGTTGCAGACCCCCCTACAGCATCATTCAAAATAAACAAGGCTGCAGCTTATGTTTGCTTAACCAATGGAAACGAACCCTGTGAAAATGCAGACCTACCAAAAGTGGCTGTCATCGTGCTCTTTTAGGAGAACAATGTTATGGTCCTTCTGGCAGGTGGGGGACATTGTAACCGAGATGCGTTTGTTTTTCCTTGCCATCCAGATTCATATAGTTTTTGTAATAACATTTTTGATATATCAAGATTCATGAATCTGCTATTGTGAGGCTGTATGGTCCAACATGCTCTCACAGGAAGGAATCCAAGTTAAAGCAAGGTAAGGAAAACCTGAAACCAACTCAATTCCTTCTCAGAATACATCACTTTGAGGTGGTCCCGACTGGAGGATTAAGCAGATACACTGTTGGCAGGATGGTCCCTGCTCTACATTTGGAAGGGGTGTTTATTGGCATTATGCTGCTGAGTTTTGGCAAAAATTGTTTATGTTACGCTCAGTTAAGCTTAATTAGAGTACACCTGGATACAGCCTTTGCACAGTTGCGCTTGAACAATTATACCAGTAGAAAAACAAACTAGGATAGAGACTGTATGTACAGTGACAAAATTCTGTGTTGCAGAGCTTCATTTAGACATGGGCTCTCTGGCTGACAGAGCTTTCATGCACTAGCGCTTTCTCTTGGCTAATAGATTAATTGCTGGACTGACAAATCTATAAAATTCAAGAGCATGTCTTCTGATGTCCCTGCAGCCAAATAGTTCAGTTTGATGGCCATCGATTTTAAAAAGGGGTGTATCCATATTTTTTTGACAAATTACAAATAGTAAATTTCAACTATTGAGAAATGTAAGTGTTCCCTGTTCATCGCCTTGGCTGTAAGAGATAGATTATTAGCACTATCCATCATTACCATTGTCCATTATCAACTTGGGGAATTGTGTTAATTGCCCCTCAAGCCACTGATTAATTTATATTCCTTTGACGTGGGGAAAAAAGAAAAACAAACAAAAAGGAGGGGGACGGTGTGTGATAAGAAGGACAGGAACAAAAATAAAACTGAATATGTACAGGAAACAAAATGTGAACAGAAAATAACCTTTTCCACCTACCCCAAAGGGCAGGGCGTGGCAATAAAGCTGGGGCTAATATCCTTAAAGGACCACAGGGGACAAAGCGTTCTGATGGAATTAGCAGTCCCGCCGATTTCTGCTCTGTCGAATGTTAAAAATAATGTATTTTGCCTCTGTGGCATCAGAGTCAATAAGTTATCTGCTTTGCTTTGTCCATTAAACTCAACAGGATCTCTGCTATTCTATAGCAGTGGCAATCAATGCATATCTGCGAGTCATCCATCTTTGGCACAGCAGATATTCTTTTATGAACTAGAACTGGACATTCTTGTTCATTTTTCTTCTGCCCATCCTAAAAAATGTATTTTGTGCAATTAGTTTAATTAGACCCGCTTTCATTAAATATTTCATGGTGTTCAATGCTGGGAGGTAAGTCTGTCTATGTGATATCTGCCAAAACTGCTTGTTAGCTTGACTGTAAATAAAAATATCAATACCTAATATGTGTGGATACGTAGGTTGAAATAAAAAGGAATTGCTGCTCTGGAAAAATTGGAAAATAGTTTAAAGGACAAGCCATCTGGAACACTGAATACTTCCCAAGTTCCACCTTCAGCCTAAGCATGTTATGGGCTTCACGCCTGGACAGATATATACATCTCTGATGAACATAAATGAGACCCTGCAAATATGAAATCTCCTCCCCCGCCCCCCCCCCCCCAATCACCAGAGAGATGTAATCTGATGGCAAGAACCACCTGGTGCTTTACACCACGCTGATCTTCTGAACAATGGATTAGTCATAACCCCATGGTGGCGTGCAAGTGAATGTTTTTTTTTCCTGGGGACTGGTTTATTCAGCCTCTCAAGCTGCAGTACAACCTCGTAACGTCTGTAAAACAGACGTTACGAGGTTGTACTGCAGCTTGAGAGGGGGATTTATCCCGTGAATTATTGGTTCAACAGACGGCAAAAAAAACTCTAATTGAAACAGTTATCAGCCCAGATTTGAAAAAGACACTGGTGTGTCAAAACACATGTCATCTTGGAAGGGCTTTTGTATTTTCATTTATGCTAATGACTACAACTACATAAAGTCAACAACTAGTTACCTTACATTGGTGTGGCGCAATCTTTTTCTAAAAGGTGTGGGGACCCCTTTTATTACTGTTTCACTAAGGGGCTGGGGTTCTGCCCCTCCATGCCCCACACACCTGCGACACATCTTGTTGAATTGCAAATTCAGCTATTTGGCGCATGGGAACCAGTTAAGTTTGCACAACCAACCCCAATAACTTAACCACTGGTTTATTCAGCCATCGATTCCCGTGCAAAGCCTAGCAAGTCTGTTACTCACACGCCTTTCTCATCACTGCCCCGACACAGGTACCTATGACACATATCACCATCCGGTTCTTACATCTGTGCAAGCTACCACAGCAACCTACCTGCCGAAGCAATGGGTCTACCAAGTGGAATGCTATC
This sequence comes from Ambystoma mexicanum, assembly GCF_040938575.1. Lineage (NCBI taxonomy): Eukaryota > Metazoa > Chordata > Amphibia > Caudata > Ambystomatidae > Ambystoma > Ambystoma mexicanum. The sequence continues at coordinate 729,498,210 of NC_090923.1, forward strand.
TAAAGAGGTCTAATGCCTCTGTGTCAAGAATGTACTCTTCTAATGTTATCTTGTAATGAATGTCTTTCACTCATGTAATGAATGTAACGACAACTAATCACTGCAACTGATCTGCTTAAATTGCAAGCGCCTAGATGTCTCTGGCGCGCTATACAAATGTCAAAATAAATAAACATCTTTTCTTCAGGCTCCTGCCCTCCTTCGTGGTGCATTAAGCCCGACCTTACCCATAAAATCTCTGGTTTCATTATACCACTCCTTTTGGACCAGACATCCGATAAGGGTGGGAGTGGTGGATTGTGACAAGGAAGAGCAGGACTAGGAGTAATGAAGAGAACGGGTAAGTAATCTAGGTCTTACAATCCGGAAAATGTAAAAATAAATTTTCCGGGTTCTAAGACCTGTAAGACCTATATATAAAATTATTAAGTGTTTCAAAGTTTCCACATCCCCTTGAGCAATAGCTACAGGAACTGCATTGTTTATCCAGTTGTTTCCGAGCAACCATGATCTCTCAACTACGGTAAAGGTTCAGACGCAAGCACAAATCTCTGTTTTTCGGCGCAAATAATTCCATGAATCAGGGTCACAGTTTTTTCCAATGGGGTTTTGCCACTATAAAACATCTCTGTGAATGAGGCCCCAAGTGTTTGAGGCCTATTTCCTAGAATGGTTCATTGGGGAGCAGAATCGGCTCGGAGAGCTTTTCTGAATAGGCTCAGAGATTTCCAAAGTGACACAGAATATAGTGATTGCAGACCTAATTCAAAACGAATCCAGGATATCTGAAGACTTGTCAGGAGTCTTAAGATTCTCTTCCAAAATGCCCCTTCGTGAATAGCCCATATACGCCATGATAAATTCAAGCCTACCTCTGCTCCATAAGAGAGTATGGGGCAGCCTTTCTGGTTATAGAAAGTAAGTAGGGGAATCATAGTGAATTTTCCAAACTTTCAGTGAAGAATCAATCCCTGAACAGCCAAATTCTTGACCTTGCATTTTAGCTGCGCAGCCCATGGCGACTCTACCAGACTTTGGTTGGTCAATGTTCCCAGATAGAGAATTGAGCGGGTGCATTCTAACTGCTCGTTTCCAATAACCCATTTACATTTTTGATTTTGTTTCCCCTTCATGAAATTAAGGGGAAATAATTCTTCATTTTTTGACATTTAGCCTCATGTCGTTTTTATTTAAGTAAATCTGAAGGGCATTTAGTCTCTGCTACAGGCCACTGGGGGCTTTGTCTATCAGGATGAGATCATCTGCATAGATTAGCTAAGGGACCAGATTCCCATTTTTCTTGGGAGGAAACACTCTTACAGAGGCTTGAGATGTGCGCTAGGTCGGAGATATATATATCTATGATTAAATAGGATTGGTGTTAAGGAGCACCCTTGTTTTAGGCCCCAATAGGTCTCGATACTTTCAGATAGTAAGCCCTGTGCATTCAGCCTAACCTGTATTGATGTCCCCGTATATAAATCTCTCATGGCCTCAGCCAGATGGGGGTGGGGGGTGGGAGGGCCAATCCCATTTTCTCAACTCCAAAGCAGTTTCCTGTTGACACCATCATAGGCTTGTTCCAGGGTCTATGAATGTTGTAAATAGTTTCGTATTTTCTTTGGCGGTTTGATGTTTTAAAAGGTTCAAGAGAAAGAGATTTAGGGAAGTACCCATTTCCTTAACAAAGCCTGTCTGTGTAGGATATTGGTAACCCAACTCTTTAGCCCAGTACACATGCTTGAGGATAGTGATGCAAAATCTTTCCCCAAGGTATCCAGTAGGGCTATTGGTCGATAATTCTTGGGCTCTGATCTTAGTACTTTTTAAAAAATTGGTACAATGAGGGATCTTTTTCCAAGATGGTGGGACTCAACATCCTTTCATTATCTGAGTGAAGAGTAAATAAGTGAATTCTGCCCATTTTGCTGGAACTTGCTTTAGGACCCTGTTCGTCAGTCCATCCGGGCCGGGCGCTCTCAATGTACTTAATTTGGAGATCACGTTCCATATGTCAGGTTTGTCTATATCCCCAGCACCATGGAGCAGAGCTAGTTACCTTCTATTCCACAGATGTATTCCGTTTAGAAGCAAAAAGGCACCCAAAATGTTCCACTCATGGATTCTCTTCTACCATAGTTCATTGCACAGCTTCTTGTGGAGTACCCACTTTATTAATCCATTCCCTCGTAAGGCGGGAATTTTTCCATACAGAGGACTTTTAACAGGTCGTCTTCTTCCATATGGACTGACCTAAAACGTTTCAACCAATTTTTGTATTGTTGCTTGTGATTCTTTTTATTGGAAGCCTGGGTTAACCTAGGGGTAGAGTCAAGACCTTTCATATCAGCTCTACATTTTTCCACTCTTCCACCAACTTTTGATTAAATCTATGTTTTGGACAGAATTCGGGTCTACATCCACTTTTATTAATTTGATGGTATTTAACTAAAAGAAGCACATGGTCTATGAGCCTATCATTTTGCTAAACTATTTCTAAATTTTCTCCCCACATCCAAAATATCAGTCGGCTCCAGTCGTGATCGGTTTCTACCCTGGTAGACCTGAACAGCCAAGTATGTTCTTTCACTCATTTCCCTTAGGGGACCAGACCAATTCAATTTTAAGAGTCTATAGTCACTGGCTATCATTTCGATTACCTCTAGGGAATTTATATCACAATGGACATTCTCAGAAACAAAGAAATGGTCTAAGAAAGCCTTGGAGTCACCAGCCTTCCAGGTATACTTAGCCGGGATATCACCTTTGATATTATTGTTTACCATAAGGAGTTCCCTCACCTCCATCTCCTGGAACCAGCAACTTGTTCGTAGCCCCTTAGGAGATGGAGGCTTAGAAGGACAATCTTCAAGCTCAATACATCCGGTTTTCAGATCCACCTAAACAAATAAGTCAACAAAATCGATATGCCCGAAGCAAATTCTTCCACATCGACCTTATCAAGGTTCCAATATAGTTTTAGCAAAATCAGAATAGCGTCATCAGCAGGTCTTTTCCTAGAAATTGCCACCACCAATATTTGAGTCCAAGGACTCGAGAGTAGTGTTGTCGAACTTTCAAATGTTGAAAGAAAGTCTATACATGACGGCACTTCTTTCAGCCACGTTTCCTGGAAACACAGGTTATCAAAAAGGTTTCCAGTCATAGTCCTCGTTATTGAAAAGGTGGAAAAAATCCCTTGTGTTCCATGTTGCATTTGAATATAGGGTTTGTTCTCCGAAATAATGTGCTATTCAGTTTGGGAAGTGCTTAAGGCTTTCTGTATCCAAGACTAAATCGACCTCCTTGGGTTTTCGGGGGACTTGATTTTTAACAGATTCCAGACATCTAATGGCTTTTTTCTGTCTGGAGAAGGTAACTTTCAGCTGACCCAACTTTCTGTAAGAATGTTGTGGCCCATGGGCTCTGGTGAGGATGTTTGTTTTAGATGGCCAAATGGCAGCGGGAATGCATTAAGCAAACTGGGCTTGCCTCCACGCTCCACCAGCTGTTTAGTTTTTGTCTTTGGGGACTCCACTTTGAAAGAATTCTGCCCAATCAGTTCTTTTGTTAGCTCAAATCCTATGGGTAGGAAAATGTCTGCTACCCCCCCCCCCCAAAGGGCATTTTATTAGTTTTTCAGTGCAATAGCACCCAATACATCCTTAACTCTTTCACAAACTCCACCACTAGAATATGGTCTGTGGTTATTGATCATAAAATTGGGATGTGATGGAGGAGGGTCTGAAAAGGTTTCCTGTTATCAGACCATCATTTGCCTAGAGTCAACGCTCCAATGATATAGTTATCGGCTCTTTCCCCATATGCTTTGTTGTTTTAGTTTCTCTAGTGGCAAATACGGTGAAATCTGGCTTTGTGTTAGGGGCCGGAGAAGCTTTCTGGGGCCCTTTCTTTTTCCACGGCTTCTCTTTTTTGGAGGCAAAGTTAGGAATACTTGCCCACCCCTCCCCCAACGACTGCCCATGGGAGGTTTTGGTTGGATCAGTCAACCAAGCAGTCTGCTCCTTTATTGCTGAGTAATCTCTGTTGCAGGGACCTTGATTCCTTTCCAATTCTTCATTTGTCGACTCAATAGAATACATTGAAAATTCCAAAAGGGGGAAATTACTTCATTCTCCATGGTTAGATTACTAGAGGGCATTTCTTCCCTCACTGAGGATTCTTCAGATCTCACATTTGACTCCAATTTCCTTTTTTTGCTAGGACACCGCTGTGTCAATGCCATCTGATTTCCCTGGTTTTAATAAGTCTCTGATCTCATTCTGCATAAAGGATCTGGCCACATTTAATTTAATTCTTCTTGCAGTAGGCATATTTATTTTTCTGCTTCAGAAGAGCATCAGTTCAAACTTGGCTCACTTTTTTCCCAAAGTTTGAAAAATTAGCATCAGAGCCCAATCCCGGATCTCTCTTGGGCTCAGCTTCTACTAGAGGTATAGCTTGATCTAGATTCCGAGGACAAGTTTCTAAAGTCACCCCTTTCGTCGTCGTTGAGTCCATGGACTGTAGGGGGTTGACCTCCAAACTTTCTAATACCGGCTCTTTAGGTGGCTGCTCTGTGGCGGACTGAGAGCTGGGATCTTATTTGTGTCCACTAGAATCAAGCTTTCTTTCGATCCTTTGGCAGCCCTCGACTTTACTGGAGCCATGGAGCCACTGGACTATCTATTGTCGATGTGCATATCACCTAATCTTTGGCCAGTTGTTCTCATTTGGTGCCCCTCATTGTGAAATCCTCTGATCCATTTTTGTGAATCCAATATAGCTTCCATTAATGTTTTGTCGGATAGCTCTGCCTGAGCTAAATCACTTAAGCGGTTTTTCCATAGAATTGATTTTTCGGCTTCATGATTGACCCTGTTTTGCACGGTTGAGGTAAATGCTTCCAAGTATTATCAGCTTTGAGTGCACCGTGCTAGGAGGGTGGCCAGGTCCTTGAAATCTTCACTGGTGGATTTGTAACATTTTATAAAAGGTGATAATGAAATTGATAGTGCTGACATTATCATGCTTTGTATTTGAGCCAGCCCCGGAGTCTGTTCATTGGAAGTATGTCTGGAGAAAAAAAAACCTCATTCATTCAGGCTCGAGGAAGAGGAAGACTGCTAAATTAGATGGAATAATAGTTGTATGTCTTTGGGGGTAAACACACAATCCCTATTGTTTGCCAGAGATTTTTTTGCATTGGAGGGATTTGTTACGTCGGTAGCCTCTGGTAGGGTGTTTTCCTTCCCTTGGTCTCCGATTGCTCCCGATTTCCCTCTCATTTTGTTCTCTGGATTGATTTCAGGAGTTGATGTAGCTGGATTTATCAACTCCAGCCTCCCCCAGACTTGATTCTACCTCTATAGGTAAAGTACGGTCTGGTATTGCCTTGGTTGTTGCTTTCCACTTGAATGCGGGCAATGCCATGTAACAGTCTGGAGGCCAAAAGTGAGTTTGACATGGGCGTTTCACCTTAACTCCTGTCCATTTGAGTGTTCAATGGTTGTTCCAGTTGATCCACACTCGAGGGGATCATAGAGGATGGAAGAAAACGTTGTTTCATGTGATGTATATTCTCCTCATTTGACCCGCCCCCTATTTCTGATTTGAAAGCCAGGATTGACCCCCTGCCTCCAACATCTCATTATCCAGACCGTTGGTGGGGGCTGATATCTCGGTGTTAAATATTAGAGACAAGTGTTTATTATTAGGCATTGTCGCGGAGGGCGTGGGAGAGCTTACCTTATTAGCAGAAGAGGTGTTCACAGGGCGCTCATGCAGTTCATGGGGCATGAGAACCTGAGCAGACGTTGTTCCGAGAGTCTTTTGTTGGTGACGCGTGCAAGCAGCAGGAGGTTCCACCTCGATGCCTTCCGACCACTTGCTCACCGAACTCAGTTGGATCTCTGTTAAAATATAAGCTGTAGAGGAGCGCACCTCTCCACACTGCTCTGCGGCAGACTCTGCGGCCGTCAGGGTATTTTATGTTTTAGCTGTTCCTCAAAAGCGAACAGCAAGAAAAGACTGTACGTTTAGCGGCTCCATACCAACACGCCAGTAACTACAGCGACTCTGCAGCAGACTACGTGTGGCTTAACTCTGACAAAGGTTATGAAGAGACTGACCAAGCTCCTGTACCCTAGTGTTCTGTTCAAATAAATTAAGACTGCCTTAATATCCAGGGAATGCCACTCTGGATTTGCATTTTTAAAAAATTTAAATATCAGCTTGCACCAAAGCGCTTTACACAGAAATTGCATACATTACAAATCAAAATGTAAATTTAGGAAAATGTTGCAGAGAAAAATAAAGCTGATCTTTAAGACGCAAGGCGAACAGGGTAAAAGGATAGACAACGAAGAGAAAGAGGAGGGTCATTCCAGTGATGTATGGGCCAACAGGGAGAAAGAAAGCCAAAAGCAGCATACTGAGAACAAGGAACCACACGGAGAAACAAGGACTCAGAGAGCAGGGATCTTGGTGGAGAGTAGAAGGATATAAGTACAGAGAGATAGGAAGGAACCAGACTATAGAGGGATTTAAAGACTAAACAGGAAATTGAAAAGCAAATGGGGGTGAAAAGGGAGACAGTGAAGTGAGACAAGGACAGAGGAGATGGAATTATGAGAAGATAGAGAGAAAAAAGGACTCAAATGGAGAATTATAGATTGAACTAACAGGGCAAGATGGAAGACAGGCAGGCCAAGAAGGGATTACAACAGTACAAAAGCGAGAGGAGACGAGAGAGAATTCAAGCAACTTAGTAGTATGACACAAAAGAAAGGGACTAGCTTTCCAGATATTAAAGGGGTAGAATCGACAAGAGCAAGAGAGAGAGCAGAGATCTGTGGAGAGAAACTAAGAAGAGTCAAAATATATGCCGAGGTTACAAGCAGATTCCGAAATGGGTAGAGAGTTGGGAGGAAAAGACAGGAGGAGGAGGAGGAATGGTAGTGGCAGGAATGAAAAGAATCTGTCTTCGATGGATTAAAATGCAGAAAATGATCAGACATGCAGGATTTGATAGCGAGCTGACCGGATGTGATAGTGTTATATATAGCACGGGTGAAAGCGGAGAAGGAAAGGGAATGCTGAGAATCATCAGCGTAAAAGTGATGCAAAAGACCAAAAGGCGGTAATGACAGAAGCAAGAGCACTAGTGTATAGAGAGAAAAGCACAGGGCTCAGATCCGAGCCCTGGGGTACATTAGGAGAGAGAGGAAATGCAGATGAGTGACCAGCCAGAGTCGGTATGGCTGAAGAGGTAGGACCGAAACCAATGAAGAATCAAGTAATTAATGCCAAGGGAAGCAAGTGAGACAAGCAGAAGGGAGCGGTCAACAGTATCGTAATCTGCTGATAGATCAAGGATTACCAATATAGTGTTTGGAATAGCGAGACAAAATAAGCGAGTTAGTGAAAGAGAGGAGAGCAGTCTCAGAGTGACGAGGTCGGAAGCGAGATTGGCAAAGTAGAAGTACAGAATTAGAGTGAGGATAAATGGAAACCTATGAGTAGATAATTTACTCCTGAAGTTTTGAAAGATAGGGAAGAAGAGAAATACACCTTAAGTTTTAGGGAAGGGAAGGATCAATCAAGGTTATTTTTTATTTTTAAGCATGGGAAGAAGCGTAGAGTGCTTAAAGGAAGATGGAAAGCTAGAGAATTGGAGAGAGGCATTGAAAAGGGATGCAATATGGAGAAAGAAAGAAACTGTAGACCTTAGGAATTAGCATTGAGGGGGCGGGGATTGGTTGGAGAAATTATAGTAGAAAAATACGAGTCCAGATCAGAGGCAGATAAAGATGAGTAAGTGGTAGGGAATGCAAGACAGGTTCTGAAAGAGGCATTGAGGATGAGAGGAAAAAGAGCCAACAAGGTCTGGGTAGTATTCTTACTTGTGAGAAAGAAGCGTAAGAACAGAAGAAATATAGTTAAGAGTCAAGAAGAGATAAAAGTGGAACAGCAGTGGATTGATGAAAGATGCAGATTAAAAGGCGCAGAGGGGAAACAAAGTGGTATCAGAAGGGGAAGAGAGGACAGAAGAGTACCAAGATCCTCATGAAAAGAGGTGACTGAGCCAGGAGGTTTATAGAGATCGGGAAAACCTATAGGATAGGGTTTATAAAACAAGAGTACTGGTATTCAAATGTAGAAAAAAAAAAAAAAAAAGATTAGGAGGGGGATGGAGAAATAGTAAATGAGGTGCGATAAAGAATACCAATGCCACTCTGGCGTTGGGGGTTGTGGAAGAAAACGGTTAAAGAGGATATCAGAGCAGCAGGGATAACAGAATTAGCTGGGTTTTGGAAATGCACAGAAAAATCAAATTTAGGCAAAGAAAGGTATGAAGAGTACAGCAAGCTTTGTTAAAGATGGAGTGCATATTCCAAAGAGCATGAGGATGGGGGGTGGGGTGGAGTGATTAGTAACAGGGTAAATAAGATTAAACGGATTGAGATTAGAGACATGAATAGTAGGAGAAAAGAGGTATAGTGAGAAGGGATAGGAAAGGAAATAGCAACCAAGAAAATCATACATTTAAAAATAGTAGATTGAGAAAACTGGAGGAGAAAGAGGCTAACCTGCGCCACAAAGGAACAAAAAAAAATAGTTAAAACCCTATGATGGTGTGGGTATACATGCAATGCTGAGCAGGAGCCGGTACTGTAGGTTTTGAAAAAGTGCTGGCAATAACATATCCCGCGATCTGTGCATTTGGATGAGATTTTGGAATCAACTGGGAAGGGGCCACACCATAGAACCAAGGCGTCAGGTAAGACATGACGGAATGGGGCCACAACATATCAGGGAACCCTTCCCCATCCAGCTAGCCGATGCATTGGTCACCAAGAACACAACTTTCACAGTTTAAAACTTTAAACACACAGATTGCAAATGGAGAACCCTCTATTTCCTTTAGTACCAATGGAAGACCCCAAGGAAGAACCCATTCTCCAGCCCAAGGCCATGACTGCATACAGCTCTTGAGAAACCTAAACACCAAGTCCCCACCTCGTGAGCCCAAACCCCATGGCACCCTGACAGCCTGGATTACTGCCGTCTGGGACCTCAAGGAGGATTTTGGCACATCCATCTGAAACCTGTCCTGCAGAAATTTGAACACTACTGGAGCAGAACAATCTAATGCCACACAATTATGCCTAATGCACCAGTCCCAAAATGTCATGATTTCTGGGTGGAAGACTTCCTCACATTCTGAAGAGTGCAGGCTATCTGAAATGAAGTTCCCGGCCTATGCCACCCTTCCATTTCAAATTCCAGACCCCTCAACCTGGTCACCTTCCTAGTGAGCCAGGACCCCTGACCCAAGAGGACCAGACGACCTTCAACCTCCTTTGATCAGAATCATGCGGATAGACTGAAGCTACCAAGATGACGTCTACCCCTGAATCCCTGATCTTTTCAGAGAGAGGGCATATAAGAGGCCTCTGGCCGGGTTGTCATTGCATCCACCCTTCAAGCCCTGAACACTGGTTACCTAGAAAAATGCATGTTAGGGAGAATTCTCATTCTATGGCTAATTTCCCTTACCTATAGAGTCTCCCAGCAGCTTTTCTAGATTTGAAGGGGTTTTTTTTCTCCTAAGAGTGCGACTCTTTTTCCCACTCTTAGGCATATGTGTGTTCTAGGCTATTTTTGTTGTTTAATGTCTATGGGGTTTATCTCACCCCCATAGGAACCATCTTTATACACATGTGTTACACAGCACCCTCCGTGCAGTGACACAGGGGTGTTGTAGCGACCCCCAAACATAGACTCCATACCCTGGGACTGACTACTGTCTCCCAGGGCATGTAAAGTCCCCATTGACTTTACTAGTCAATCTATATGAACAAAACCAGTACAACCCATCTTACTTTGGAGGTACTGGCCAGGGTTAATAGTTTTTCCCTTATGTTCATTTTCGAGAGGGTACCGTACAGTCCCTCTCTCAAAAGTTTCTGGCTGGTGGCAGTGGTTACTACCAAAAATATTCGAACGCGGACATTTCCCTATGGGATTTCCCATTGTTCGAGGCTACCACGTTTACTGACAGCCTCTAACATACCGCCGGTTTATTTTTATATTAACTTTACTCTGGTAGGTTTTATTTGCCAGAACGTTTATATGAATTCTTTCTTGTGTCTTTCTCTAAACTCATAACCCAGGTCGGGGATCCTTTCTTCGTCCTTTTGGCGGCACAGAGTCTGGGGTGGATCCATTGTGTGGGAGGGGGAGTAGGACCCCTGGACAGCGTTGCCTCAGCAACCCATGTCGCACTCTGCCCTGATAGGCTGGAGGGTCTCCCGCCTGGATGACCACTCCACTGTGTGAGTGACAGCTAGGCTGTATGAATGGGGATCTTTTTGCATAAAAGCACAGTCCTGAGGACTGGAAGAGCAAGCCGTTGCCACTGGAACGAAGAAGCCGCAGAGAAGAGACGCCAAAGACATCTGCAACGACTGAATCACTGATGAAGCCGTGCTGCAGGGTCTCACCACTTTTCTCCACACGACGAGAGAAGATCTTCATCTGCAAGAGCCTTCTTCCCTTGAGCTGGTGGGGCCAACCAGTTTGCCAATCGCCTTCCCGGACCTGCCTTGGTTGAATCACCAGTACCCTGTACTCAGAGACCGGATAGCCAGGCACCCGTCCACCCGGACCGCGATTGAAAGGAGCATACCTTTTATTTTTTGGGCAGCACCGCGGCTGGTTTCATCCCTGGGCAGTGCAGTAACTCGAACCTTCCTCCACGACGAAAGCCTCTCTTCCTCTGCTGGATCTCATGAACTGCAGGAACTGCCAGAAACAACCGCCACCGCAGGAGCCTCTTCTACATTTCAAGGTACATTGTTCCGCCAGGCTGCCCTTTTCGCGTGGTAGTGGTAAGGGTGTTTTAAATCCTTTACCTACCTGTTGGGTTGGCCGACCCTATCCTTTAACATTGTGTCTTTTACCTTCTGCATCCACCTTTTCGAATTGTTAACCAAAGACTTGACTGCAGCTACAAGAACATTTTGCTCCTGTGCCCTTTGCCCTGTACTGGCACAGGCCTATTAACTCTGGCTAAATTTGTTAGAACTGCCTTCTCTAGACTGCTTCTCAACTAGAACTGTGTTGGTGCACCTACTTCTTATAACCACCTTCTTCCCACTTTTCAAACTTGTGAAGTGCCATTTTGCTCGGTTTTCATTTACGTATTATACATGCTGAAGTACTGCTTTGCCTAAACTTGTTCACAAATTTATGGGAAGTGTTACTAGGGTGTATAAGAAGGAATTCCTGTATAACTTGGGCTTTCCCTCCCTTGTGAGAAATTGCTAGAGTGCCATTTGTTTTTGGTTTTCAATGTGCCGTTTTGCTCAGTGCTCACTCTTGCTCAAACTTGTCTACAATTTAACTAGGAAATTGTGTATACTTTTCTTGACTGATTTTAACTTGCTTTAATAACTGATTAATGTGTTGAACTAGAAGTGTGCAAAATAAATATATATATATTATTTTTAATACAAAGCTTTGGTCAGTGTTTCCTTCTACCCTAGTATTGTAGTCCTATTGTGTAAACCCTGAATACTGCTCATCTCCCTCTTGAGATAAGTCTGACTGCTTAGCCACAGCTACCAACTAAATCTTTGTGGTACAGACTGTTACCAAAGGGGATTTATTGCTCATACCTGTAGTCTTAATCTTCTGTAGTGCTTCCTAAGGGAACTGCACAGGAGTTTGCCTAACAATGCACCTTGGTGTTTTAAGGAGAGGCAAAGAAGTGAGGCAAAGAGCTCCCCTCTCAGATAACCAAGCTTTCTGGATATCTGCAGGAAGGTCTTCTCATCCAATTCCCACATAGAAGAAGGAAACACTCTGGCTAGGTGGTCTGCTCTACCATTGTCCACCTCTGATATGCATAGGCCTTTAACTCAACAAGTGCCTTCTATCCATTAGGTAATCTCCTCTGCTTGCTGGTTCTAGGCCCTGGACCATGCCCCCTCTGCCTTTTATGGTTGATGCAAGTTAGGCCAAACCTTTGTCAAAACAGGCCCATGCCAGCCTCCCAGCCGCTCTCTGATCTGTTGTGAAAACTCCAGGAGAGCCCTCCGGATCGTCTGCAATTCCCTGCAGTTGAAAAAATAAATGGCTTCTAGCTCTGACCCTTTGTCCTATGCCTCGAGGTTCCCCAAGGTTGCCCCCTAGCCCCCAAAACCCTTCTTGTAGCGTATATGGCAGAGAACCCTTTCAAAAGGTTATCCATGTGTAGCCACCACTGGCTCTGGAGAATCAACTGCTGCGAACTTGCATGCTGAACTCAAGGTTCTTTGACTCTGGCTTCCGATTCCTGAAAATGTAGTCTTCGAGGCCTCATGTGACGTCTTGCACATGGCACCACAGACTGTGGAAGCCATATGACCCTGTAGCCTCAGCCGCTGCCTGGCTGTTGCCAACTCTTTCTGTAGTACCGATGTCAAGAGGGTCTGCAGTACAACAACTAATACATGTCCCTCTGCAGTCCAAACCACAGGCTCAATTTAACCGCAGATCCTGGGAAGAAAAACTGTTGAAGTTTTCCCAATTTACCAGGAGCCCCATATTTCGAAATGTGCTGCACAAAATGTTCAGATGCTCCTTCAGCAATGGATCAGAGGAACCCTGGTCAGTTCTAGCTTGTTGTGCAGCACCAGTCTCGTCACATAAAATACAAATACATTAGTAAATACTTGAGGGCAGATCTGAGTTCGGAGAGAAGGACATGGAACTAAAACTCACAACTCGCTACCAGAAGCCTTTAGAAACAGTTGAAGTGAGTGGCAAATTGGCAGGTAATAGGCATCCTTGAGATTGATGGTTGCCAGAAAGCCCTGCTCCTTTATCAAAGGAATAATTTTCTGTAATGTCTCCAGCTTGAATTTCTTGGGAGAAAATGAAGGTGTTCAGCCATTTCAGATCAGGACAAGCCAGGTTTTGTGGCTAATATGATAGAGTAGAACCCTTGTCCTAGGGTATCCTGGACACTGCATTCTTCTCCAACAACTCCCAAATGGCCTTCACCAAGACCTGATGCTTCATTAGAAGCCTAGACAGCAGGGAACTCACAATCCCACTGGCCTAGGTGTTTTTATATCGTCCTCTACTCTTCCGAAAACCATCTGAGCTGCCACTACTGGCCTAGCATGAGGGCTTAAAGTTCCTGTCAGTAAGGTTCACCGAGGAATGCTGCCTTGTCCTAGGAGGATGTTGCAGACTAGTTTTTCTTCCTATACGATAGCACACATGCTTATTCTTTGGTGGTCTTTATGCTTTCTGTATCCCATTTTTCTTCATAATTTAGCAGCAGGTTTGTCAGCCTTAAAGGCTCAATGTATTTTATCATAAAGGGCATTCCCGAACAGAAGGCGCCCTTCAATCAGAATCTTGACAGCTGCTGATTTTTTTATCCAAGTCTGTATGCCAACCTCCAAGATTTAAATGGCCCCATCTTGCTGCAATTTCCCTTCTAGTGAGAACGGAGGGCCATACTCCATCATACACCGTATCTGACAGGAATGCCACTTGGGTTTCTTTGGCCTCCAACATGGGTGCAACGTTTTATCCTACTTAAAGTTGCCTTGGCCAATTGAAGTAAATCCCACCAGAGAAGTCACTGCCATGAATGACATACATACAGGATCTGGTGGTAAAATGGACGCACGTATATGCTCTATTTCATAGCAGAATCAGCCTTTGTATCATGACCATTGTTAAAGGTCTTTTGAAGCCATAGATAACCGCCCATCCAGACTTTGAAGAATGTCATCCACTTGCAAAGAGTGCAGTAGGCTTTTATCTTCTCCCTTTAAGGGTTAAATCTTAGCCAGAAATCTATGTAGGCTGATCTCGTCAGGCTCACTCTATTCTTAAAACCATCTGCCTTCATGTTTTGGTATCCTAGGAAGTCCTTTTTTGACAGTCCTCTTAAACAATTTTGGAGGATGACGTTAATCTTCTGCTGGAGCAGACACTTCCTCTCCCTAAAACCCCCATGTAGTCTGCAGTTAGGAAGCTGGTCTTGGCGTTCTCCCCTTTATTCTGGTGCTTATCCATCTCCTCTCCTTGCGGTCACGAAGAGAGCAATGAGGATAATGAAGAGGATGGCTGAGCTGGAAGAAGACTTAGAGAAATCCCTCACCCTCCTTCTCCTTACATATACGGGACCGAGGACAACCCATTGTGACCACTGCCACAGCATTGGATTTTGCCAGTCAGCAAACCGCTTTCAAAAAATATCTGCAAGTTGAAATGCAGTCCTTACTGCTCCTCAACCGACCCTCAGCTATGCAGGGGTAGCCACTAACGTTTCCCCCTGGAGCCTTGCAGCAAAGAGGACAAGTTTCAGTGTGAAGCCCAGCAGCACACATTGTTCATGCCCGGAGGCTGGAAACAAGAAACTGGGGCATTATGGGTAAGGTAGCAGGGAAGGGGCGGAGCATGATTAAAAGAAGTTGGAAGGGTCCTGCTAGGGGAGGAAGGAAACCTCAGAGTAAGTACTGGGTGAAGAAGGCACACGTGGAGGTAATGCAGCATTTATGTCCTACTGCAACTGTGGGAACGATCTCTTGGATAGGCTTCAAGAATGGGCTGATGTTCACCGACGTGAATATATTAGATAGGCTTCAATGCATTACCAGCAGAATATGTCATCTATCATTCCTTTCCGGAACAAAATGAATTTGTTTCAGTGATTAATGTGTTCTGTGATTGTCCCGATTGAAGCAAAAAAATTAAAAATATAAATATATTACATGTGTACATATATATATTATATATTATATATACACATATACACACACACACTAAAACAAAAGAGCGAGCTGATGGTGTAGTGGGGCAATTATTGACTAGAAAGCATGTGCCCCTCTGCTTTCTTCAGAAAAAACTGAATTACAAAACCAGAAAGGACACATTTGAAACTGCACTTTAAATCCTCCAGGAAATGCAGCTGGCACAAAGAATAGTCAGTTTCGCTACACAAGTAGGGGACAGATGAGGCATTAGCTTGCACAATAAGTGTGCTTTTAAATAGAATAGACTAGGTGATAGGGAGGTGTGTGTTAGGAAAGATTTCGTAATTGTAGGTAATTTTCCTTCCGTGTGGCAACCCCTAAACTTTTTGCTGTTGTTTGTCACCTTATTCTCGGCTTTGCCAGAGAAGTGCAGCCTTCTGCCGCACTCCTCTGGGCTTTTGCTCCTTTCTTACGGGGAAACTGACATGCCCTTAAGACAGTCAGTACCGGGAAACGCTGTTTTCCGTAGTTTCTTTTATCATGTTGCGGCTTTCGTGCAACATGACACAAGAGGGCACTGTAAGCTAAGTTACTGCTCTCTTGGGTCTCTAGCCTTCTACAGGCCCTAGATACTCGTTTAGGATTGTAACTGATCGGTGCAAGCGATTCACGGACGGGAATGGTGGCAGCGATCGTTTCTTGTGTTTTGAGCTCCTTTTGGCATTCTAAGCGCGTTTCTCGCGCTTAACCCAAAATGGTGGCCTGGCTCCCAAAATGGCCAGATCACGAGGCTCCTTTGTCCTGTCCGCTGACCGTCTTGCTCCCTTCACCTTCCCCAGGTCGAGCCGACCCGGGGCCTTCCTTATTTGGGCATGTAATTTCCCGCAAAACACGGATGCTATCGCGGGCTTCTACATGTCTTGTGTGTGCCTCTAGGATGTGGGCTGGGATGTCTGGTCCCAATACACATCCTGGGTGCCAGAGAGTCTAGGGTGGTGTGAATGCCTGGTACCACCGTGGTCCGTGATTGGTCCACGAATGGTGTGAGTGTTGATGAGCGGATCTCCCATTGGGTCCCCTCCGTTTTGGCGCGAAGGGAACCGTGGATAAGAGGGGGCTGGAAACACCACTACCATGTCGATCTCCTGAGTTCTCACGAACGAAGGAATACAGGAGCCAAGTATCCTGCAGCCAAGAGGCTGAACCGAGGAATCGCTGGTGACCCGCTGAAGGACTGCTCCTCTGCACTGCTGTCGCCTTGTGAAACCCTTTTCACCTTTGATCGAACCAGAAGGCCTGTACTGGTACTTCGACCCTTGGAATAGCGGGAACAGCTATTCTCGGCATCTTCACCATCTCCTGCTAGTAAGCCTTCGGAAGCGTCTCTGGGCCATCCAGCAGACTGACCAGCCTACACAGGAGTCTTGCTCTGTAACCGCCGCCAGGTTGTTTAGTATTTCGAGTCCTTGTCACTCTCACACGATTCGTAAATTTGCCGTTCCCAGGTCTGAAGTGAGTAGTGTACATTTGGCTCAGATACACACGGCCGTTCCGTTGCCCTGCTGTGGTAACACACTGTGCGGGTTCCTTCGTTTGGGACGTCTTTTACTCAACTCTGCTGCTGCAGACTCAACACGACGACAAGACGTCCCCTGCTCTTCTGAACCTGCCAGCGACTGAAACTGACGCGGAGAAGCCTGGGTCTGCTTGCATCGGGGACCGGTGAGTAGCATAGCTAGGAACTGGTCGCCCTCCTGCAGGAGCCCATAGCTTTTCCCCGCTGTGTCAAAACAGCACCATTTTCCGTACTCGCGCTCTGCTTCTGCCCACAGTGGAGGCTGCGCTTGAGTCGCGGAACTTGTTCTTCTTCATTTGTGCACTAAACTGAACTGCCTGATTTCCCTCAAAGAGACTCCCCTTTTGCCCGTTGGCACCAGCGTGTGCAGGTACTTTTGAGCACAAGGCTCCACTCTTCGCAGGGCTCGGACTTCCTTTTAGTTAGGTGCCTCTGAAGGCGGACTGGGTCTAAGCATTATTTCGCACTGCCTGTTTTCCTTCCCTTTTAGGTGGACTACACATTTCGTGCATCTAAAGCTTGAGACTTGTTGTATTTGTATATATATTGTATTGGTTTACTAGAGTTGTATTGTGATTTCTCGCTACGGTCATTGTTTTAAAGGCCTTGGAATATATGTGTATACATTTTTAATATAACACCTGTTTGGAGTAGTTTGTAAGTGTCCTTGATTTGTGTACTCATTGCGGGCTTTCAGTCACCCTCACCCCTCTTGAGACCTAGTCTTGACCGCCGCGATCGCTACCTTGATTGGTCTGGCTCGTCCAGAGGTTACCCTGTTCCAAGTAATTAGGTTGGCCTTCTGAACTTCTGCGCCACCAGGACAGAGTTCAGAAATCCGTCTTAACAGTGTGTACCAAGATAGGGTCTCACTACACAAGTAGGGCGCCGCATGGCTAATAGGTAGAGATGAGGTTGCAGCTTACCCATATGTAGAAATATTATGTGCCAGGCATGCACCAGGCCTCGGTAGATGGCAAATAAAATGTAGGAAATGTGTCATGCAGAGGAACAGAACGTGACAAGCAGCTGCCATTTTTGTACCAGCAGAGAATTCCGCTTTGCAGCTTTAAGAACAAGCCCAGTTAAGCACGCTTTAACAAATAGAGTTAATTTCATGGAAAATACTGTAGCCAGCTAGATGATAGCTACATAAAAAGCAATGTCAAAAGCCCAAGGTTTCGTAGGGGAGTGTTGCATAGCGGAACCAGATATTATGTGCGTTCAGCTGTCAGATACATTAAGTTGCGAAGCAACGGCAAACCGTTTCAAGTTTATACATTCCGGGAAGCTCAGAAGGAGTTGGCAGATTAATGCTTCTACGATCGGCTAGGCGTGACAGAGGGACGCAAGATGCCACTAAAGAAAAAAAAAAAAACGAATTGCAGCGATAAAATCTTAGCAGGGTGAAAGCAGAATGACTCCCAAAATTATTCATAAATTTGTCAATAACAGGATGGCGATCACGGTTTCGAACAGGGCCTTGTATCTCGGCGACCATGGCCAGAGATAACATGGGCTGTTTGATTGAATCAAAACAAGGCGATTCATATATATATATATATATGTGTTTGTTTTCTCTCTTTCTCTTTCTCTCTCTCTCTCTCTCTCTCGCCTCTCTCCCCTCTCTCCCCTCTCCTCTCCCCCCCCCCCCACAGTTCATGGATAGTGTGACCGCATTCTAACCAATGAGCACATGCCTTTTTTCACCAAAGTAATTTTCCCCCCAGTCTATTGCAATAAACTGGCTTACCTTGTATTTGGCATACCACAATCACTCAAAGTCGTCTCTTTTCTTTGGACAAATACCAGTTAGAGGTTGATTTGGCTTTGTGACCATCCTTTCAATGGTTGTTAAACTTAACTAAGCTGCTGACTGTAATGAAGGGAAATGCCCCTGATAACAGTCAATATAGGTGCAAAAAGACTAGTTGCAGAACGCAGCTCAGGATTCCAGAGAAGCTCATTTAACATAGCAAGGGATATGAGATGAATTACATGGTGTGTTGGTCAAACTAATGTGTCTCGCAGCATGATGGAATTAACTAGGCGGATGGATTAGAGGAACTAAGAGCACAAACAGGATTAAGTAAAAACCTAGACCATGAAGGACACCAATCTTTTAGTAGATGATGCTACAACATATTGCCCTGCTTCTCTCCATTTAGACTCTAGTAAGAAGGGCGTCTACTTTAATGTGTACACATAAATTACCACACCCAGGGTCACACCGGGTGAATGACCAGGAGCATGAGAGTCAGTGCTCAACTTTGACCTCTCCTAGTAAGACAATCTGTTAGTTCAAATATTTATTCAACGCTTCAACTGCATCTTCCCTTAATTACAAAATTGTGTATCAAAACTTGGTGGACTCAAAGCAACTAAACCCTTATTGTGGAACTGAAAACATTCCTGTGTTTTTTTAAAGAAGCCACACATGCTCGTGTGTGATTTGTACTTTTCAAAATTGACCTCTTATCTCGTACCAGATATTTGTTTTGCGGAAAAACACTGGCAAGATGTACTATGAACAGATTACGTTTGATCTAATCAATAACCTTTCCTAGCCGTACTGGGTACAGTAATTATCATTTGAAATAAACGACTGCATAGTGAACCACTCCCACCTCCTCTGAAGTGATCAGACATCATTGATAATAGATCAGTGCACTGAATGAGGTCCTTGTGTACAGTAGTTGTTCTGGGGAGGAAAAGAGCAGAGTTGTGGGAGGGCCAGCTGTTAGGGAGAATTCTCTGTTAAGGCTAATTTCCCAAACCTAGCGAGTCCCCCAGCAGCTTTGCTGGATTTTTGGGGTTTAATTTTTTCTCCTGCTAAGAGTGAGACTCTTTTTCTCCCACTCTTAGGCATGATTTCAGAATGTCCTTTGACTTTGTAATGTGTTTTATGGGCTATGGGGTCTTTTACTCCATAGGGCTTCATGTGTTTTTGGTAAGTGTGTTACACAGCACCCTCAGTGCAGTAACACAGGGGTGTCATAGTGACCCCCAAACATAGACTCCATACCCTGGGACTGACTACTGTCTCCCAGGGCATGTAAAGTCACCATTAGCTTCACTAGTCTTAAATTGTGAACAGAACCAGTACAAACCATCATATTGTGGAAGTATTGGTAGGGGTAATTCGATTGCCCTTGGGTCTGTTTTCAAGGGAGCACTGCCCCCCCCCCCCTTGTCGAGTTTCTGGCTGGTGGCAGTGGATACCACGCAAAATATTCCACCAGAATATTTCCCATGGGATTTTCCCATTCATTTTAAACGCACCACTTTTTTGGTGCAATGTTAAAGATACTGCCGGGGGTATTTATTTAATATTTATTCCTCGGTTGGGTCTTTTTTGCCAGGACTCTGTTTTAAAATGGCATTTGTGTTCGCCTCTGAAACTCGAACCCAAGTCGAGCCCTTTGTTCCACTTTTGGCGGGCTTCTGCACAGAAGCCTCCAAAAGTGGTGCCACTCTATCTGGGTCTACAGGATGGTTGGAGGGGGGGAATAGGCACCCTGGACTGAGTTGCCTTGGCAACTCAAGTCGCACTCTTGTGTGATTGGCCCTTAGCATGTTTGATTGACAGCTAGGCTGATGAATGGGGGCTTTTCTGCATAAAAGCAGGGCTTTGGAGACTGGAACTTCAGAAGTCGCCACAGGAGCTAAGAATCCGAAGAGGGGAGAAGCTGAGCCATCTACAACGACGACACCACCGGTGGAGCCCTGCTGTACGAAACTCACCATTTTCCCGACGACAGAGAAGATCTTCTTCCAGGAGAGTCTTCTTCCCTTTGAGCTGGTGGGACCAACCAGTTTGCCTTTTTTCGCCTCCTGGATTGTCTCGTGGTCGAATCGCCCGTGCCAAGCACCCCGGCGGCCGGATAGCCACGCTTCACCACTACAGCGAATAAAAGGGTAGTACCTTTTAACTGCGGCTGGTTTCTTCCCCGGCAGTGCAACAACCTCCAGCTTTCCTCCACGTCGAGATCTTCTCTTCCCCTGGACGAAGCCCCGACTTACACCCGCTGCCAGGAACAACTGCCTCCGCTGGAGCTTTCTCACCATTTCAGGTACTGTGTACCGCCTGGTCTCCCTTGCAACAGACTGTCCAAGGTGTCCCGTAAATCCTTGAATCTCTATCCTGGGGTGACCTTGGACCCGTTCACATTACCTTTCTAACTTGATCCAACCGCTTTTTGACTTTCCAGCAAAGACTTCGAGTGCATTTCCACTGAGTGATCTTGGGCACATTCCGCCTTGCTCTCTCCAAGAGTGGGCCTGGCCTATGAACGTTTTGCTCTACAGTAGACCCTGCCTTTCTTGACTTGATGTGGTTCTTTAAAAGTGTTGGTACTGTGTGATTTTCCTATTCTGCCTTTTCTCTCCCTTTTTAAACAAATTATTGGAGTGCCATCTATGGTCACGCGCTCACCTCCGTTTTGCTAAATAAGTGGTGTCTTAACCTAGACTTGTCAAATAATTAATTAGGGAGGTGTATATATTTCTAGTGACTGTTTGAACTTGCTCGACATATTAGTGCCAGTGTATTTTTGCAAGTGTGTTTTTAAATAAATAATTATATACTTTCATATCAAAGCTCTGGTCAATGTTTGCTTGTGCTACTGTATTTTTAGCCCTATTGTGTATACTCTATATACTGCCTAACTCGTCTTGAAAGAAGTCTGACTGCTCAGCCACAGCTACCAGGTAGATCTGGGTGGTGCAGACTGCTACCAATTGGGTTTACTGCTAACACCTGTAGTCTTAAACTTTTTGCAGTGGTCCCTAAGGGAACTGCACATGTTTCTGCCTAACACCAGCACCATAGCTGTTCTCTCAGAAAGTGGACCATGCACTGTTTTGCCAGATGTGCTGCATTTGCAAAGTGAGAGGGAAGCTTTTACAACTACTTGCCATACTGTACAGGTATTGATGCTCCAGCCTTCTGCCCCCTTACCCTCTACCAACTCCACCACTTACCGGCAGATATAATATGTCCACTAAACCCAGCCATATGCAAGTCCAGTGAAACACCGCCTGGAGCATGAATGGGCTTCATGAGTAGGTCCACACTCCACTCTTGGTAGGAATCCTCATGGTGGCCCATCATGCGAATACTTCAATGCACTGGCCGTAGAGCGGCTCCACGGCTTTAATGCAATACAGACACCAGCTCGACCCATTGATCAATCCGATCGCTGGCTCAACTCCATGGAAGCAACAGACTTCTACCTGCTGGAACCCTCCTATTCGCCACCTCAAAATGCATACTACTCGCAGAACATTGTTTGGCACCGAATAAAACCATTGGAAGCCATCGGGATGAGCATCTTGAAAACCAAATAGATCCAACAAGAGCCTGCATCTCGAAACGCATAACTCAATCGTCTTTTCACCAGCAAGTCTGTCCCAATGCTGTTCAGTGCTAAAAACAAAAAGGTATTGAAGAAGCCCTGTCCTGCACATCTGCTCTGAAGGACCAAAGTGACTTTTGAGCCCCCTTTCTCAGTCCATTTAAAGACATATGTTAGAACACTGACATTGCTGATGAAATCTTTTGCCTGAACACCCCTGCTGGTCACCTTTGAGGGGTCAGTAATGCGAGGCAGACAACTTGTTTGATGATTTATCAAAACATGCCATTTTATTCTTAAAAGGGAAACATAGTAAAAATGCCTCACTATCCCTATTCTGCCGAGGATTACCCTGCCTAACCAAAGCTAAGGGAAAACACTTTAACACAGGATATCTGGTCCTCACACTAAGCAGCAAATACATAAAGAAAAATATATAGCAATAAAACAGAACATGAACAACATTAACAGTTTCTTAATAACCTTCTAATGTCCTGGGTGCGTGGCTAGCGGCCATGCGGTAAGGCCGCTCAACTGGAAAGCTTCCACATGATCCCAAGAATACAATAGTGCAAACCGCCAGATTTTGTGCGACATTGCAGGGGAAGGAGGTCCGAGACGGCAGAGAACAACGCTGTATGTGCCCCGGCTTTCAATTCCATCATCTGAGATGTGACAAAGCGAAGAAAGGTCACAAAGACCAAAACGGCGGCTGCGATGTTCCAGTGGGTTGCCCGAGACTGGGGAACCTGAACTTGGGACCTGAAAGCGGTGAGTGAGGCTCCCCACAGTACATTGTGGTTGTCCCAGAGTCTAACCACGAGGTGCTGCGAAACAGACTGGAGGAGCACTGAGACTAACAGAGTCAGAGGAAGCCTCTGTGGGAGGTGGCTGGCCAGAGAGTGGAGGCCGAGTGAGCGGACTTTGCCAATTGCCTCAAGCGCTGCAGAGGCATAGCGTGGCCCCACTGGGAGGCTGCCGAGACGCCGCAATACTGGGGCTCCCCCAGGGGTTGAATGCTGGTACTCTCCCCCCCCCCCACATGGACAGTAGTAGTGCGGGCCCCAGAGAGTCGGCAGTGTCCCCATTGAGAAACCCCTTGGAACAGCTCAGAGCTGAGGCACAGAGGCACACCCAGACTGGGCACAGGCACACCAACGCATGCAGTGAGTGGAGCAGCAGAGAGTAGATCAGACAGGGCCTCACAGGGCACACAACTTGGCTCCCGGAGTGGGGGAGACACATCCGATATGCCACAGCGCCAACACTGCAGCACCATAAGTGCAGGCTCCAGGATTTTGGGCCCAGAGTGGATTGCCTACCATGCTTGGTGGCGGTGCGGTCGAGGGTGCCGTTGCACTACCATTACTAGAATAAGTAAGAATTAGTAAGCTCCCACACTGGGCTGCATGCATGGTCCCGAGAGGATGTAAAATGAGTGGATGGAGGTACAGGAAAGCGGGGAGGATTGGTGTACCGCCCAGAACGCCGAGAAGGATTGAGGGTGTGCCACGCTAGGCCAAGGGATCTGTGGTGGGCCGAAATGACCAGGTGAAATCCGCTAACGGTGTAGAGCTGCCAGTGCCGCGCTGACCTGCAGTGCCAGGCGCGCGCTGACCTGCAGTGCCAGGCGACGTGTGGAGTCCCCGGTGGAAGAACCCTGGGGTCAACAGGGTGAAGGACCCTGCTAACAGAGTAAGAGACCAGCACTTGGCACCCTGGGGGAGTGCGCAGTGAACACAGGCCATTCAGCGCATGGTGCACCCACACGCCGAAAACACATGGGAGAGGAGCGTGATGCCAGGGTTGCCCAGGAAGCAGAAAGGAGAGCCAGAGAACGTGTCCCTTCAGGAAGTGGGCAGCTGAGATATAGGAACACCACATCACCAAAGTAGCAACACAGGCTCGGTCTAAGCATAACTCTCTGGATGCCGGACAAGAGTTGAAAAGGTAAGGGCAGACAGAACGCCATGGAGGCATACACGCACAAGGATGGGATTAGTACAATGCAGCATAGCTACCAGGAAGAACTGGCTGCACCGTCGCAGGTGGGACCGCAGGGAGAAAGCCTCTTACTAGCGGAGATAGCCACAAAAAAAAAAAAAGAGAAGAACAACATATCGATTGTCGACGTGGGTCTGCTGCACCAAGACATGCATGTGCTTGCGGACCTATTGGGCATGGTGGAATTACAAGTGCAGGACAACACAGCAACGATTGCTAGCACTCAGACTCAGGTAGTGGACCTGCTCGACAGAGTGAAGATCCCGGAACACTGATCGGAAGATGCAGTGGGGAAGAGCCCGCAGGAACAATGTCAGAATACTCAGACTCCCGGAGATCGAGGAAGGCAGAGATCCAACGGCTTACGTAGAAAACATGCTCCTGGAGGAATTGGGACCGGGCACGCTAACACAGGGATTCACAGTTGAGAGGGCGCACCGATCACCGAGGAAGAAACCTCCACCGGGAGCCCCTCCAAGACGTTTAATACCAAAAATCATGAACTACAAGGACAGGGAAAGGATTCTCGCTTTTTCCAGAGAAGGGGGAACTATTACTAGGAGATCCTCAAGGCTGGCGATATAATCTGACTATACCGCTGAGAGCGATGCCGGACCAACTAGTTATTGAGACGAGCAAAATTGAAATATATGTTGATTTATCCCGCGAAATAGAAGGTCACACCTGGACGGACGTGCAGGGGATACCACAGCGCCTGAACAAGAATAATGACAAGTCATAGCGGAAAGGCACTGGAACCGATCAAGGAAGCTGTTACTTGGTCCTACTCTTTCCACCGGAAACAGCTTGGATGCAAAGGCGTTAAAGACATGGGAAAAGGGAATTCGGCAGCATGCAGAACAGACACCGAAACAGAAAGCAAGTGCCCAGCTAGAGGCTGCTGGGGTCATTGCCACATACCGCAGTTGTAATTTAAGATTACAGGTTTATGGCATCATGCTGCTGCATGTTACCTGAATGAGGGGAGGCGGGTGTGGGAGAAATGGCTGAGCCTAAGCAGAATAATAGCTGCTGGGCTGTTTGAGTTGGGGTTGGGGGCAGAGAGTATCAGGGGTGTTTTAATGGTTTGTAGGGAGGGGGTTTATGGGGGGAGGTTTTGGCAATGTGTTCAGTTGGGGAGGGGTGACATGTTAGATGACAGGTCGAACTATGATAGGTGTGAAACTAATAGGCGATATGTGGAAAGGGGCTACATCCGAGCGTTCAGCCCTTTAGTCGAGGCGTAAAGTGGATGTCTTGTTCAGGGAGAGCAAACGCCGAGAGGCAGTGGGGTCTCTGTATGAGAGAAGACATTTCAAGGGGGTGACAGGGTGGTGGGACACGGGAAGCCCTGAGTTGATCATTAGTGATACAGGTTGACGGCTTGGGTATCACCACCTGGAATGCAAGGGGACTGAATAATTACTTCAAATGATTGAATGTACATGCATATTTGATCAGGATGAAGATACAGGTTGCAATGCTACAGAAAACGCACCTCACGGCAGATAGATATGCTGCAATTGCCAGGAAATGGGGTGGGAATATGTATGGCTCGCCCTTCTCGGCTTACAAGAGTCCTCATTTGGATTAACCCCTCGGTCCCCTTTCAGCTATTGGAAGTCAAAAGGGATGATGAGGATGGTCACATGGGCTTTAGGAAAAGAGGGAAGTTTGTTTTGCGAACACATACGCTCTGAACCATCCCGCCACGGTGTTCTTTAGGCCATTGTACCCAAGACTGTCTGCATACAGGGAGGCTGTATGGGTCTGGGGCAGAGACTTTAATTGTATCCTTAACCCTGGCTTGATAGGTCGGACAATAAATACAGAAAACCTGCACCCGCAGTGAGGGCATTGGGCTCTTTTCTACCGGATTTGGCACTAGTGGACATCTGGAGGCAAAGACATAGCGAAGCACGGGGCTATTCGCATTTTTTGGCCCACCACGCGGTACACAGACGCATTGATTAGGAAGAGAAACCCTGGACGAGTTTGAGCATATTGAATATATGGCCCGGGTCCTCTCGGACCATGCCCAGTTGATACCAACTTGGCGGGGGGGAGGGGGCACATGGAGACCGGCTAATACCTACTTGGCAGTTAAGGGCAGAGGCTCTCCTAGACGAGGACTTAAATGATTATCTGGGGGTGTTTGGGGGAGTATTTCGACACCAATATGGGCAGTGTAGAGAAGGTGGGCGCTCTCTGGGATGCCTATAAGGTGGCCATGCGGGGAACGGCGAAAGGAAGAATGGGCATCCTAAGAAAGATCATACAGCGGGCCTCGGGGATAGCAATAAATGATATAGCGAGGGAAGAGAACACTGAGTTAGAGGCGCTGGCGGGGGTTCAACGAGGCCAGGGGGGATGGCGGGGGGGCGGGGAATATCTGTGCCAAAAGTACATTGGGGAATGGGAAATACTCAGCAGGTTGGACTTTGCGAAATATACCAAGAGGCTACATGGCGAGGGTGATAAACCCAGGAGATTGTTAGCATGGTTATGAAAGCGGGAGGAGCCAAGGGAAATGATTAGTGCAGTCACAGAGCCACGGTATAAACCCAGGGTGGGATTAACAAGTATTTTCGAGATTCTATGAATCTCTGTATGACCAGGACGTGATAGGGGAGGATAGAAACGTGGACAAGGCCCTGCCTTACATTGATCTACCTAGGTTGGAGACAGAGCAACTGAACATGATAGATGGCCCGTTAACATTAGATGAAATAGGGGTGAGTAATAGCAGACCTCCCGACCGCCAAGACCCCAGGATCGGACGGACTTCCGGGGGAATTCTACAAAGCATATGCGGACGTGTTAGCGCCTAGGCTGTTGGAAGTCTTTGAGAAGCATATGAATTGGGGGTGCTGCCTGGCCGTTTGAGGGAATCCATCATAGTGCCTATCCTCAAACATGTGAAACCTCTCCAGAGTTGCAGGTCATATAGGCCCCTTTCTATGGTGAACCAGGACGGTGGAATTCTAACAGCGGTATTGGCAAATAGACTCAAGAAGGTGGTAGGAAGTATAATCCATGCTGATCAGCCTGGGGACATTTCTGAGAGTAGTGCCTCATGGAACCTGCAAATGCTCCATCATGTGATAGACAGCACTAGAGGTGGAGTGGGCGGTGGCCTACTTTGACGCAGTGAAGGCCTTCGACTCAGTCCGATGGGACTGGCTGCTGGGGAACTTCCAGCTGGGGACCCTTGCACGTTTTGGGATTGGCACTGCCTTTATAAAGATATACAACTGATATTATAGGGCACTCACGGCAAGGGTTAAGAAGGGCAGACAGATATCGGATGTAGGAGGGTGCATAAGTGAACCAAACAAGGATACCCACTGTCCCAACTGCTGTTCATTCAAGCGGTGGAAACACTGGCGGTGTGAGAGTACGCAGAGGCAGGAATCGTAATAGATGGGGTGAATCATCTGTTTTTTTCTATACGCAGACGACATGCTGTTGTATGTAAACCAGTCCGAGGACAACCTAGCCCACGTATTAGAGGTTATGGATCAGTTTGAGGTTTTCGGGCATAGTGGTGAACTGGGAGAAATCCTGCCCATTCCCGTTGGTGGGACTCGGGTGTCATTCTGGAACAATTGCCTAATCTGGAGGGTGGATACTTTCCGTTACCTAGGCATGGATGTGTGGGACGATTCCAAGTGATCCGACCGCAGCAGATTTTGCTGCGGCCGGAATGTTCGCATGAGAAAGGTGCAAACTACCAAAAGTTTGCACCTTTCTCATGCAAACACACTAACATACTACGGGGCTGCAGGGGTTTCCCCCGCAACACCCCGCTCACTATACTTTACTGTATAGTGAGCAGCGGCTGCGGGGGTCACCCCTGCAGCCCCCGTTTTTCCCCCCCAATTTATTTATTTTGCAGGTGTGCTGCGGGGGTGTCCCCCGCAACACCCCGCCGCTCACTATACCACACAGTATAGTGAGCGGGGTGTTGCAGGGGACACCCCCACAGCTTTTTTTGTTTTACTTACCTGCAATGCTACCACCAAAGGTTCGAACTTTTGGTGTTGGAACCTTTGGTGGTAACATTTTTCGGTCGTTTTGCACGGTCAGACCTTTTTTTTCAGTCCGATCGTACAAAACTGTGTGGGACGAACCTGCCGCCTCCCATAAGACCAACACCAGAGGGCCTTAAACAGTGTGGTCGATTCCATTAAGTTTTGGAAGAGACTGCCGCTAGCGCAGCATTGTTGAAAATGGTTGTACTCCAGAGCCTCTTATATCATTTTTTCTGACAGCTAGACATGATAGGGAATATTTGTGGAGGACAGAGAGGAATAGAATCACTTTACGCACTCTGCAGAGGGATTATGCAGAAAGAGGAATAAGAGTACCCCATTTAGAGTTATATTATTTATCGGGGCAACTGCAATTTGTGGTGAATTGGCTTGGGGATGAGGTCTCACAGGATACCTCGCTGCTACAGCCAATGCTGGGACAACACAAAGACCTGTGGCGCAGGATTTGGAAGCTCCTGAAGACCCCGGACCCCCTGCTCTCTGCGCAACCCGCTGGTGGGTGTTATAGGAGACAAAGCACTGTGAAACAACTTCGAAAAGGCTGGGAAAGTAAAGGGATTGCCACAGTGGGCAACTTACTATGGGATGACAAAATTATAGATTTCCTGACCTTGGTCAATTAGTACAGTATACATAAGGGCCAGTTCCTGTTGTATATGGCCATGGTGGAGTCTTCGAGAGGTAATGGGGACTAACGAGATTCTAGATAAAATAAACAACGTGTCCAAAGTGGGCCATATGATCTCTAGGTTGTATGACCTGTTCCTGAATACGATCAACACTGTGGAACTGGCGGTTGGCGAAAAGGGGGAAGTGGATTCAGAGAGAGCTTTCACGGACACAGAATGGAAAAGGGTGCTCCTGTAGACTAATAAAGTCTCAAGACACGCCAGCTTTAAGCTCACACAACTGTAGATGTCACGCATAGGGCATATCTGACTTCTTACAGACTGTCGTGTATGGGGAGAAGAGGGGGGGGCACATGCTTGCGCGAGGTGTGCCCAAGATGGGGCGGACATGATGCACATGTTTTGGACATGCCCAGTGATTGTAGAATTTTGTAGAAAGGCGGCAGCAAGGGGCACTGTCCAGCTGCAGTCATGGCCCCCAGAGTTTTGCTTACTGGGGTTATTCCCAAGGGGAGGGAAACACACTGCTCACCTCTCCAGAATGAAAGACTTAATCTGTGTATTAGCCAAGCGCAGAATTGCAATGGCCTGGAATTCAACGAAGGGGCCCAAAATTGAGGCTTGGTGGGAAGACTTAAAGAGGGGTCACTGGCAAGGACTGTAGTATGGCACAGGATGTTACTAAAAAGGACACAGGAGTGGAGCATGGGGCTCACAGCCTGGAACAAACTGACGCAGACATTGTTTAACCTGGAGACAGAAGGAATATATGAAGAGACATTAGATGAACCTCTGCGGCAAATTGTAGATGACACCACGAGGGGATTGGGCAGTGCGGGAACGGTAAATTCAATGACAATTCGGGTGGGTGTTAGGCAGAAACCTGTGCAGTTCCCTTAGGGACCACTGCAGAAGATTTAGGACTACAGGTGGTTGGCAGTAAACCCAATTGGTAGCAGTGTGTACCACCCAGATTTACCTGGTAGCTGTGGCTGAGCAGTCAGACTTCTCTCAAGATGAGTTAGGCAGTATATAGAGTATACACAATAGGTACAGAGATACAGTAGCACAAGCAAACACTGACCAGAGCTTTGGTGTAAAAGTATATAATTATTTATTTAAATACACTTGTAAATTACACTAGCACAAAGAGAGGTAAATAAATTCAACACACAGTCACTATTATATATATACAACCCTGATTACTTATTAGACAAGTCTTAATGAGAAACACCACTTGACAGAGGTGAGCGCTTAACATAAGATGGCACTCTAATAAGTTATTAAAAAGTGAGGGAAAAAGGCAGAGTTATGAAAGCACACAAATTTCAATACTTTTCTAAGAACCACAGTGAGGCAGGTTAGGCAAAGTCTACTGGGGAGCAAGGAAGTTCAAATGCCAGACCCACTCTTAGAGAGATTAAGCGAAATGTGTCCAGGATCACACAGTGGGGTTATGCCCAAAGAGTCTTTGTAGAAAGTTCACAAAAGATTGAGATTAAGTCGGGAAAAGTTAGTTAACAGGTCCCAGGCTAGCCCAGGTTAGAAAGTCGAGGATTTACTGTCACCCCGAACGATCTGTCGCATGGAAAGCCAGGTGGGACACAGTACCTGAAAGTGGGAAGAACGCTCCAGCGGGGGCAGTTGTTCCTGGCAGTGGGTGCAAGTCGGTGTTTCGTCCAGAGGAAGAGGAGGTCTCGACGTGGAGGAAAGCTGAAGGTCGTTGCACTGCCAGGGAAGAAACCAGCCCAGAGTTTCCCGGTTACAAGGTACCACCCTTTTCTTTGCGGTAGTGGTGATCCGTGGTATTCCGGTTGCCTGGGTGCTTGGCAGGGGCAAGGCGGCCACGAGATGGTCCAGGAAGGCGAAAAGACGGGCAAACTGGTTATCCCCACCAGTCAAAGGAAGAAGGTTCTCCGGGCTGGAGATGATCTCTGTCGTCGGGAAAAGTGGTGAGACGGTTCCGCAGGGCTCCACCGGTGGTGTCGTCGTTGCAGGTCGGCTCGGCTTCTCCCTCCTCGGATTCTTTAGGTCCTGTGGCGAATTCTGAAGTTCCAGTCCCCAAAGCTCTGGTTTTATGCAGAAACCCCCATTCATTCAGCCTAGCTGTCAATCAAACATGCTAAGTGGTGAGCCGGGCGGCTCACCACTTGGGCCAATCACACAAAAGTGCGACTTGAGTTGGCGAGGCAACTCAGTCCAGGGTGCCTAAACCCCCTCCCACGCCCCCTGTGGTACCCAGACAGAGTGGCACCACTTTTGGAGGCTTCTGTGGAGAAGCCCGCCAAAAAGTGGAACAAAAGGCTCGTCTTGGGTTGGAGTCACAGAAGTGAACACAAACGCCATTTTGGAACCAAGTTTCGGCAAAAATTACCAACCAGTGAATTAATATTAATTTAATAAACCGGTGGTATGTTCGAGGCTATATTAAAAAGTGGTAGCTTCGAACAATGGGAAAATCCCATAGGAATATATTCGCGGTCGAATATAAAAAGTAGTATCCACTGCCACTAGCCAAAACTCGGTCGGAGGGGACTGGACAGTGCCCCCTCGAACAACAGACCCCAGGGCAATCGAATTGCCCCGACCAGTATGTCCACAATAGGATGGTTTGTACTGGTTCTGTTCACAATTTGAGACTAGTAAAGCCAATGGTGACTTTACATACCCTGGGAGACAGTAGTCAGTCCCAGGGTATGGAGTCTATGTTTGGGGGTCGCTACGACACCCTTGGGTTACGGCACGGAGGATGCTGTGTAACCCACATACCAAAAACACATGAAGCCCTATGGGGTAAAGGACCCCATAGCCCATAAAACACATACAAAGTCAAAGGAACACCTCAAATCATGTCTAAGAGTGGGAGGAAGAGAGTCTCACTCTTAGCAGGAGAAAAAAAATAAACCCCAAAAATCCAGCAAAGCTGCTGGGGGACTCACTAGGTTTGGGAAATTAGCCTTTACAGAGAATTCTCCCCAACACTTGCCCCCCCCCCCAGACTAAGGGACAGGAGGATTTAATCCACTCCTGGGTGAATCTCAAAACCCTAGTCGATGACATACATCCTAGAGAGACCATCAGCATTTTGGTGGCGACACCCTGACCTGTGCTCAATGGTGAAATCAAACCCTTACAGGCAGATTGACCATCTCAATAGTTTTGGATTTTCCCCTTTCATTTGCATCAACCATCTCAAGGGTTGGTGGTCAGTCTGAATGACAAAAGTAGAACCATTCAAGTATGGCCTACACTTCTGCAGTGCCCACACAATAGCAAAACATTCTCTTTCGATAGTTGCCCACCTTGTTTCAGGATCCTTCAGCTTTCTGCTGATGAAGCAAATGGGGTGCTCCCTACCTTTCTCATCCAGTTGGCTAAGGACTGCATCTATACCTACATTAGAAGCATCTGTCTGCACAATGAAAGTTTGGTGGTAGTCAGGAGCTCTCAATACTGGTGCTTGGCAAAGAGCTTTCTTCAGGTTTTCAAAGGCCTGATTGCATTCCTCATTCCATTTGACCTTCATAGGGAATTTTGGAGAGGAGATTACGTTCAGTGGAGAAGCTATGGTCCTATAGTTCTCTATGAAATTCCTGTAATACCCAGTGAGGCCTAGGAAGGCTCTAACCTGGGTTCGAGTAGTAGGTGTTGTCCAATTTTGCACAGCTTCAATCTTACTGAGCAAAGGCCTTATTTCTCCACCTCCTACCTCATGCCCATGTTAGACCACCTTACTCTGACCAATTTAGCATTTATTTGCCTTTATGGTCAGATTGGCCTGTCCAGGAGCCTGCAAAGCATGTCCTATGTGGTTAACATGCTCTTCCCAGGATTGGCTGAATACTGCAATGTCAAACAAGTATTCCATGCAGAAATCCTCCATCCCAGCCAGAACCTGATTTACCATCCTTTGGAATATTGCAGGTGCATTCTTCAATCCAAAAGGCATAACCTTAAATTGGTAAAAGCCCACTGAGGTAGAAAATGCAGTCTTCTCCTTGGCATGGTCTGTCAGGGCTATTTGCCAAAACCCAGACGTAAGGTCAAATGTGCGGAGGAACTTGGCTGAACCAAGTCTATCCACCAACTCATCTGTCCTTGGCAAAGGGTGGGCATCATTCTTGGTGACTGCATTACGAGCTCTATAGACCACACAGACTCAATTCTTTGGATCCTGCCTTTGGTACTAACACAACTGGGCTAGACCATGGTAGAGGGCTCCATTACCCCGAGATCAAGCATCTTCTTGACCTCCCCTTTGATGTGGGTCCTTAGATTTTCTGACATTCTATATCCTCTGCTTTTGACCAGCAGACAGTCACCAGTGAGTATATCATGCTGTCCCCAAGGGGTCAAGCCGGGTGAAAGTGAGAACAGAGAGGCAAACTAATTTAACATGGCTTTGAACTCTTCTTGTTGCTCAGGTGTCAGTTTTGAAGAGAGATTTACTCCTTCAATCTTTTCGTCCAAGGGCAAGCCTCTGAGGATATCAGGGAGAGCTTCACTCTCTTCTTCCTCTTCTTTTGAAGCTAGAAGCAAGGCTCCTACTTCAGGCCTGGAGACATACCCCTTTAATCGGTTGGTGTGGAAGACTCTGGGAGCCTCCTTGGGATTGCCCAAGTCCACCAGATAGTTTACCTCTCCAAGTTTACCCACAACCATGAAGGGTCCCATCCATTTATCTTGCAAGGCCCTCTGCCTTGTTGGGATAACTAGAACTAGCTGGTCTTGAGTGAACTCAACCATGTTAGCCTTTTGGTCATGCCAATGTTTGACCAAAGTTTGTCCAGCTTTCAGGTTATCACTTGCTTCTGCCATCATTTGTGACATTCTCCTCCGGAGACCTATCACATAGTCAGTCACTCTGACTGGCTTGGGGGAAGGAGCACTCTCCAACCCCTCCTTAATCAGGGCCAATGGACCTCTGACCGGATGGCCATAGAGAAGTTCAAAGGGAGAATAACCTACTCCCTCCTGAGGGACTTCTCTATAAGCAAAGAGAAGGCATGGCAATAGAAGGTCCCACTTTCTTTTAAGGGGATCCTCTAAAGCACCTATCATGCTCTTCATGGTTCCGTTGAACCTTTCTACCAATCCATTTGTCTGAGGGTGGTAGGCGGTAGAGAACTTGTAAGTAACTCCACAGGTTTTCCACATGGCTTTCATGTAGTGGGACATAAAATTTGACCCTGTCAGAGATTACTTCCTTAGGAAACCCAACCCTGGTAAAAATACCAATGAGGGCCTTAGCCACAGCCTGAGCTGTAACAGTCCTCATAGGAATTGCCTTGGGTACCTAGTAGCATGGTCTACTACAACAAGGATAAACCTGTTGCCTGAGGAGGTTGGGGGATCAAGGGGTCCAACAATGTCAATCCCTACCCTCTCAAATGGGACTCCCACAACTGGGAGAGGCACTAAAAAGGTGCCACATTCTTGGATCCAACCTTACCAGAAGTCTGGCAGGTATGGCAGCTCTTGCAAAACTTATCTACCTCAGCCCCCATCTTTGGCCAATAAAAGTAGAGTGAGAGCCTTTCCTTGGTCTTCTTGAAGCTCAAGTGACCAGCCAAAGGAATCTCATGGGCCAGTTGCAAGAACTGTTGTCTGTTTTCTTGAGGTACTACAAGCCGCTTGTAGTCTCCAGGTGCAGACTCAGTTGGTTCACTGTAGAAGAGGCCATCTTCCCAGTGCAACCTATACTTTCCAGGCTCTTGCCCATCAGCCTGAGAAGCTGCCTGTTGGCAAAGACCTTCCAGAGTTGGACATTCTCTCTGTCCCTTACTGAAGTCTGCCCTGTTGGGTCCACCTTCTGCCAGTAAAGACTGCAGCTCAGGATGGTCAACAGGATCCAGATCTCCAATGAGTTCTTGGCCTTCCACTAGCTCTTCTTCAGAGTCTAGCTCCACCATACAGGGCTGTACCTCCCTCTCAGCCTCAGCTGGAGGTGGAGTTACAGGTGTAACTTTGGACAACCTAGGGGAAGTCCTTGTTGGAAGCACTGGAGTGCTCACTGTTGGCTGTTCTTGGAAGTCTGGGTTTCCCCTTTGCTTCTTTTTGTTCAGTGATAGCAAGTTGTAACTCCAGTGGAGTAGGAGTGATATCTTTCTTCATCATCTCCTTGGGAGTACCTCTCATGGTTCTCTCCCTTGCGGGTCTGGTGAGCTCCTGTAACCTTTTACTAGGAGGTCTGGGAGTATGTGACACTACTCCAAGAGTTTTCAGGTCATTACCCAACAGAACCCTACCTGGAACCTCACTTTGTATGCTGACAGGTATCTTCACAGTCATGTCATTACACTGGATGAGAACTGGTAATTGGGAAAGCATCTGCACAGGCCCTCCAGCTAACTTGGTGAGGCGTTTGGTGCCTTAGCAACATCCTCAGCCTGAAAAAAAGATTTATCCACCACAGTTATACTGGCTCCAGTGTCCCTAATGGCAGGGGTCTCCTGACCATTCATCTGGACACTGTCCTTATAATACTCTTTAGTATTATCTGGGATAGAGTTATAGACATCTAAATTGTGTTGTTCCCACAGACCCAGTGTAACGCTCACCTGACTCCCACGGAGGCGCTGGCCTGGTTCGCGCTGCTGTGACCTCTTCTAAGGTGATGCACAGGGTTCGGAAGATGGACTGGACCCCCAAATCTGGCTTGTCTGGCTCACAGAAGTATCCTTCTGTAGGCGAAAATAGGGGATTAACTGTCTGCGGGGTAATGCAATCAGCCTCCCACTTTCCCCCCTCACCCTTCTGTGATTCCTCGTAGCGTCTCACCTTAGGGTCTGGAAGGACGAGCTCTCCATCCTGCTTCTGATGCAGGGGCGCGTTGGTATCCAGTTAGTTCACTGGATTTTCAGATTGGTGAGAACCAAACTTGCTTGGCTTCCAGGTAAGTTTTTTGATAAGAGGTTTCCCTTGTGTCCATGCATTAATGTACTAATGCTAATATCTTTTTCCCCATAGGGGCCGGGGTACGGAATGCCGGGGAACAGGCACCGACCCGAGATGAGAGGTGAAATCCTTGTAGAAATCAGGTAAGTCTTTAATGAGCGTTTTTTGGTAATGTCTTTTCATTCGCTCATTAATGCGGATGTCTCTTTTTCCCCTTAGGGGCCGGGGTCTGGAAATGCCAGGATGCGGCGCGGACCCGAAATTAAGAGGGAATGAATCAACAGGTAAGTCTTAACATGGAGATTTAGCTTTCCTTATTCCCTTCTCTCTCTCACCTTTTGTTCTGGTCTTTTTCTCCCTAGGCGCTGGGGCGTGACTGCGAATCCGGATGATCGCTGCTGAACATGGAGGCGCCCAGAAAAGGTGAGTGGAATGCGGCGCTGCAGCGATCGACGCGATGAGCTTTTAAATAAAAGTCTTCCTTTTCAGGATTGTCGGCGAGATGTCTCCGGGATGCGGATTTAGCAGGTAAGGACTTTTCCTTCTTCTGTTCTCTTCTTCGCTTCCTTTGCAGGTGATCCAGGATGCTGGCAGGCGTGGCAGAAGTCAGGATGCAGGAGCAGTCACGGTGAGCGTCCAGCTGCTAGATGCAGAACAACGCAAAGCATGTGTGGCTGTTCGGGTGGGGTTTAAATAGCCTTGGAAGAAGTTCCAGGTATGTATCCTTCCTCCAATCAGGTATGTATCCTTCCCCGACCACACCCGGATGGTAAATTAGTCCTACAGGTAAAGTAGTTCCTTTCAGGCCTCAAGGAGGCCGGGATCCTGCATCATGGTCTGCATCAGGTAAGTGCACCCAAGCACATCCATAATGAGCCTGGCGCCTATGGCGCCAGGACTGATGTCTTTTATGAACCTGGCGCCATAAGCGCCAGGACACTGTTGAAAGGGCCCCTATATGGGGTTGCTGGGTCCTTCCTTGGGGACTGGATGTCCGCTTTTGGGGACGCAGGGCTTGAACCGGCTCCCCGGGAGGGAGCAGGCATCATGACACCCAGAGACACTAAAGAAACACTGGCTGAGACTCCAATGGGTTCATCAGCCAGCAGTAGAAAGTTTCCACTTGCCATTTGTACTTCCTCCTCTGGAGCGAAGGCTAAGGAGACAAGCTGGACCCCTCAAGGTTTACCCTTACATCTGGGATCTCCTTTCACATGGTCAGGTGAACCACAAACATAGCATTTACCAAATGCTTTCTGGAATGGCGGCTT
The DNA here is from genome assembly GCF_040938575.1 of Ambystoma mexicanum. Lineage (NCBI taxonomy): Eukaryota > Metazoa > Chordata > Amphibia > Caudata > Ambystomatidae > Ambystoma > Ambystoma mexicanum. The sequence continues at coordinate 729,534,764 of NC_090923.1, forward strand.
GCTCCGCCCTCCTTCTGGTTTACCACCAGAGGGTACACTATTCTGATTTGGTTTCCCTTGTGGCTTACCCTTATTCTGTTTGGGACCCTCTTTGGGATTGGAATTATTAGAATTCTCTTTGGAGTCCTTTTTTGGCTGTTTCCCCTCATCCTTTTTCCGAGTTACCCCAGAGTCCTTGCGAGTAGCCCTGTTGGCAACCCACAAGTCAGAAGCCTTCGCTAGTTTCCTGGAATCTAATTCCTTTGAATCAGCCAAGTGCTGTCTGAGCTCAGGAGAGCAGGCATCATAAATTGACTCCAACATCACAAGATTCTTCATCCCCTCATAAGTGTTCACTTTGTAACCCTTAATCCATACCTCTAAGTTCTTCAAACTTTCACTCACCCAGGTAGCCCAAGGGGTACCATCATGCTTTTTGAGGGTCTTAAAACTTTTAAGGTACTGGGAAGGGGTCTTCCCAAATCTAGCTATCAAAGCTAGTTTCACACATTCATAATCCTTCTTATCCTCCTCCCCCAACTCCATTTCCACATCAGTTGCAACAGGGGGGGGGAGCCTAGAGAACAACCAGGAAAGTAACTCATTTCCTGTAATGTTCTGGAGCCCATGATTATATTCAAACAAACTCAACCAATCCAACACATCCAACTTAGGCTCATACATACCCACCAACTCCTTAGGCATCCGGGGTCATTTGGGACTGGAACTCCTAGAAGATTCGGAGAGAGAAGCACTTTCCACAGACTTTTCATTTCTAGCTCATGGTTGAGCTCCATTTCTCTGAGCCTTAGTTCTTGGTGCCGTTGTTCTGTTCTAGCACAAAAGAGATGTAAATAAATTCAACACACAGTGTAGTGTAATTTACAAGTGTGTCTTTAAATAAATTATATACTTTTACACCAAAGCTCCAGTCAGTGTTTGCTTGTGCTACTGTATCTCTGTACCTATTGTGTATACTCTATATAATGCCTAACTCATCTTGAGAGAAGTCCGACTGCTCAGCCACAGCTACCAGGTAAATCTGGGTGGTACAGACTGCTACCAATTGGGTTTACTGCCAACCACCTGTAGTCCTAAATCTTTTGCAGTGGTCCCTAAGGGAACTGCACAGGTTTCTGCCTAACAGCGGGTGAATAGGTGGCGGGCGAGTAAGGATGGGAGACCAGGAATCGTATCGATCTGATGAATATCAACGTGATTGTAACGAAATAATGAACACCCCATCTGGTTACGTTTGTGTGGTCGTGTTGTTTTGAAATAAAAAATATTTTACAAATCTTCACATGTCTGGGGTAAATTCCCTTTCCCATGATTCAAGGTTCATTCTGCTAAAGTTCACCCAAAGAAAGACATGCCTCAAATCAGTTCTTGATGTTTCAAAGTCAAAGTAAAAGTGTGTTAACCCAAGTTCCAATGATAGCAAATCTTTTCTCCTTGGTGAAATATCCACTTTCCATTTCCACCAAAAAGCATCAATGGTACTCGGAGCCACAATGCCTTGTTCCCTCTTCAAGAAGACTTGCCAAAATTCAAAAGAAATGCAATATCTGCAACTGTCAGTAAGATACAGCCCTTGGTTAACAGTTAGTTTTTCCTCCGTTACCGGTTTAGAATTCACTATGGTAGATTTGTCAGGATAATTTACTCAGTGCTGCTGCTTCCACATCAACAACTTCACTTCTACTTGATTCACAATGAGAACAGCCAGTCACCTTTTCTCACAGTACTCCACCTTGTTTAGGTTAGGACAATGTTGCATCTACTGACAACTAGATATACCACCACAGTTTCAGTGTTTTTGACTATTATTATTATTATTACCACCAAAGCTTCAGTAATTTGTACTTCTAGACAGGCTTCGACAAGACACACTTTAAAGTACTTAAACACCTTCAATTAGGCAATGCACTCTTCCTCTGAATATCTCTCTTCAAATGGGGCAGCCTCTATCCCTTTCTTGTCTATCTGCCACAATAACAACAAGCATTTACCTTTAAGACTCACTTCTCTCCGTCTTCCACAGTCTCTGGCAATACAGGTTATGTCCTCTTCAAAATAGTCTTTACAACCAGCTAGTTTCCCTTCCCCAACCTAACCTTCACCTTTTGCCAGCTATCAGCCTAAGAAATTACCCAGAAGCCTTTGTGCCAGCCTCTTAGCTTCCGGTAATGCTTGCACACTTGGATCTTCGGTCAGTTGAACTATTAGATTCACAATAAGTAAGATGGCTCTGAGATATGGGGAAACTCTGGGCTTGCGCAATGCTTGCTCCCCTCCTCAATATTAGATAGACTTTTAAACCAGTTAACTTCTTTTGTATGAAAAGTATGACGCATTAAAGTAAAGAATAGAGTTCAGTATTTCTTTGTGAATCACAATTAGTCACACGCGACCACTCCATCAGATAGTTAGTCTCTTTAGGGTTTAAGCAGCTTTTGCTTTTCACGCAGTAAAAGGACTTTCCTAATATACTACTTTTCCATTATTCACGTATTACAGCTTCAACAAACAACTTCAGCTCGCTTTAAACCACATGCGAGTGAATAGGGAACTGGATACTGTTTCCCGGCAATGCTCACGCAAGGTATTAAAACGCCAGGATTCACTCACCTAACACTTGCTCTGCAGGTCGCGCAGCTTCCACAACTTCTACTGCTTCTTGCTTCATAGGGACCCACACCCTTCCTCTCAGCAGGCGTCTCTGGTCCAGGTACACGTTTATGGACCCCCTCTTCCCCCTAGAGCCACGGCTTGACAACTGCTTCTCGCCTCGGTCTCACATACGTTCTGTGCATGGCAACCACGACAATCAGGCTCGCACGGGGAAAGACAGCTCTCCTGCACGCCTTCCGCTGCATGGCCTCTGTACTTCAAAGTTTGGGGGATCAGGACCCTCAGAAAAACTGGGGAAATCTTCTGTCTCCATGTTCCGGCATCCCTCTTGTTCTCCCACTTCTGCTTCTTCTTGGTTTGCCAGCCTTGTGCTTTCTTCTTTCTGCTACAGAACGCATTCCAGTCACAGTTCCAGTTCCTTCCAATTGCCTGCACCCGATGGGGCCTTTAATGCCTCCCAGGTTCCTTCATGTGTGGGCTGTTAGGCGCAATTGCCCGACTACTGCAACTGCATGCCTCTTCAGCCATCTTCCTCGTCCCGTTACTCCTGGGATTCTGGGACTTGTAGTACCCTTCGACAAAGTGGTTTCTTTTTACTTCTGCAGGTTAGCAAACAGCCATCAACCGTGTGGTATTATGGGGAAAGTTAAAAAGGAGGGTTTCCCAGTCTTCCTGGCCTGCCTTTTCAACAGTCTGTATTCTCCATATTTTTCTTTCAGTGGTGGGCCTGTATTTATGATTGCATGGATTGTTTTTATTAATTTTATAGACCCTTGATTAGACATTTTTTTGTTTTGGTACTGGAGCATCATTATTTGTGTTGCAACTGTACCAGCTCATACTCCTTCTGAAGCTATAGTTTACCCTTGGCATGTGTTACCAAAAGAGACAAAGAAGGTATAACTGTTGGGATGTGCCCGTTTCACCTTTAGGATTGGGATCACTGCTGGTTTAGAAGTAGTGTGGGGCTCAGTAAGGGGTGCTAGCCACCTCTCGCCCATAGACTCCTACAGCGCAATAGTCACATCACATGAGGTTCTTCCTCTAGTAGTTTCTCAATTGGGAAGGGAAGATTATGTTTGACCCAGGCCCCTGCTCATATTGCGCTACACCAACACTTCAGGCAGAACACCATCCATTCCTGAATTTCCAGGATTTACTCATGGTCTTCAAGTGGTTTCCTTACTTGACCTTTTAAGGTCTTCCCCTGTGGTTCATGTACAACCTGTGGTTCATGTAGAGTCTAGGGTGTGTACATCGAATTGTGGTTCCAATCTGGGCTCTAGTCGGAGCCCAGACGATTCTGGCTTACAGGGGTGTGGGAGAAGTCTGCATCTAAGGGGTAGCCATTTCCTACAATCTTCTCCCTCTCCAGTCTAGGTCTTCTTGTAGGTATCTTCGACAAGATGCGTTCAAGACTCTGGACTCCCTTCCTTGTCCTTGTGGACTACAATGAACAACAATCCCACACAGGTACTGGTCCAGTTCTTACTTGTGGTAACTGGGGAGGGTGACTACTGGGGCACAAACGTGGCTGTGGAATTCATTATGGCCTATCCCTTGATTGTTTTTAAAGAGTGCTCCAGGATTTGACATTGCTGGGGGCCATTTAGCTCCTGGTGGCACTCTAGTAAAGCCTCGTTGGCATCGGCACACGCAGAACTAAGGAGCCATTTCAACTAGGTCTGTGGGTTTGACAATGTGTAGGAAAGCACCATGGGTCCCATTTAATGGACCTAATGTTAGTTTGCATCGCCTGTGATGCGTTGGAGCCTTTTAGTTACACGAATCCTCTCACTAGTAGATGGCCTCATTCAACGATGACTCGGGCTGACATGGGGGTTTTGGCCTGCCAGTTTTCAACATGAGGCATAACACCATTTACCTCTTCAGGTTTATGGTTGTTAGTTGGGACTGCCCTGGGGCACCCCACTCCTGCATTTCTCTCTCTAGTCCTTTCCCCCTGCACGTACCACCTTGTTCAGCACTTGCATGTTAGGATTGTCACAAGGCCAATATAACCAGTCTTTTGTTGTTGCGATTCCTGTGTCCGCCCCCCTTACCCTATCTTGTCTTGTGGTGCCTGGAAACACTTATGTATAGGCACCATACAAAAGTCCTATAAATAAATAAAATAGGTAGGGCACTAGGGTCCGATTGTGGGCTTCTACTGAGGAGCGCAGGATGCCAGACTCCAGGAGACATTACAGGGGGACGTGGGGTCACCACTATTTTATGGTTTACGTTGATTGCTCCTAAGCCCTTCATGAACAAGCGTTGGTATTCCTCAAAAGTACTGGAACAAGGAAGAAGAATGAACGATCAACATTACTCTTAGTCCTACTCTTCCTTGTCACAGTACTTATGACCCACCTCAGCTGCTGCCCGGGGTGCAGAGTTTGAGCAGCTCAGAGGGTGCGGGGGGAGGGGTGGTGCAAGAAGGGGCCCACCCAGACAGCTGCCTCTGAGCCCACCAGTCAAATGTTAAGCATGTCTTTGTTTCCAATAACGGAATGCATATTCCGAACACAGTTTCCAAGATACTCTGGATGCACACCCACCCTTCGCCCACTCTCTCCAGCTTTCCGTTGACAGAGCCTTTAAAGTGGGGGAAATTTATGAGGGATGGCTCATTTAACAAGCCATTGTTTTTACACCACAGTGATAAGAACTGAACATGGGGCATGTTTATTCAGAAGGCCGGCATAAAGCATCAGTTAGCTGACCAAATCTGTGCATTCTCCCAAGAGAAATGACATGCCACACAGAAAAGGTATCAAACTATGTTCTTTATTTTCATGTCTTTGACACACCAAAAGATTTTTTTTGTATATCACTTTAGATGCATATGGCGCATTCCTGAGAAAACTGTCATTTTCTTGCCTAAATGGTCTAGTGGCTGGTTTGGGACATGGACTAAATGCATCTGCTCAGCATCAAAGAACTTTTCATTTTCCTAATACGCCAACCATTGCCAGATGGATCCTCAGTGTGACTTGGCATCTTGATTAGGAAAGCAGGATTCATTGCATCACCGTTTAGACCGTAGTCCGTGGCAAATCAATGTAGCAATAGGTGTGCAGCAATGATGTGTGCGCTGCCCAAGTCACCACTGTGTTTGTTAAAGAGTCTATATGCTGTTCCTCTACGTAACAGCACATATGACTTATCTGATGTGTTCCATGTCCATACCATAACACACTGTAATCGTTTGTGTAAGTAGCTCTAACGAGTTTGCCATACTGTCCCCACACTTAAACACATAAAGCAATCAAAGAAGTTGCTTCAAATTGTAAATCCACGTGGCCAAACACCCTTTCTACACTGCCACACCATGATTTTCACTAGCTGCAGGCCAGCACTAATAAAAGATGCTATAAAGCATGGGCCTGCTCTTTTTTGAAGAAATACCCCCCACACCCCTAATGCCTGCGCAATGGTGAGGAGGTAGTAGCCGAGGCACTGTGGGCCCTATACCACGTATCAGAAGACGGTTTTGTTTAAAACCCTTCATCAGCTTATTACTGGTCAGGCTAACGTTTGTAAGAAGTACAATCCTTTCTATAAATTCCCCCTCTTTATTGGGTGTCTCTTGTAGGGTACCTGTTCCAATTCCCTAAATATGTTTCTATATTGAGGACTCAGCATGCTCAGAGACCCAGCCCCTCCTCATCTAAAATTCTCCAGAAACAAGAAGCAAAAGAACCCTTATACCCCATTTTAGCCTCACATCCAAACACTTAAGATGTGCGAATGAGTATGTATGGTTCATGGTTACAAACATTTTAATGTTAGGGTGAGTGTTGTGAGCACCGAACCTTGTGTCTGTTATGTATTTACTGATTCACATACAAACCTTTTATCACAGACTTGTTTATCAAATATAGAGATCTCTGATTTTGCTATAATAAATGCTGTGCTATTTAATGCAAAGCAGACAGGAACACTCATTGGTGCCATGTGTTCCCTTTCCCTCTCTCATACGGGTATTTCGAGAGAGTACAATAGGAGAGTACCAGACTGTCCACCTTGGAATGATAACCTCCTATCAGAAAATAATTCATATGGTTAGTCTAGTGTTACTCCTTAAGAAATACAAGTGATGTGGTTTGAACAAAATGCCTGCAACACAGGGCAAGTGGGCCCTCAGAATGTAGCAGGCTGGTCAGAACACAGTATGCCAGTAGGGGCAGTTTGAAAATGCATGCAGGCAAGGCCTACGTTAAGAGCAGGTGGCAAAAGAACCATTTTGGGCAGCAACAGCTGTTTTGACATTAGATTGCTTCTGTAAAGTACTTGAATTACAATTTAATGAAACCAGCTTAATGCGTTTATCAACGATTTATTGAAATTGAGGAGGGTTTTGTTGCGTGACAGAGGTGTAGTTTGGGAGTGGTGTCTGCCAGTCGGGGGGTGGGGGAGGAGCATCTTAGTGTTTTATCCTAGTCACCAAGTTGGCTAGAAACTGCCCTGACAATGGGTTATAGACTTGGGCCCCTACGGAACTGTAGGGCGCAGGGCATAAGCTGGGAGGTGGGCTTGGTCATGGGAACGGACATCGGCAGCACCCGTCAGGTGCTGGCCCAATTACCATGCAGGTGTTGGGGGTGGGCCACCGGGACTCTGCACAAAAGGGACCCAGACTTCTGGGCGCCCTCAACGGCGAAGGGGTAACAGGGGCAGGTGACAACAGGTAGTCCCTGCCCCTGACACCCTACATCAAAGGCCCCCTCTACCCCTTCCCATCTGGACAGATGCAGAGACAAGGGGCCTTTGATGCATCAAGGGGGGTAGCCCCCAGTCATCTGTTCCCCTGTCCTGGCAGCTACAGGACAACGATTTAAAAACCCTCCTTCCCGCTAAATAGTGGCACTAATGGTAAAATTGAAAAACCCTCAAGATAGAACAGGCACCAAATTAATTAAAAGACATAGGGTCACAGGAAAAGGCAAACTAAAGAAGTTATCATAGAACTCAATGTATCTAATTACATATCTAAATCACAAAGGCAGGTTGCCAAAACTTGGGGAATCTGGTTGAATGTCGAAGCCTAGGAGTGACCCACCAAGGAAGGAAAGGCATCAGATAACCTAAAAGGCAAACACCCCATAAAGCAAATCGAGTATCAAGTAAATAACCAAAAAAAACAAAGTACAGGCTGCCAAACCTGAAGTAAGTCCATGAAATGCAGAGCCCAAGAATCCACCACTGAGGATAAAAACCAATAACACCTCACATGGGGCCAAATCCCAAGTGGATCATGGGGCATAAAGAATGCCAGCACGGGCTTCAGAACGAGGATTAAAAGGCGCACGACAGGGGAGAAAGGCAGAATGCCTCTCCAGGGCGCATGGAAAGGGCAATCCCAAAAAACTTGAACCAATTTTTGATGCAAGCTGAAGCTCGAGAACCGACCTCTGAGGATAAAAAATGAACAGCGCCTCTCAAAAGGGCCATATCACAAGGGGGTCAGAAGGGCTATTGGGAAGGTCTACATATGCCTCAAAACACCCCAAAACTGGGGGGCGTGGCCAGCGAGCGCACGATGAAGACGTGAATCTTCGGCGCTCCCGTGGCCGCCTGAAACATCCTGCAAAATCCTGCCATATGGATCATGTAAAAGCAAAATAAAGATAACTCCGGGCGGCGGAACCTCGGAGCAATACCCGGCTGAGAACAGAGCTAAGTTCGCAAAGGGAAACACGAGATATCGGCGTTGGAAGTTTCGCCCAGGAACTTCCCGAACAAGATGGCCGCTGCCAAGACCCGCTGAAGCGTGACAGGGATTAACGAATGCAGCCCACAAGCCCCGACAGCTGAACACAGCAACCGCGCCTAGCATCCCAGGGCGATCCGAAGGTACGCCACCACCGTATCCTGTCATCTGTCCCCGGTACGGCCGGGGCGGGGAAGAACAGAGTGGGCGAGCCCCCCGCCTGCGACATCGGCTGGGTCTGCTGCCGTAGCCTGTGGTGCAGCCAGGGGACGGGGTGCGGACTACTCAACCCCCCCCCCCACGGAGACAGAGAGCGGATCCCCCCAGAGGGGGAACCCGATACAGGCGACGACAGCTCGGAATCCAACCTCCCGCGCCCCCCCCCGGACCCCAGAACTAAAGCGAACGGCCACGCGGGACCTGCCAACTCGAATCCGGTGTGCCCATAGGGAGTGCCCCTGGGGGAAACAATAACGTACACGCAATACGGGCAGAAGCACACCGACATCTCCAGTGCGCAAAAGAAGCCAATCCTGTCGAGCGGGGCCTCCTCCACGGGCACTGACAGATATACGGGGCCCTACACAAAGCAACACCATGGGCAAAGAAAAGAGCAGAAAGACCTCGACACAAAGCACCATGGACCAATACTCCACAAGCACATCCACTGTACAAGGCACTGAGGACCATGGAGTAACCTCCCCTCCGCCAGACGAGACCCTCTCGCTCAAGGACGTGATGGCCGCCATCGCCAGCTCACACTCCTCGGTGGAGCAAAAAATGGACGCCATCTCTACCAAGGTCTCATTCCTCCGCCATGATCTCCAAAAACTGTCATCCCAAACAACGTATCTCCGGTGTGGAGGATGGCCTTGGTGGGGTACACCAACAGCTGGCGCAAGCATTAACTAGATCGAAAACCCTGGAGGCCCGAGTGGATGAGGGCGAAGGCAGGTCCCGCCGCAACAACATCCGCATCCTGGGTCTGGCATAACGCGAAGAGGGACCCAGCATGGAACTTGAATGGTTGGCAGACCTGTATGCGCCAAAAACTCTCTCAAACTTTTTCTCGGTGGAACGTGCACACCGCATACCCCCAGGCCGCCCGACCCCGGGTGCACCCCCAAGGACAATCATAGCAAGGCTGCTCAATTATCGAGACAGGGACGCCATCTTACAAATGGCCCGAACCAAAGGGACAATGACATATAACGGAGCCAGAATTGCCTTCTATCCAGATTATACCAGCGAGGTCCAGAAAGCCAGACAATCCTTCGAGCACCTTAAAAGGAAACTCCATTTCATGAACGTGAGATATGGGCTGCTGTTCCCGGCCCAGTTAAAAATCCAGCGTCCACTTCACTGATCCTCAGGAAGCCTGGAAATGGGCCAAGACCCACATCGTAGGGGACTGGACCGCACCCATTCAAAACCGCAGAGGTAGACCAAGACCCTGACCACGCGGTGAGGGACCCGCCCAACGACCCATACCAGAGATCCCAGCAGACCCAGACGAAGACCGCGATCCCTGACAAGGTCCCTGGAACAGCCATGTTGGCCAGAGAGGGGAACTCACGGTACCATCAGTACCCTCAACGATCGATCCCTTTCTTGGCAACCATTTGCAATGCAACGCCCCTCCCGGGTCGACACCAGTGATGGGAAGCCGTCGCTCCCACACAATTGATCAGAGAGCCACGCGCTGCCATCGCTAACACACCATGCCATCGGCGGACACCACGCCCCTGATCCGAGTTACCAGACCCGCAAGCGAGTAGTAAGTTGGTGGGAAGGTGACCACAGTTCACATTAAGTTAATCTGGCGACACTGTTTTTAGCGCCAGTAGAGTTTAGGCGACAGATACTTCATGTTGGGGAGGAGTATGGGGAGGGGGGATACAGTTCTACGTTAGTTACTTTCCGGGAAATCACACTATATCCACAATGATCAAGATGCCACCGAACACACCATATCCAATGCCAACGCCTCCACCTCACACACACGCCACATCTCCACGGCCAAACGCACCATGCACCCATCTGGCAGAACACTCCAGATCACAAGACAGCAATGACCACAAAGCACCAAGATGACCCCACTTATGGAAACGCACTAGCCCCAACGACACCCCACGAACGCCACAGGTCACTCAAAATCATTACATGGAACGTAAACGGCATGGGCTCAAGTATCAAATGCCGATTAGTCACGCAATTCCTTAACAGACGCTCTCCCGACATAGCCCTCCTTACCGAGACCCACTTAGCAGGTTCAACCTGCCAGTTCTTTCGCAGAACTAATTACCGACTAGCATACCATGCAGGGTACACAATGGGCTCCCTGGGCACCCTGATCCTTTTACAAAAGCGACTCCTGTTTGATCCATCTGCTGTGGTACAGGACCCCTCGGGCCATTTTGTGATGATCTGGGGCGCGCTGAGGGTAGAGACAGTGGCCATTCTAGCGATATATTCCCCACAGGAGTTGGGGTGGGGGGGAAGGTCTCCTGAGGGAGGTGACGGCCCTGATGGCACAACAGCAAGCAGAGGTGTGGATTGTGGAGGGGGGATTTTAACGATGTTTTGTGCAACACACTTGACCAGACCCACATCCGCAGCCGGAACCCAGTCCGTCCCACGCGGCTGGCGACCTTCACATCAGCGCTTGGTCTGAGTGACGTGTGGAGAGAACTCCACCCTACAGACCAAGGATTCTCCTTCCACTCGGGGGTCCATGCATCCTTATCCAGGTTGGATTACCTCTTTCTCCCGGCCCCAGAAACATATAGGGTTATATCGGCAGATTTCCATCACCGGGCATATCAGACCACTCTCCCCTGGAGGTGACGCTCCGTACGATCGTCCCTTGCCGCCCAAAACATGGCTGCTAAATGGCTACTACCTGGGCCTCCCCGAGTTCGCGGAGCACATCACGGACAAATCCAATGAATTCTTTGAGATCAATACAGGCTCGGTAGAGGACCCTGTGATATTATGGGAGGCACATAAGACAGTGCTTAGGGGGGAAATGACAGCCTGGATCTGTAACCAAAAGAGAGAACATCACAGGAGGGTGACGGAGGCAGAGGAGGAAGTAAAGAAATGGGAAACCAGATATATATCTAACGCTTCCCCGGAAATGCGCCACTCCCTCCTGAAGGCTAGAGCATCACTCATAACACAGCGCTTGATAATGCACGGCAGGCGCACTGGGAATCAAACACGAGAATTTATGAGCAAGGAGACAAAGCCAGCAAACTATTGGCATGGCTGGAAAGACGGGAGGAGGGGCACAGACATGTCAGACAGATCACCGATGGCCCGAACGGGCCGGCCCAAACAGACCCAGAAATAGCGGAGACCTTTGCCAAATTCTACAGTACGCTTTACGCCGCCCCAACGGTCCCCACAGACGCTTTCCTCCGGGATGAGATTGTGCTTCCGCAGTTATCAGAATTGCAGAAAACTCACTTGGAAAGGGAATTAGATGAAACCGAAATAGTGGAAGCCATGACCCAGCTACAATCCGGGAAGACACCTGGCCCAAACGGCTTCCCGGCCGAGACCTGGAAGAAATTGGGCAGCAATAAGATGGCCGCCCCCCTCCGGGATCTATTCCTCGCCGCTAAAGAACAGGGCACCCTCCCACTGGATCTACAGACGGCCACCATAGTGGTCATTCCCAAAAAAGGCAAACCACCTGATCAATGCACATCGTATAGACCGATATCGCTTCTCAACAGCGAAACAAAAATCCTTGCCAAAGTACTGGCCAACAGGCTCCAAGGGGTAATATCCTCACTGGTCCATCAAGATCAATGCGGCTTCATGCCGCAAAGATCGACCGATTGAACCTACGCCAATTACATCTGCTTTTGGAAGAGGCCCCGACCCTAAACACTCCACTCGCACTTCTCGCAATAGATTTCAAGAAAGCGTTCGATTCGGTGGTGTGGGCTAGCCTCTGGGCAACAATGAGGCGCATGGGCATCGGCGAAACGTTCCTTAGCTGGATTCAACTCCTATACGAAACCCCACTAGCTACAGCTAGGGTGAACGGCTGGACCTCCGGGACCTTCCCGCTGGGCAGAGGCACCCGGCAGGGCTGTCCTCCGTCTCCCGTCCTCTTCGCCCTAGCAATCGAACCACTGGCCCGATGGCTCCGACAGGTCGCCACGTGGTCCGGATTCCGTTGGCCAAATGAACGGGAGTATAATTATGCAGACGACCTATTACTCTACCTGAGTAACACAGGCCAAGCATGCCCAATCATAACCCAAATGTTAAAGACCTATGGAGACTTCAGTGGCCTTAGAGTAAACTGGGGGAAATCAGTTCTCTTCCCAGTAAAAGGGGATGATCTGGCAATCCCCCGGGACTCTCCATACCGAATAGAAAGAGAAGGCTTCCGCTACCTGGGCATATGGGTCTCCGGGGTTCTCTCAGACTATGTGCGTCACAACCTGCACCCACTGACGGCCCGCTTTGCGAGGGATGTGCGACACTGGATGCACCACCCCCTCACACTCATGGGAAGGGCGGCCTTCTTCAAAATGATGGCACTTCCACGGTTTCTCTACGTACTGCAGAACGCCCCATTGGCTATAAAAAACTCGGAATTTGTCTGGGTGGAACGCCTCCTCAGGGAATTGATATGGAAGGGGGGGAAACCTCGAATTACGCTGACCACACTGCAGCGTTCGATCTAGGAGGGGGCTATTGGTGTCCTACACCTGAAGTCCTACTACTGAGCCAGCCAACTAAACATTGTCAATGACCTCCTCCATGGGGACCGTGACCTACCACACATCAGAGTAGAACTACCCTTCAGGCAAGATACCCCACCACTTGCAACGATGTATCAACGCCTATCCAGACCCCACGCACAGACAATGTCCTCTCTCATCGCGATCGTCTGGGGGCAGGCACACAAGCACATAGGCTAGGGAAACAAGATTACCATGGCACAACCACTATGGAATAACCACATGGTGACGGAAATGTGGAAGCTGCCCGCCTGGACCTGCTGGGTGAGGGCCGGAATAACCACGATAGGAAATATCTTAACAGAGGGCTCTATTGTTTCGTTTGAAATGCTCCAGCAGGAATATGGTATTTCGGCAGCAGAACACTACCATTACACACAATTATCACATGCACTTAGTGGCCACAGGCAAGCACTTGCTGACGCCCCAGACTACACACCCCTGGAACGCAACTTACTTCCACAACACATCCCCACCAGGGTGATCACCACCCTATATAAAGCTATTAATGCATTCGTTACCCCAGAGCTGACCAGCCTCAAAGCCAGATGGGAGCGGGATGTCGGGGACATTGAGCCCGAGGACTGGATCCAGGTTCTCATGCATCCACGTGAAATCTCTAGAGACTCCAGAATAAGACTGGTACAGCTAAAGATACTACATAGGGTATACTACCCCCGAGTGGCCCTTTTTGGTTTGGGAAGGGCAACGGACCCAAAATGTTTGAAATGCCGGGGGGAAGAGGGCACCTTCATCCATCTCCTTTGGGACTGCCCTAAAATCAAGACATTCTGGACACAATGCTTACAAATTTTGGCTACCGAACTGGGTTGCACGATATAACTGCGACCTGCAATAATGTTACTGGGTGCCCCGGATGAGAACATCTCAAACAAATGGAAGGGCATTCTTCTCTCCACAGCAATGGCCCTGATAAAATGTGACATTGCACAGAAATGGATAGCCCCGGTGTGCCCGACAGCGGCTCAGTGGTCCAACGAGATGGACATCTGCGCGGCGAAAGAACTCAGAATGTATACAGCACAGGGATGCCTGGCAAAGGTCACTAAAATCTGGGGAAAGTGGGAAGAACGTGTGACCTGAGATCGGTCTGCGGGGTGGGAGAGCGGGAAGCAAAGGAGCACAACATGGACATGGCAAAGAACTTATTACTGGACAGGTGATGTACAGAGTGGCAAGAGATGAACAGATCGACCCGGCAAAGGGAGACGGAGGGTGGGGGGAAACAGTTGGTATGTTGTATGAATGTTCAAAAACTTTCAATAAAATATATATTATTTAAAAAATAAAAAAAAATGTAAAAAAAAAAAAAAAAAAAAAAAAATCCACCCCAAAACTGAAAGCCTGTTGGAGGCAAACCAAAGCACCAGATCCCACCTCTGAGGTTTCAAAAAGCAATAACGCCTCTCAAGGGGCCATATCACAAGTTGGTCAGAGGAGCTATAGGAAAGTCTACATATGCCTCAAGATACCCCAAAACGGAATGCCGGATGGAGGCAAGCCACAACACCAGAACCCACCTCTGAGGATAAATACCAATAGCGCCTCTCAAAGAGCGATATCACAAGTGGGTCATAAGAGCTAAAGGAATGCCGACATATGCCTCAAAGCAAGGAAAAATTACCACAACAGTGGGGAAGGGCAAATGCCTTCCCGAAGGACATGGCAAGAGCAATGCCCCAAACCGGATTATGTTGAATGCAGTGGAAGCTCAAGAACCCACGTCTGAGGATGAAAAGTAATAGCGCCTCATCAGGGGCCATATCACAAGTAAGTAAGAGTGAGCAAAAAAGGATTCCTAAACACAGTGGAACAGGCGCACACGCCGCACCACAAAGAGATCAAGTGAAGGCAAGCCAATGCTCCAGAATCCACCTCGGAGGATAAATTATTACTAATGCCCCTCAGGGGTGATAAGAAGGTATGTACATGCCTCAAAATGCGGAAAAGCGCACAACGGTTGTTGAAAGGCATATACCTCTCCACCTTGCCTGGAAAAGACAAAAAGAATGCAGAGGAAGGTCAACTGCCAAGTCAAAGAAGAGACACCAGACGTAGCTCACACAATGTGTCCACCGAATGTCACAAGCTTTATTATGAAGGGCGTCAGGGAACAGCCTCGAGTTGGCCCCAAGTTGGAGTAGGGTCCCCGCTCACCTGATACCCAAAATATTTGTGTTATGTTTTCTCATTAGGTTTTATTATGGTTGGTTGGTTGGTTTTCTTTTGCACCATAGCTTATGTACAATAAAGCTTGTGGCCAAAGTTTATCCACCTTACCTTTTGTTTGGCCTCTTCTTATGGCACGGTCATTACTGTCACACCATGCATGGCTCCCACCCACACTAACACTTCCAGGCTTATGATCTGAGCGGGTAAGTGGATTCTGCTATGGTTCTCTCCCAACTGATATGACGGGAGTGAGAGAGAACCATAGCAGAGTCCACACGCACGGACCCGCCTTACCTAATACAACTATGTGACCAAGAATAACACAGAAGCAGTGCTCGGCTGACAAGCGAGAATTAGGGCGAGCATGGACATCGCCGGCTTCTGACCTTTAGGAACCACCCCAAGAAGAGGAGAAGCCCAATGACGGGTCGTCAGAAGGCTGCCGGTGTACCTGCTAGCGTCTCTCCATTGCACGCCCTGTGCCCGCGTGTAACGAGCGGCGTTATCGCATAGGCAGAGATGGGCTATTTCCCATTTGACTTTGTCCAGAGAGGTTTGATGCAACGGCATTCACAGCGTTGAAGCTTGCAGCCAAAATTGGCATTGGGGGTGGTATTTAATCGGGAGAGCCAGACAACGTCTCTCAGGGGGACTTCAAATATTTTAATAGCGTTGTCAAATGGGATTAGTTGGAATGGGATTCATGCATAAATTCATTGAGAATTTAAGCGGGCTTTCCACTTGCATGCATTGGAATACTTTGGTCCATGGACTGAAAATATACGGCCCCAACTCCCTCACCAGCCCTTCCCTGTCTCTCCTCCCCCTCCATGGAGGTCTGCGGTCAAAAACAACATCTGTGAGCGTAGGGTCAAGATGCAAGCCCTTCATTAACATAAGGCGCACCGCGGTCTGCCCCCGTGCCAGCCTTGTGTACTCACGGCTCCTTTGTTGGCATGTCAGAATCCTCTCTGGCCGCAGCTGTTGTTGCGCCCTGCAGCATAATGCACCAGCTAACCTTTCCTCTGGAAGTCGTACGGCAAGGGCTCCTCTCTAAAGTCCGCACTGCCGTTTGCAGCGGGGAGGTGGGTGGGGGTAACTTGGTCCGATTTCCCTGGCTGGGAGAGTGATGTCAGCGCTCCTCCCTGTGTTGGTCCAGCTGCAAGAGAGGCGTAGCTTGGCCGCCGCGACACGCAGCCCGACGCTGGTGGCGATACATTTCTGTGCCCCTGCAGAATTCTGTACACACATCCGCGTTTTACCACCTCCCCTACACATTCCTGCAAGTGGACGTACAAAATCGAGCAAGTTTTGAATTAAACATGCACACTTGGACTCATTATACGTGTTTCTATTCATTTTCCGTGTTGTCGGCTGTAATTAATGTAGAATTTTAGGTCAAGACACGGAGACCGCGATTTTGCCTAATCTAACTGAAAAAGCGTGCAGCAAAGAAAGAAACGGTTGATTTTGAACAAACTTGATTCTGAACGTGAGTAGCCCCAGGTGATCTTAATCAGCTGTAAGCCTATGAAGCAACCATAGGGCCACTTCCTGTTCTTTGCTTTGTCAGAAGTGACTCCATGTCAAAAAATCCTATTGTAGGAACATTTGACATTGAAAATGTCTCGTCTGCTGTCGATTAATAACAACTACTATCTACTGCAAGCTTAGGTGAGGGCCTAACGGTCACAGTCTTACTTGGCCCACTCTGGGGTTCTTCTAAGTGTTCCTATCCTCAGTGATTCCAACAGAAATTATGTTTTATTTGTGCCAATTGCAGCCATGCTGTTCATTTCACTCACTGGCCTGCACCTCTTTCCTTTCCGAAGCATGATATTACCCTTCCTAGGCGTCCTCGTGCCATTGTGAATAGGTGGACTCTTTTTGGATTGTTTGGATTCTTTTTAGGCGTCCTCGTGCCAGCAAGATAGTCCCATCTGGATCTACGTACTGCACGGAGGACTACCTAGCATCGACCTACTACCTACACCTGTTGGTAAGATTCATCCCAGAATTGTTGTACACCTTCCTATCATTGTTAGTGTTCCCCAACTTACCTGGGTTTATCTGTTACAGGGGGAACACCACTTCCATGGTAACGCAGGGCTCTACTTGTATCACTACCACTCATCGAAATAACCAGGTTAGATTCTATTGTATTCTCATTTTCACTCAATTATACAGTACTCGGGCTTCTATTGATCCTGTGCCTTTTTCCTTCCTGCAGTCAGTGGTGTCCAGTGTGCGTCCTCCACATCTTTCGATTTATAGATCCCTCTGGTGGTACTTTTAAGCACACCAGAGCGGTACATTGGTAGGAAGAATTCTTCTCCTACACAACGTGGTCAACTACCCAACACAGGACACCAATATTCTTCTTGGTCCGGTAGGGGCGCAATCTGACACAATCAAAACATCTTCCTGCTCCTGAGTGTTTATCCTAACCCAGTCACCTTCCTTAACACACCATCTTTTTCTGCCTTCCTATTGTCAAAGCAAATTTTATTATTTATTAATTTTATTATTTATCTGTCTGTTGATTTTATTCTTCTTGACCATATTAAAGTCATTGGGCCTCATTATATGTTTGCCGATCCAGAAACAAGGGTGCCGGTAAGCTCCTTGGCACCCTTGTTTCCAGACCGGCAAACTACAAGTCTGCCTGTCGGAGCCGCCCTGCCAAACAGGTCTGACCCTGCCGGGTGCAGTGGCCACAGTAGGCAGACTTGTCACGGGAGCACCGGCACCGGTGCTCCCGTGTCCCCACTCCCATAGAGTCCCATAGGACTTTATGGGAATGGGGATTAACAATTTACTGGCGCCTGACTTCCCGGCCGCTGGACTCGGGATGAGCTGGTGGCACCGGGAAGTCAGGCACTAGTAAATTATTCGGAGTCAATGGGCCTCATTACGACTATGGCAGTAGCTGTGCCAGTAATTACCGGCACGGCTACTGCCGGAGTCATTTTTTCCCTGGCACCCGGCAATGGGCAATTACCAGGGCATTCCAGCCCCGCCGGACCCGGTAATTGCCCATTGTCGGGTGCCGGTATTTATTACTCCCCATTCCCATTTGAGCCAAACAAGGCTCAATGGGAATGGGAAGGCCGGTAGTGCCGGTACCGTCAATAACAGTGCTGGCGCTACCAGGTAAGTCTGCTCGCGGGCGCCGCCACTACATGAATTTGCCCTTTTGAAATGTTGAGGGGAAGGAAACCCAATACCAAGGTTTGTCCTCCATAGTTGGGCAGAACATGTCAGAAAGACATTGGGTCTAATTATAAGTTTACCAGTCCGTTAAGTACGGTATCAGTAAGCTTGCCGGTACCGTAGTTACCAGACCGGCAAACTATGAGGTCTGCCCGCGGGTGCCTGTCAGCCCAGCATGTCGAACAAGTTGAAGTCCTTTATCGGTTATAATGGTCGTGGATTAACCCTCTTTTAAAAATGTCCTCCAAAAATGTAATGATATCTTTTGAACAGATATTGTGTACCCATGTAATTTCCACCCATCTAGATAGCATGTCTATCAAAACAATACAAAAACGTAAAAGCCCTTGACTCCTCACAGGTCCTACAATGTTCAGATCTTGGTCCTCACACCTGTCTCTCTACCTGTGAATCCATTCCGGGCCACCAGTCATCTTGTCTCATGAGTTTTTTTTCTTTCATTCCTTGGTGTCCCTCGTGTGCTATCTCTAGAATTCTCTTTCTCACACTTAGGGGTGGAAACAATTTGTCTCCTCTCAAAACCATGCCTTTGTTTATCAATGATTCATCAAAAACATGTCTAACTGCATCTGGGATGATCCCTTTCCTAATTTCACTCCCTTTCACACCACATTCCAGACATTCTTTAACATTCCTGAGGACTTCATCTGCCACCATTGCTTCCTCCCACTCTCTCTCTGACACAGTCCTGATTAACGTTTAAAATTTGATCCTCTTCACTCTCATCATTATTCACTTTCAATAACATTGGTCAGTCGTGATAGACAATCAGCTGTTTTGTTCCTCACTCCCGGTACATATTCTGTATGCCAGCTATAATCTTGCATACTCGCAACCCATTTGCGTATTTTTGACGATACCTTGTCTAATCTCTTTGTCATCACAATTTCTCTCAGCAGTTTGTGATCTGACCTGACTACACATCTCATACCACAAAGGAAAGGACGGAACTTATCAATCGCCCACTTAATAGCGAGGAGTTAATTTTCTATCGTGGAATAGTTGTGTTCTGCCTCTCTTAAAACCCTAGATGCAAAAGCAATGGTAAACTCTTTCCCTTTATCTATTTGAGACAACACTGCCCCCAAACCATGATTGCTTGCATCTGTTGTAAGAATATTTTTTTAATTGGGATTAAAACTCTTCAGAGTGGGCGCATTGTTTAAAGCTACCTTTATCCCTTCAAATTCACGTTCACGTTGATCATCCCAGTGAAACCTCACACTTCACCAGTTTCCTCATGTGAAATGTTTTATCAGCCAGTTCAGGAATAAACTTGGCATAGTGTTCGGCCATTCCTAGGAAAGACATTACTTTTTTCTTGTTATCGGGACTGGGAAAACTTAAAATAGTGTTCACAAAATCCTTCTTAGGTCTCATGTCTTGTTCTGATATTTCATGCCCTAAGTATTAAGACACTGGTTTGGCAGAAAAAGTCACTGGCCACAGCGCTTGTATAAGTCAATAATGAGAAAGCACATAGGCAGCAGGTGTCTGAAAGGTGTGGGAGCACTGCCAAATGCCACCCACTGATGTAAGTGCAAATTAACCACGGGCAATTCTCATTCACACTGTGCCAAGGTGTGCAATATAAGCATGTGTTGCAAATAATTGAAGAAGAGATATGATTCTGAGTCCAACGGATTTAATCACGAAGTAGCCTGACACGTGTTTCAAGTCTTAACCGACTCTTCATCCGAGGCTAAGCATAATACATTACAAAATAAGCAAATTGTGCGCCATATTAAGTAAATGATTGGTTGAAAAAGGCATCAGTTTCAAAATTATAAAACAAAGCAAGGCATAATATACAGGGGCAAGGGTGTAGGTAATTAAATGAATCATATGTAATGATAAAAGAAACCGAAACAAAAAATGATGGCAATTGAAAATAAACACACGGTTTCTTGAGAGAGGCTATCACCATAGCTGTCTCGACAAAGCACTTGCCCCAGTACGTCAGCTAAAGAGAGCGGATTTGCTAGTACCCAAAACTCAAGAGAAGTCAGTTGCGACTCAGAAAATTAGGTTCATTACCAGATTCAATTCAGACAGTCATAAGATCCATTGGATTTTGGAGAAACACTGGCACCTGCTACATCTTGATTCCGATAACGCCAACTGGCTTGATCCTTCTGTCAGCATTACATTCAGCAAAGGAAAATCGCTTAAAAATAAACTTTGCCCTTCATTTATGAGCTTACCTACTCCTAAAACTACTTGGTTAGACTCCGCAAGTGGATTTTGTAATATGTGCAAGTACACTCTGGAAACTTTGCAGGTCTCTTTTGGTGCTAGAGGAGACCACATTATTAATTAATTTCTCAATTGTAACTCTAAATATGTTGTGTATTGCATAATCTGCACCTGTGGACTAAAATACATTGGCACCACTATTCGACCGCTGAAGATTCGCATCCGAGAACATCTCGCCACAATCGGCAGTCAAGAATCAAAATACCCACTAGCCAATCATTGGCAAAAATTGCATCAATTAGACTGTAAGGATGACATCCGATTTGTGGGGCTATGCAAAGTGTAATTGCAGCCCAGAGGGTCAACTTAACGCTTAAGCTATGCCAACTTGAAGCAAGACTAATTTGTAAATATCGTACTGTGTTTATTGGGTTAAATTCTGATCATGAATTTGCTACCTTTTTGTGAAGAGTCGGTTAAGACTCGAAACACGTGTCAGGCTACTTCGTTATTAAATCCGTTGGACTCAGAATCATATCTCTTCTTCAATTATTTGCAACACATGCTTATATTGCACACCATGCCCTAAGTATTGTATGGTGTGAACTTGCACATTTTTTTACTGAGAGTTAGGCCAGCTTCCTTGAAGGTGTCTAGCACACTCCGAAGTCTAAAATTGTATTCCTCCTGAGTCTCGCCATATACTCACACATCACCTTGGAAACACAATACCCCTTTCATGTGATGAAACAGTTGGTACATTATTGTTATGACTTGATGGTCGTGAAGATTATGGGGCCTCTGTCCACAAGTTCCGCTCAGAAAGATACAAATAACTTCCTGAGCAATCCTTGAGGCCACAGGTTTTTTGAGTACCAAAGAACGCCAGGAACACCGGTGACCCCTCGACCGATGTAAAGCAAGCAATGGGTCAGTACAATGGCAAACGATATACTAAATAACGAGGTAACAAGTATCAAGGGGCTTACAAAGGGTCTGGGGACATGAAGAACAAAGATGAGAATGGAGGTGTTCCGTGGGGCTGCAGAGTGCAGCAAGCAGCAGTGGATAGGCGTAGATTGTTGTAGAAATAGGCACTGCAAGACCTGTATGAAAAGGGTACGCCAGGAGGTAACAGAAGAGGAAATCCGAAAACAGTCAGTTAAGAGTTCCAAGGTCAAAAGCCAGCCAAGTTCGTCGTAACCAGGGGGTAATCCAAAGGAATCCAAAAATACAGTTCAAAGGTCCTGAAACAGCAGAGCAAAACAGTATCCAAGGGCTTGACAGAGGAATCCAAGAAGAACAGTCCGTAGTCCAGGTTCAAGATGTGGAGACAGGAAGACGCCGAACAGTGCCTGATTGGGTCAGCTGTGAAGCACTGAATGAGCGTTCCCTCTCCGGTTTTAAAGGGGCCTAGGAGTGTCACATGACCCATAATGTGACCGATGATGTAGCACGTTTCCTTGTCCCATGACCCAAGTTTTCAAAACGCTGCCGGGTCTTCCTGAGGGCAGGACGAAGCAAAGGAAAAAGCCGGCGTCTCAGTAGACTGTCTCCAAGACGCCAGGGCAACTGCCAACATTGCAATGGGTGAATATGACCATAGCGCGTTAGACGCCCTCGTGTGCGCCGCTGCCCTGCTACTTCAGTACGTTTTTGTCCTGGGTGGCCATGGATGGCAGCATCATGAGACCATTCCATAGCTAGATTTTGAGTGTCACTAGAGGGTAGGAACAACCTGTTGTGAACAAAAGGTAGACCATCATGATAAACGGGATCCCATTCTGCTAACTGTTGTGGATGTTGGGGAAACCCATATGCGTATGGCTGACAACAGAGGAGGCGAAGGAGTACATAAGCAAACTACATGCCCGTGGTCAAGCACCGTTTCTGGGAAGACTGGAAGTGACACCCCTCCAGGAGAGCGGGATAGAGCGCCTGCTTTACCATGAGACAGACCAGGACGGTGTTTCACAACAAAGTCATAGGCTGCGATGAATAAGTGCCAACGCACCTGACGACTGTTGACGCACTTGAGAGATGCGAGATCCTGCAAATTCCTATGATCAGTGAAAACTGTGACTTGGTGTTTGCCCCCATCAAATGGTGTCTCCATACCTGAAATGCGTCTTTAATCGCCAGGAGTTCCTTTTCGGTAACTATATAATGGGACTCAGTAGATGTAAACTTGCATGAATGATAAGCTACAGGGTGTAAATGACCAGAGGTTGGGCAAGGTTGTGACAATACCGCTCCCAATAGCAAAGGATGATGCATCTGCCTCGACAACGAATGGGAACTCCGGATCCGGATGTTGTAGGACCGGAGCTGAGGTAAACGCAGATTTCAAAGACTCAAAAGCGGCTTGATGTTCGGGGGTCCAGATAAATGGGACATGTGGACTGCTCAGTTTAGTTAATTGTACCACTATAGTAGCAAAACCAGGGATGAACCGTCTATAAAAATTGGCAAAGCCCAGGAAAGACTGTAAAGACTTCAAGCTTACCGGGACCGGCCATTCCAAAACAGCTCGTACTTTAGACTGATTCATAGTCAACCCACCTGGTGAAATGTGAAAACCCAGAAATTCTACTTCCTTGGTATGAAACTGGCACTTCTCAGGCTTGGCAAATAGCGCATTCTTGCGCAAACGGGATAGGACTTCTTGGACGTGAAAATGTGTTTGTCTAAAGAGGAGAAAAGATCAGAATGTCGTCCAAATAGACCACCACATAATTGTCCAGAATGTCCCCAAAGACCTTATTCATAAACCGCTGGAAGGTGGCAGAGGCGTTGCACAAACCGAAGGGCATTACTAGGTATTAAACGCTGTCTTCCACTCATCCCCCTTGCGGACACGTATCAAATTGTATGCTCCCAGAAGATCTAATTTGGTGTAGATGGAGGCGTGTGTTAGTCTATCCAAGAGTGGAGAGATGAGCGGTGTGGGGTATCTGTCTTTGATAGTGATGGCGTTCAAACATCTGTAGTCTACACAGGGGCGAAGATCCCCCTCTTTCTTCGGAACGAAGAAGATAGGGCATGCAGCAGGCGAGGAGGAGGGCCGATAGTGGCCTAAACGTAATGCCTCCTGCAAGTATTCTTTCAAGGCTTTATCCTCTACTGGTGATAAGGAATAGATTCGTCCCTTGGGGATCTGAGCGTCAGGGACCAGATCTATGGGGCAATCGTAGGGTCTGTGTGGAGGTAAACTCCTTGCGGTGCCCTTGTTGAAGACTGACAAAAACTCGTGATAAACTGGAGGTATGTTGGAAAAGACAGCACCAACCAATCTGCGAAGTGGAAGAGTGATGTTCATCAGTCTCGGATAGGGTCAGATGTGCTACTGCACCCAACCCTGCAGCAGGTGTATTGATTACCTCCTCTCTCTCGATAAGACAAAAATGTTGACAGATTTCAGATTCAAAACAGACCTGGCCAGTACCCCAATTGATTAGCGGATTATGTTTTTTTAACCAAGGGATGCCGAGAATGATACCAAACTGAGGGGTGGTTATGAGGTCAAAGGCAAGTGTTTCCCTATGTGTTTCCTGAATGACTACTTCCATTGGAGCAGTCTGTTGTCGAATAGGTCCAGAAGCAAGGGAAGTCCCGTCCACAGACTGTACAGGCTCAGGAAACTCCTTGGTAACTAGTGGAAGGTTCAAGGCATAAGCCATTTGTATGTCGATAAAGCAGCCAGTGGCCCTGGAATCAATGATAATCTGAACGGGGTGCATTGTGTCAGGAGTAGGCTTTAATAAGGCGTGGACTGTGACTGGTCTAATAGGCCCAACTGCCGGAGGAGAACTCGTCCTGGCCCCCATATTCAGGGACTAGCAGTCGGAAAACCCGGATCCTTTTGCTTTGGACGGCGTGGACAACTCTTGACATAATGTCCATTAAGTCCACAATAAAAGCAAGCATTGTCGGTTCTCTGCCTTTCTCGTTCCGTCATAGTTATAGGGCTACATATTCCACCCACTTGCATGGGTTCACTGGCTACATCAGGAGAGACCGACAACTGTGTACCTGAGAATCTGACTTCTGCCTTGCGCTCGGTGCGTCGAGAGTCTAACTGGAGTGTTAGATCAACCAGATCAGAGTACTGAGTTGGAAGCGACGGCACCACTGACAAAGCGTCCTTAATGGAGCCACTTAGACCTCTGTAAAACACTACAGCCTTCTTGTTTTCGGGCCAGGATGTTTCTGCCGCTAACTGATTGAATCGTGTTATGTATTCTATAAGGGTGCTTTTCCACTGAGTGAGATCTAGTAATTCCAAATCTCTGGATTGAGCTTTGTGTCTAGTGTCAAAAACCTTAGAAATTTCAGTCACTAGTAGATCAAAGTCATAAAGGGCTGGATGAGTGTTTTCAAGTAATGGGTTGGCCCATGTGGCGGCGACGCCAGACAAATAGGAAAGCAAAAACGCAGCCTTGGCAGGTGCATCAGGGAACGCTGAAGGTCTACAAAGGAAATGTAATTTACATTGATTAAAAAATGTACGGAATTTCCTGGGGTCTCCCTGGAATCTCTCAGGGGGTGCTAAAGGAAAAGGAGTGGGGGCAATTACTGGTGTGATGATGGAAGAGCTGGAAGGGGTGGCAGAAGGACCAGGGGTTGGAGGTGTGGAGTTCCAAATTCGGAATCGGAGGGTAGGGGATGGCAAGCACTCTGAAGAGAGTCAAGGCGGTGTTGTAACGCCGTGGTGGCTGCGGCCATATCGGCTCTCAAGGTAGTAACTGCTTGCAGTAGAGCGGCCATGGGGTCCCCAGCCGACACCTCCATAATCTGAACGACCTGTCGGCTTCACAGTCTGTTATGACTTGATGGTCGTGAAGATTATGGGGCCTCTGTCCACAAGTTCCGCTCAGAAAGATACAAATAACTTCCTGAGCATTCCTTGAGGCCACAGGTTTTTTGAGTGCCGAAGAACGCCAGGAACCAGGAACACCGGTGACCCCTCAACCGCTGTAAAGCAAGCAATGGGTCATTACAATGGCAAACAATATACTGAATAACGAGGTAACAAGTATCAAGGGGTTTACCAAGGGTCTGGGGACATGAAGAACATAGATGAGAATGGAGGTGTTCCGTGGGGCTGCAGAGTGTAGCAAGCAGCAGTGGATAGGCGTAGATTGTTGTAGAAATAGGCACTGCAAGACCTGTATGGAAAGGGTACTCCAGCAGGTAACAGAAGAGGAAATCCGAAAACAGTCTGTTAAGAGTTCCAAGGTCAAAAGCCAGCCAAGTTTGTCGTAACCAGGGGGTAATCCAAAGGAATCCAAAAATACAGTTCAAAGGTCCTGAAACAGCAGAGCAAAACAGTATCCAAGGGCTTGACAGAGGAATCCAAGAAGAACAGTCCGTAGTCCAGGTTCAAGATGTGGAGACTGGAAGACGCCGAACAGTGCCTGATTGGGTCAGCTGTGAAGCACTGAATGAGCGTTCCGTCTCCGGTTTTAAAGGGGCCTAGGAGTGTCACATGACCCATCACGTGACCGATGATGTAGCACGTTTCCTTGTCCCATGACCCAAGTTTTCAAAACACTGTCGGGTCTTCCTGAGGGCGGGACGAAGCAAAGGAAAAAGCCAGCGTCTCCGTCGACTGTCTCCAAGACGCCAGGGCAACTGCCAACGTTGCAATGGGTGAATATGACCATAGCGCGTTAGATGCCCTCGTGAGCACCGCTGCTGTGCTGCTTGAGGGAGTGAGGGCATGAGGTCAGAAGGGGAAGACAGATCAGGACCTGAGATGGAGGGCTTAGTGACTGCACGGGTGTTCGTGTGCGTAAGGCGACCAGTGGATGGTGTAACACTTATATGCTGAAAAACAGCTGCAACCAATACAAGACCGAAAGGCATGCATTCACATTGAAATGACCCTTCAGGGGTAATAAAGGCAGTTACATTTCTAGACAGGGGATGTAAACAAGTTGATGATAAGCAGACTTTAAATCCAAGGTGCTTATTACCTTTGTGCCATTCATTTTGCCTAGCATCTCTGTTATATTAGGCAAAGGATGTCTGTCTGGTATTACACATTGGTTCACACATCTCAAATCTATACACAACCTCAGTTTTCCATTAGGCTTATGAACAATGACCAATGGTGAGACCCACTCGGAAGACTCCACCCTTTCCATTACACCCTGTGTCTCCATTTCTCAAGTTCCTCCTTCACAGTAGCTCTAATAGCTAAAGGTATTGGCCTTACTATATGCACAACTGGAACAGCATTGTTTTTCATGCGAATTCTGTGGTTAAAATGTTTCAAGTTGCCTTATTCCTCTCGAAAAACTGATTGTTGTTGAAATAGTTCAGATGACTTATCATGATCTATAGCATAGACTGGCTCCTCAACATTGGGATCAAGTTTAATTTGAACTCTCTTTTGATAAGACCAACCTAGTAGTGGATATGTTCCTTTCGTGGTAATGTAGATTTTACCCTTCGCAGTTCTGTCCTTAAATCACATGATAGACCAGAACCAACCTTCTAAGTCAATGCGTTTGCCACCATAGGCAACTGGTTTAACGTCCATTTAATTAAATGATATGATATAATATTGTATTTGTATCGCGCTTATACATAAGTGTTTTAGAGCACGACGAGAAGGGGAGGGGAACAAGGGAGAACAAAACAATGATCTTACTATGCCCACTGACCTTGAGAATGCGCAAGTGCAGGGGAGAGGGAAGGGGGATCGCGCAGGACACAAGGGGGAAGTGGAAAGTGCTGAGCAAAGGATGAAAACAACAAGTGGTAGTGCAGCCATCAAGTGGCAAGTGCTAGGTTTAAGGCACAGACAGGGGGTGTCTGATAAGTGCAAAAGAGGGGGGACTGTAGGGTTACAGATACAGAACCAAGTGCAAGGGTTGCTAGGAGGCAGTGCGGGTGCGTGGCAGAGTGGGCAAGTAACTGGACCCAAAATCAGAGGGTAACCAGGTGCATGGTGCCGAAGCAGAACAGATCAGCGGGTGAGAGGAAGAGAGGAAGCAGAAGCAAAGAGGAGGGTCTCGAGGTGCTTTTGGAACCAGGGATGGTTCTCCTCAAGTTTCAGAGTGGCAGGGAGGCTGTTCCAAAGACAGAGATCTACCCCCAGCTCGTTTCTTTGAGAAACGACTGACCCTGAGGGAGTAGGAGGTGGAGGAGCGAAGAGCTCGAGTGGGAAGGTATTGTTACGTTCACCTGGTATCCACAGGGACGCCACCCAGCCGAGTTACTCGCTGGTATGCTTCTCAGCTTTGCCCAGATGTGGTCTGCGGGGAAGGTTCTGCCTGAAAATACTGGAGGACTGTGTTCAAGGCTGACCGACGGGGGTAAATATACTCCCTCCACCCCCGTATGATTTCAGCCCCTCTCGGACCCTCTCCTCACCTTGTGGTAGAGTTAGGCGTGCTCTCCATCCTGCCTTCTTTGCAGGGGCGCGTTGTCTTTCATGGGCATGTGCGGTCCAGTTACTTCACTGACGCCGGCCCGTTTGATATTGTTCAGGTAGGTCTTATTGCTGTTCTTTAGTTTTGTTGCTATCCTGCATGCCTTTCTTTGTTTAAAAATGTCTCTTTTTTTCTCCCTTAGATATGTGCAGCTTCAGCGCGGCGAACTGGCTTGGTTGAGCCCCGCTGGTAAATGATGGCGTATTAAGAGCGCTATGATACGGTAAGTAAGCACTATGCGCAGGGCTGCGTAGTCTTGCCTTTGCTAACCTGTGTTTTCCTTCCTTGTAGGTCACAGTGTTCTTCAGCACGAGTGGAATGTCCGGAGTGGTGCCAGCCGAGGAGCGACCAGCTAGGTAAGCTTTTTGAGCAGTTCGTAACTTGCAAATGTCTCTACTGCTTTCTTTAATGTTGCCTCTATCTTCCTCTTTCAGGTTGTTCTGTCCGGGAGGCGTGCAGATTCGAGGAAGCTGTTCTCAGTAGCTGTGAGTGGCTAAAGATGAAGACTGCAGGTAAGATGCTGCTGCTAATGATGTTCCTTTTGTCTGCTTGCAGGTTCTGCTTCTCCGAGGTTCGAGGGAATAGCTGGACACGGTGAGCGTCACATTGCAAGCTGCAAAGTAACGCGAAGCGTGTTGTCTTGCTCGGGTGTGGTTTAAATAGCCCCAACAAAATAGTCCAGGTAAAGTAGTCCCTAGGCTGCCACACCCAAAACACTAGACCGCATAGCTTGGTTCTTTGGAACCAAGCTATGTGGATGCCTCCATGTTGGCTGACAATAAAGTAGTTCCCAAGCACATGTTTTTCATGGTGTATGAGCCTGGCGCGATAGGTGCCAGGAGTGGCCCCAAGAGGGTTTTGGAAAAGGATGCCAGGTTCTAGAGGCCCGAGTCCTGACTCCACCTGGCCAATGGGTTTGCCAGAGGGGGTTTTGGGTGAGGGTCGTGACAGGTATTTACGGAGGGAGAGTTGAAGGTATTTTGGACCCAGGCCCCAGAAAGTCCTGTGGACAATGCAAAGGGTCTTGAATTGAATCCTTGCATCCCCTGGGACCCAATGAAGAGATTTCAGCACTTGAGAGATACGATCCCAGGGCTTCAGGCCAAGGACAAGTCTTGCAGTCCTGTTCTGGACAAGTTGCAAAGGGCGGAGGGTAGAAGCAGGTAGATTTAAAAAGAGGCTAATGCAGTAATCCACCCTAGAGAGAACCAGGGCTCGAGAAACAATGAGCTTCTGGGGGAAGGAGAGGAAAGGAAGAATACCTCTGAGGAGGTGCAGATGGAAATTTGACTTTTTAGAGACATCAGAGATGTGGGCAGAAAAGGAAAGCGTGGAGTCGAAGGTGACCCTGAGGTTCTTAGCCTCGCAGGTGGTGGTAGGGAGAGGGCCCAGGGAGGCTGGCCAGAGAGTGACAGCAAAGGAGGGTAAAGGTTTGCCGATGAGGAGAATCTCCATCTTGCTGGCATTAAGGCAGAGATCGTTGGCGGCACACCACTCCTGAATAGCAGACAGACAGTCCAAGATGAGCGAAGGAGAAGAAGTGGCTGAGGGAAGCCTGAAAATGAGTTGAGTGTCACCAGCAATGCACTGAAAATTAGAGCAATGCGATGGGCGAGAGTTGCCAGGTATTGGTTGAAAAGCCAGGGTGAGAGGTTAGACCCCTGGGGAGCACAGCAGGTCGAGAGAGATATAGAGGAAAGGAAGGATCCAAGTTGGACCTGGGATGGTGGATCAGAGAGGAAAGAAGTCAGCCAGGCCGGAGCCTGATTAGTGATACCCTGGTTGTCATGGAGATGGTTGAGCAGGATGGTATGGTTGACTGTGTCGAAATCAGAAGAGAGATCGAGTAGGATTAGGACAGAAGGGATGTTGGAGTCAAGGTTGGAGAGCAGGTCTTCACAGATGTTCAGAAGTGCAGTTTCCATGCTTCTGGCAGCTCTAAAACCAGACTGATGGTCATGGGGACAACCAACAGAATTGGTGTGAAGGTTAAGCTGTGAGATGGCCAGCTTTTCCAGGAGTTTGCCCAAGAAAGAAGTGATGGAGGCCACCAGGGGGCGCAGGCAAGATGGCCGCCTGAGCCGTGAGCTCCATACCCAGCCCCGAGAAACTTGAGGAGCAATAAAGGAGAAAGGGTTCCATCTCGTACACAGACATGAGATAATGCTGTTGGAACCTGCTGCCCATTGAAAGGTCCAAACTAGAACTTTGGAGGTGCCCCCCAGCCCGAGAAACGCCACCCAGGGCCCTGGGTGTTCCCTCCCCCAGAATTGGGCACCAAGCACCAGAAGGAGTGAGCAAGACCGCCCGAGCCAGAGAGGAGGAGCACTGGGAGGCTGCACCATCTGCGCAGGGCGCGCAATTGTGGGCGATCTAGCAGAGCTCTCGGAACACCCCTTGGGAGCCATTCGCCCCCCCCCACCATTGACAAGAATACCTTGCACCGGGCCTACGCGGGAGCGTGCCTCCCGCTGCTGCATGCAAGGAGATCGTGCACCTGGAGGGACAAGTGCAAGGTGAGGAGGAGGCTGGAGTCGACGCCCCCTCTTCCCCAGGTTTAGACTGTGTAACGCTCACCTGATTCCCGTAGAGGCGCCGGTCTTGACTGGGCGTATACCGTATCTTCAAAGGTGATGTGTAACACACGGCTGGCTCTTTGGGCTGGACCTCTGTGCACTGTATGTCTGACTTGAAGGGTAAGATGTCTGCAGATAGAAAATATGGGATTAAGGAACTGGGTTATTGAATGTCTCTCTCTTCTTCCCTTTCTCTTCTCCTGTAGAACCCCAAAGGTTAACGCTCTCACCTTAGGTAAGTGAACGCCGTGCTCTCCATCTGCCTCGGGGCAGGGTGCTGTAACCAGTTTCTTCACTGGATAAGGGGAGCAGGCCTCTTGACTTCAGAGGACTGCTGTCCGTCGTTTACTGCACGAACGGTAAGTTTCGAGTAATTCTAATGTCTTTAAAGTCTTTAGTAATGATGTTTCTTGTTTTGCAGGGTTCCGGCGATGGCGGATGACGGGCTGAAGTGAGTTGAAGATGGAGCCCGTGTGATGAATAGAAGCGCCTGGAAGCACGTAAGTAAGCGCTTGTTGCCTGCTTCACGATGCGCTCTAACTGTCTTTTTATTTTGCAGGTACAAGTTCGGAGCGGCTGCAGGGTGCCGGAATACCCACTGGGTTAGATGTGGAAAGGAGTAATGGCACGTGAGTATTAAAGTTCCCCAATGTCTTTAAACGCACCTTGTTTTGTCTTTCAGATGCGGGAATGCAGTGTGAAGACCTCCAGAGCGCACGAAGAGTAGGTAAGCCTTTGTCTTTCAGATGCCGGAATGCAGCGCGAGGCGTTGGTGACAGCCGATGGACCAGGTAAGTGAAGAGCTGTCACTGAAGACCGTAATGCTAACCTGTTCTTTCTTGTCTTTATAGGTGTTGCTGAAGACTGGATTCAGGATGGTAAGCCTTTTTCCTTAGGCCCCGGATCAGATGCAGAAGACACGATGAGCGTTCTGCTGCAGAGGATGCAGAATAACGCAAAGCAAGATTCATCCATCGGGTGTGGTTTAAATAGCCTCCTGTAGTGCTTAGGTGTCTCCTTCCACAGCCACGCCTAGGTAAGAAAAGAGTTCCTGCTTTCCAGAAGAGTTCCAGTGTTCTGAATCTAGGGAGTGGCTCCTGCCCCACCCAACAGGAAAAGTAGTTCCAAACAGAAGAGGATCAGAGGCTCAACTGGCAGGCAAGTAAGCAGCATGGTCTGCTGCAGGTAAGTCCACCCAAGCATTATGAGCCCGGCGCTTCCAGCGCTGGGACTGGGCATATTTATGAGCCTGGTGCCACTGGCGCCAGCACTGGGTCCAAAAGGTCCCAATTGGGACTGATTGGCACTCGGAACCTGGGTTATGGATCTGCTTCCAAGGGAGTTGGGAAAACCCTGACCTTTTGGAAGCAGAGATCATGACAGTACCCCCCCTCAAGGCCCCTCCCAAACCGGGCTCCTCCGGGGGTTTTGGCTTGTCAGGAAATGTTCGGTGAAATCTTTTGATTAGGCGAGGAGCGTGGACATATTCAGCAGGTTCCCAGGATCTCTCTTGGGGGCCGTAGCCTTTCCAGTCAATTAGGTAAAATAGTTTAGATTTGGAGATCTTGGACTCCAGAATATTTTTGACTTCAAACTCGAGTTCTCCATCAACTAGGATAGGTTTTGGAGATTTAGTTAGTCGGGTTTGAGGTTGCACGGGTTTTAATAGAGAGACGTGGAAGACCGGATGTATCTTCATGTGCGGGGGCAAGTCCAACTTGACCGCTACTGGGTTTACTATGGTAGTGATGGAATAGGGACCAAGGTATCTTGGGTTGAATGTGCGTGGCCCTTTTAGAGGTAGATATTTGGTGGATAACCAGGCTTGATCCCCTACTTGATATTGAGGGGCTTCCTTCCGATGTTGATCTGCTCCTTTCTTGTATTGTTCTTTAGCCCTTTGAAGGTGAGAAACAGCTTCCTTAAAGGCTTGGGTGATTGTAGAATGCAGGTAGTCTATTGCTGGTGTTTCAAGATCTTGGAGGGGATCCAACTCCGAGGTTCGAGGGTGACTGCCGTACAAAAGAAAAAACGGGGTTTTCCCAGTTCCCGAATGGACAGAGTTATTGTAGGCATATTCGGCTATCCAAAGGATGTCTTTCCAAGTTTTTTCAGTTTGTTGCAGCATGCAGCGTAAATACTGTTCCAGAGTTTGATTGGTCCTCTCGGTTTGTCCGTCGGTCTGAGGGTGGTGACTGGTCGATAGTCTCACATCAATTTGAGCCGACCGACAGCAACTTCGCCAAAAATGAGAAATAAATTGACTACCTCGATCCGAAATTAGAACCGAAGGAAAACCGTGCAGTCGGACGATGTTTTCGAGAAATTCTCGGGCCAGAGTTACTGCTGTTGGCAAGCCTTTGAGCGGAATGAAATGCGCCATCTTGGAGAATAAGTCCACGATTACTAGAATCGTATTGTATCCGGAGCATGGAGGTAGATCGGTGATGAAGTCCATAGAAAGCGTATGCCAAGGGCGAGGTGGGATGTCAATAGGGCGTAAGAGGCCTGCTGGTCTTTCCTTTTGACTCTTGTTTTGGGCGCATACTCCACAGGACATTATAAAGTCTCTGATATCTTTTTTCCAAGACGGCCACCAGAAGTAGCGCTTGATCTTTTCTGAGGTCTTGGCCATACCGGGATGTCCTTCCATTAAAGAATCGTGATAATAAGAGATTACTTTTTTCTGTAAATCTGTGCTGGGTAGGTATAATCGTTCTTGGAAATACAATAAGTTGTCCTTTACTGCAAAGTCCTTTCCCTGCAGATGCCAATTCTGTATGTCTGCTGGAGTTACAAGTTGCCTGGCTTTATCCTTAACTTCCTCTATGGATTCTGTGGCGATTACACCCAGAATTCTTTGTTCGGGAATGATTGGTACAGGTTTAGGGTTGATCAAGTGTTCTTCCACTCCCATCCGAGAA
The DNA here is from genome assembly GCF_040938575.1 of Ambystoma mexicanum. NCBI lineage: Eukaryota > Metazoa > Chordata > Amphibia > Caudata > Ambystomatidae > Ambystoma > Ambystoma mexicanum. The sequence continues at coordinate 729,568,424 of NC_090923.1, forward strand.
AGGGCATCAGCTTTACCGTTCTTTGTACCAGGTCGATAGGTAATTATGAAGTCAAACTCGGCAAAGAATAATGCCCAACGGAGTTGTCTAGAGGATTGGGCTTTTGCGGTTTTCAAATATTGCAGGTTTCGGTGATCCGTAATCACAGTAACGGTGTGTCGGGCCCCCAGCAGATAATGCCGCCAAGCCTTAAAGGCAGACTTGATAGCCAGAAGTTCCTTGTCAGTAATCGTGCAATTGATTTCAGGAGGCGAGAATTTGCGGGACCAAAATGCCACGGGATGCAACTGATTGGTTACCGGGTCCTTTTGTGATAGAACTGCCCCCATGGCAAGGCTTGAAGCATCAGTTTCCACGATGTAGGGGAGTTCGGGGTGAGGGTATTTTAAGATTGGTGCAGAGATAAATTTAGTCTTCAAATCCTGGAAAGCTTGTTCCGCCTCGGTAGATCATTCAAAACGTTTGTTTTTCTTTAACAAGGCAGTGATGGGCTGGACTATTCGAGAGAATTCGGGGATAAACCTGCGGTAAAAGTTAGCGAAGCCTAACATGCTTTGCACACCTTTTACGGAGGATGGTGATGGCCATTTGAGAACTGCATCGACCTTCTTTGAATCCATACGCACTCCGCCAGGTGATAATATGAATCCCAAGAATTCAACTTCAGTCACGTTGAAAACAGATTTTTCCAACTTAGCGAAAAGTTTGTGTTGACGCAATCTTTCGAGGACCATTTTCACGTGTTTCCGATGTTCAGATTCCGATGAAGAATAAACGAGGATGTTGTCAATGTAAACAACAACACACACATCTATGAGCTCTCTGAGGACATCGTTCATAAAATATTGAAAGGCGGCCGGGGCATTGCAAAGTCCGAAGGGCATGACCTGATATTCAAATAGCCCATACTTGGTGCGGAAGGCCGTCTTCCATTCATCGCCCTCTTTTACTCGTACCAAGTGGTAAGCTCCTCTAAGATCCAGCTTTGTATATATGCATGCTTTTCTGACTCGGTCCAGGAGTTCAGGGATCAAAGGTAACGGATATCTATTCTTAACGGTGATCTGGTTCAGGGAGCGATAATCTATACAAGTTCTAAGGTCTCCTTCCTTTTTTGGAACGAAGAACAAAGCTGAAGAAGCAGGGGACTTGGAAGGACGATTAAACCCATTTGCCAGGTATTGATCCAGGTATTGTCGAAGGTGAAGGTTCTCAGACTCGGTGAGGGCATAAATTCTACTACAAGGAGGAGTAGATCCAGGTATCAGGTCTATCTGGCAGTCATAAGACCTATGAGGAGGTAGAGAGTTAGCCTGATCCTTCCGGAAAACATCTTGGTATTCTAGGTATTCGGGAGGTAACTGGGGAGTCTCTGAAGAAATTGCTGCCAGTGCAACACCAGGTGGAGTGTGACAAGTAGAGACACATTCTGGAAACTGGACCGTTCTTGCTCGCCAATTGATCAGAGGATTGTGTTTCTCTAACCAAGGTATTCCTAGAATAATCTGAAACTGAGGGGCCTTGATCACATCGAACACGATCTTCTCATGGTGTCCATCTTGACTTACTAGCGTCACCTCTTGAGTGGTATGCGTTACTGGCCCGGAGGCTATCTCCGTACCATCCACCGTAGTAATGACGTCCTTTACAGCCTTGGGACAAAGAGTTAGATTCATCCTCAAAACCATTTCATGATCCACATAATTGCCGATGGCACCGCTGTCGACGTAAGCTTCAATTGCATGTAATCGATCCGGATTATCAGGGCTAATGAGGACCATAGGTATCACGAAATGCGAGGTCACGGAACTGGTTTTCACGCTCGGCAAGAGGACCTCTATTCTTGTCGGGCGAGGTCGTTTCCCTGCTCAGAGTTTGTAACTTTGGTAACTGCAGCTCCTACTGCCTTCTTGGCAGGTTTCACCGGACAGTCTCGAAGAAAGTGCCCTGAGTTTCCGCCATAGAGGCATAATTGCAACTGTTTTCTCCTTTCCCGCTCCTTTTGTGTTAGAGGACCTTTCAGACCCCCTATTTGCATGGGTTCCCCGGAGTCTACTCCTTTGGAAGGAGTTGGCGGTTTGGAAAATACTCGAGCATCAAACTTGGAACGATCGGCCTTCCTGTTCTGCAGTCTGTGATCTATTTGAACGACTAAGTCTATATAGTCCGAACAATCTTGTGGGGGATTCACTACTTGGGCTAACACATCTTTGAGCTCTCCACGTAGACCTCTATAAAACAGCGTAATCCTTTTGTCCTCAGGCCATTGAGTTTCCACTATCAGTCTGTTGAAAGACGCAATATAAGCCAAAAGGTCTTGATTACCTTGTTGCAACGAAAGAAGCTCATTGTCCAAGGCCTGCCCCTGTGAATGTCTTGCGAACAGTTTTTCCATACTGAGCTGAAAAGCTTGAAAATCATGGAGGACCGGATCATCTTGATTTACTAGAGGGATCGACCAGTCTGCCGCATTGCCACTAAGGTACGAAAGCACGAAAGCTACTTTAGCTTGATCAGTTGGAAAGGCTGCTGGCCGGCATAAGAAATGCAACCGGCACTGATTGATAAATACTGAAAACCTCTTTGGGTCACCAGAAAATCGTTCGGGCGGAGCCAGAGGTACATTCCCAGGTAGGTTGATCTGCACTGGATTCATAGAGGATGTAGAAGGAAGATTTCCCCCAGATGCGGGTAACGGGGTCTGTCCGGCTTGTGTCTGTAGCAATTGTCTAGCGAGATCATCTGTTCGCTCCTTGGAAATAATCAGTTCCCTTCTTAGAGCGTTCGTTTCCTGACGGGCTGCATGCACTTCTGCCCTTAGTTCCCCAAGTAACTGGGCTAGCTGGTCGGTATCCGAGGTTTCCATAGCGCCTGGACGGGAGTTTTGTGGTAGGCTTTGCGTTCTGTAACGCTCACCTGATTCCCGTAGAGGCGCCGGTCTTGACTGGGCATATACCGTATCTTCAAAGGTGATGTGTAACACACGGCTGGCTCTTTGGGCTGGACTTCTGTGCACTGTATGTCTGACTTGAAGGGTAAGATGTCTGCAGATAGAAAATATGGGATTAAGGAACTGGGTTATTGAATGTCTCTCTCTTCTTCCCTTTCTCTTCTCCTGTAGAACCCCAAAGGTTAACGCTCTCACCTTAGGTAAGTGAACGCCGTGCTCTCCATCTGCCTCGGGGCAGGGTGCTGTAACCAGTTTCTTCACTGGATAAGGGGAGCAGGTCTCTTGACTTCAGAGGACTGCTGTCCGTCGTTTACTGCACGAACGATAAATTTCGAGTAATTCTAATGTCTTTAAAGTCTTTAGTAATGATGTTTCTTGTTTTGCAGGGTTCCGGCGATGGCGGATGACGGGCTGAAGTGAGTTGAAGATGGAGCCCGTGTGATGAATAGAAGCGCCTGGAAGCACGTAAGTAAGCGCTTGTTGCCTGCTTCACAATGCGCTCTAACTGTTTTTTTATTTTGCAGGTACAAGTTCGGAGCGGCTGCAGGGTGCCGGAATACCCACTGGGTTAGATGTGGAAAGGAGTAATGGCACGTGAGTATTAAAGTTCCCCAATGTCTTTAAACGCACATTGTTTTGTCTTTCAGATGCGGGAATGCAGTGTGAAGACCTCCAGAGCGCACGAAGAGTAGGTAAGCCTTTGTCTTTCAGATGCCGGAATGCAGCGCGAGGCGTTGGTGACAGCCGATGGACCAGGTAAGTGAAGAGCTGTCACTGAAGACCGTAATGCTAACCTGTTCTTTCTTGTCTTTATAAGTGTTGCTGAAGACTGGATTCAGGATGGTAAGCCTTTTTCCTTAGGCCCAGGATCAGATGCAGAAGACACGATGAGCGTTCTGCTGCAGAGGATGCAGAATAACGCAAAGCAAGATTCATCCATCGGGTGTGGTTTAAATAGCCTCCTGTAGTGCTTAGGTGTCTCCTTCCACAGCCACGCCTAGGTAAGAAAAGAGTTCCTGCTTTCCAGAAGAGTTCCAGTGTTCTGAATCTAGGGAGTGGCTCCTGCCCCACCCAACAGGAAAAGTAGTTCCAAACAGAAGAGGATCAGAGGCTCAACTGGCAGGCAAGTAAGCAGCATGGTCTGCTGCAGGTAAGTCCACCCAAGCATTATGAGCCCGGCGCTTCCAGCGATGGGACTGGGCATATTTATGAGCCTGGTGCCACTGGCGCCAGGACTGGGTCCAAAAGGTCCCAATTGGGACTGGTTGGCACTCGGAACCTGGGTTATGGATCTGCTTCCAAGGGAGTTGGGAAAACCCTGACCTTTTGGAAGCAGAGATCATGACAGACTGAACATCCGCAGCCCCCACTGCATATGCGTGGGGACTAATTGGGACATCAGAGACTTGCTGCTACCTGGGGGGGGAGACATGCATCCAGGACTACTGGAGATCTGCCGAGCCCTCTGACAACTGGGCCTACATCCCCAGCGAGGTTCCCCCAGCCTGGGCCGTCGCAGGAGCGCGCCCTTACTACTGCTGGCTGCGAGGACGCATACAGGGCCACACTGCAGGTGAGGGATTAGGCGGGAGGGACCCCCCAGCAAACCGACACCTTACAAACCAACCCTTCTGGGTTTGCCCCAAAAGGGAGTGCCATTGGGACAAGGGACAGCCCTGGCCCAAGGCGTATCGTGGAAGTTGCCCTCTCCTGCCCTGAATTGGGCCTATACCCAAGAATCTCCTCATCCCAAGGTGATCCAACTCTCTTACCTGCCACCACATCAGACTTAGAAAGGGACTGGGCGGGGACCCAAGGATAAATCCCCCAGGGATACCCACCAGTCCCCTACGGACCCAACTTATTCCCTTAGCTAACACCTACGGACACAGCGTCCCACCTGCCGACATCGTCGGAGCACCACTGAGGAGACAACCACAAGCCTGGAGACAGCACTCTCACTACTGCATACTGGACACAGGGTAGCTACCGCATCCAACCTTGGCAGGACCTCCATGAGTAAGAAGGAAGTTCTCTCCAAATACCAAGTCCGTGCCGGCGAAGGCGAGATGGCCTCCGGGGGCCTTTCCACCCCAGCCCACGATCTGGGTGCTATCCAGAACAATATCCAGATGATTCTAGAGAAAATCCGCGGAATAAGAATGGACATGGGAGCCAAGTTGGCAGACCTCACAACGAAAGTAACCACCCTGGAGGACCGGATGGAGGGAGTCGAAAACAACCAAATCTCCACAGCACTCCTGGAAACTCAAATGGAGGCAAGGTTCATAGAGGTGCAATGTCGCGAGGAGGAACTACGATTCAAGGTGGACGACATGGAAAAAAGGGAGGGGAGAAACAGCTTGAGTATCTTTGGCCTGGTGGAATCTGACGGTGAGAGCCTGCTTGGCCTAGAGGGCAAGATCCATGACATTTTACGGATTGTCCTGGGGGCAGATATTGGTGAAGAGATCAAGTTGGACAGAGTTCACCGCACTGAAGGGGGAGGCAGGGGCCCTCGCTCGGTGTTGGCAAGACTACACTACTACAAAGATAAGGCTAAGATCCTGGAAAAAGCCAAGAGCCTAGGGAGCATACAATATGGGCATTCTAAGGGGGCCATCTTCCAGGATCTCTCGGCCTTCACCTTGCTGTTGTGGAAAAATTGTGGTAATCTCACTAGATGGCTCCAGGAGAAAGGGGTCAGGTATCGCTGGGGTCATCCCTTCTACCTGGCGTTTGAATGGAAGGGGGAGAAGCACCATTTGGTATCCGAGGAAGACATTCAGAGGGTCACGGAAGACCTGGTGAGTGATCGAGCCGGCTCCTCAGGCGGCCGGGAAGGAGATCTTCGGGACCCCATCCGCAGCCCCAGTGGCCCGGACACGTTCAGAGGTAAAGCAAATGTGAAAGGGGCACGCAAGTTTCAAAAATCTAGACACCCCTCATCGGCCTCCGAGGGACACCTTAAGTGATTCCGAAATTATTCTCTAAGAATTGGGCAATGTTCCTCTTGGATTGGTGGCTCCTTGCATGGGCATTTAAGCTGCCGAGAGCCGTGGCCCCTAGGCACTAAGGCTGGACGCCATGTTGGCGCTATGTTTTGCTCCTAAGGTTGAGGGGCCAGTTGTTGATTCACCACAGTTATTAAGGCATTGTTGGGCTCACGGCCAGGGGACATGTTTAACAATATGGACAGAGGGACTGGGGTAGAATTGTGAGATCTCGATTTGGGTTCCAATGTAAAAGGGAGAGTGGGAATGGTTCAGGCATGAAGACTGAGACGGGAACCCCGTTCACTGAACTACCCGGGGCTGGAGTAGAATCCCTGGTGGTTTGTTGACTAAACCCAACGAGTGTTGGGGGACGGAATCGAATGCCTTGAAAAAGGGTGAAAGGGAGGGAGGGAACAAGGGATGGGGAGGGGCCAGGAAAGGGTAAGAGGGTGGGCGTAAGGGGAGAAGTTTGTTGGGGTTAAGGGGAATGGGAACAGCCAGATCGGGCCATGGCCTTCTGCTTCACAGTGGGCTCAGCATTGGAAACACACAGAGGTATACAAAGTGAATGAGACTAAGGATGACAATGGCTGAAGGAAGGTTAGGCACACTGAACGTTAATTAAAGGCTTAAACTCTCAGAACAAGAGATCCTTGACTAGCAACATGTTTCGCAAACAAAGCTTATTGGTCCTTTTCCTACAGGAAACCCACTACAAACAGGGAAAGGAATCACTGATAAAGGTGAAGGAAATTGGAAGTAATTTTTGGGCCTCACACAGAAGTACTAAGAAGGAGGGGATTGGCATTCTCTTGAGCAAAGCACTCCACCTCACGGAAATTGAAACCAAGAGGGGTTTTGGGGGGCGATTCTTAGGGGTTAAAGGCACCTGCGAGGGAGAACTTATCACATTAGCCACCCTATATGCATCCAACCCGGGCCAGATACGGTTCCTGACCCAGATCTTCAGGGTAATGGATGAGTGGGCAGAGGGAGCCATGATACTTGGTGGTGATTTCAACCTTATAATGGACCCCCAACTGGACTGGTGGTCAGCGAAGGGCATGGGGACAAACGGAAGCACCAAGGACAACTTAGCACTGCATGCCCTCCTAAGGGAACACTACTGGGTGGATGTATGGCGTAAAGCGTGGCCAGGTCCAGGTGATACACTTTCTTCTCACCCCCACACCACACATACACGAGAATTGACTTGTTACTGATTTCTGAGGAAGGGGGAGTGGTGGCCGAGCTCCCAAGGGTGTAAGCAATAACGTGGTTTGACCACGAGTTACTGGTGGCAAACTGGTCGCTGCCGGCTCCCCGAGATCCTCTCGATGCTGTTGTAGCGATATGCTTTTAAGGCACCCGGTCTTCAGGGAGTTTCTAAGGAAATAAACAATATCCTATTTCGATACAAATAATAACAGGGAAACTGACATGGTAATGGTGTGGGAAGCCGCGAAAGCCACTTTCCGGGGCCTTCTGATAGCCGAGGGTTCTAGGCGTAAGTGGGAGAGGGGTCTTATTGAAAACAAGATCCGAGCAGAGCTGAGGGCCTTGAGAGCTAGGCTCTGCCTCGATGGGGAGGATCGGGAAGCCCTCCTGATGGAAATACAAGAAAAAAGGCAGGCATTACACATGGTCCTCATAGGGGAAGTGATTAAGAAACTGAGGTATACGAGACAAAGATATTATGAACGGGGGGATAGGGTGGGGACTCTGTTGGCACACAGGGCAAGGGAATGTAGAACGGAAAGGAGATTGGGTCTCCTTATAGACATAGGGGGCAATGTGTGTAAGAAAAGGGAGGAAATAGTGGAGTGCTTTGCCGACTTCTACAGGGAACTTTATACCAAACAGGAGGGTGAGTCGTGCTTATTTGCCTGATTACCCTATACCCCGACTGACCGAGCCTGAGCGCGAGGCCCTTGAGGGGGAAATATCAGAGGAAGAGTTGGAATGTGCAATTAAGAGGTTAAAAGCGGGAAAAGCCCCGGGGGGGGTGGCTATTTGGCAGACTTTTACAAACAATGTCAACCCATCTTGATGAAGCCACTGGCCAAACTGTTTAACCAAATTAGGAACCAAGACTCAATACCACTGACATTCCTACAGGCTCTAATCACTGTAATACCCAAACCGGGCAAAGACCAGGCAGACTGCGGTTCATATAGGCCGATCTCCCTTCTGAACCTAGATGCAAAGATCTTTGCTAGAATTCTGGTGACTAGATGTCTGCCCTGCCTGATCCACCCACATCAGGTGGGATTTGTCCTTAACAGACAAGGCTCTGATAATATGTGAAAGACCCTCAATGTGCTTAACTGAAGGGTGGTCTGCGAAGAGGGGGCCCTCTTGCTGGCTCTCGATGCCGAAAAGGCCTTCGACACGGTCAGCTGTGCTTTTATGGGGGAGGCTCTCTCTTCTCTGGGGATGGGACCGAGGTGGCTAGGCTGGATGTTGGCTTTATACTCCACTCCCTCAGATAGGGTGGTTGTAAACAGGACTGAATCAAAGACATTTCCCTTGGGGAGGGGCACAAGGCAGGGATGTCCCCTATCCCCCCTAATATATGCATTGGTTATAGAGCCCTTGGCGATTTCCGTCCATAAAGACGAGGCAATCAATGGGGTTCGGATAGGAGACTCGCATTGCAAGATCGGCCTCCCCGCTGATGACACATTGCTCTATATCACAAGACCAAAACAGACGGTCCCCCACATCCTACAGGTCCTGGCACATTATGGAGAACTCTCCGGATTCAAGGTGAATTTTGGGAAGTTAGTGGCGTACATAGGGGGAAAGCTGCTGGATGCAGAGGCAGACTATGTGGGAGAACTCCCCTTCCGACTTTAGAGTGACAGGTTCCGATACCTGAGTGTTCAAGTGACACGCAGCCCTGATGACCTTTTCCCTGGTAACTTTCTCCCAATCTGGTCGGAAATCAAGAGGGATGTGGAAAGATGGGCGAGAGCAGGGCTCTCCTGGGTGGCGCGTCTCAATCTGGTGAAAATGGTAACTCTCCCAAGTTTCTATTCTTGTTCCAAATGCTCCCCGTGGAGGTACCCAAAACATTCCTAACGGAAATAAAACGAGTCCATTTCTCTGGGCGGGCAAAAAATATAGGCTCTCTTATGAGGTGCTAACCAGGCCTAAGGAAGACGGTGGGGTGGGATAAAAATGCAAAATGCAAATGCATACCCGGACTTGGAGACATATTAAAAGGCCTCTCAGTTGAGGGTGTTGATAGATCACTTCACCCCGGGAACAGAAAATCAGTGGGTGGCGATGGACAATAAGGTCTTCGCCCCTGTCACGTTAGACGAATGGCTATGGGTTCCCAGATCGCTCATCTCTAGAGGAGTCCTACACCACCCGGGACCTGTGGTGAGTGTGGAGAGAGGGAGGCTACTATAGATGGCTTACAAACTGGCCTTCTCCGTTGAGTTGCATTTGGGCCCCCCCGTTTATAGACAAGGTAGCTGAGCCGGCTGCATTTCAACAGTGGTACGAAGCCGGTCTTAGCAGGGCAGGTCAGCTCTGGGTGGGGGGCTCCTTTCTACTCCTGAAAGATCTGGAGGAGGCTCTGGGGTTGGGCACCCTGTCCCCGTTCCGTTATCTCCAGCTCAAGGGAGTTCTCACCAAACCCTCATGGGGGGACACTCTCAGGAGGGACCTGACGGACTTTGAGAGACTGCTCATCTCCACCGGGGGCTCTAAGGGGGTAATATCCCGTCTTTACAAACTTCTCCTACTCTCGGCTCCAAGAGACCCTCCCCCAGCAGGGACACAATGGGAAAAGGACCTAGGGGCGGAAATTGACGATGAAAGGTGGTCCAAAATGTGCAGACGAGCCAATCGTGCCACAGCCTCACTCCAATTCAGACATCAGCCTCTGAAGGTACTGTATTGGTGGCACTAACACTGCAGAGAATTGCTAGGATGAGGGTGGGATATGACCCGCATTGCTGGAAATGTAGGACGGTAAAAGGTGATTATGTACACATGTGGTGGAGGTGCCCGGTGGTCCAGACATACTGGGGAGAGGTCTTATCCTGGATTAAAGGGGTTGATGGAGTAGAGAGGACCTTGTGCCCTTGGCTCCTCCGCTTCAGGATTGATGTGAGGGATGACCATAAGGAAACCCAAGGTCATATGTTACAGGTCATGCTGGTGGCTGCTAGGTGTTGTCTGGCCCAGAAGTGGAAATGCCTGCATATGCCAACAGAAAAAAGAATGGGTCACTAAAGTTCGGGGTGGGGTGAGGGTTGGGGAGGGCTATTGTTAAAGAGATCCGTGTTAATGTATGATGCATGATGTTATAACCTAAAATGCCAATAAAATATCATTTAAAAAAAAAGAAAGAAGTGATGGAGATCGGGCGATAGTTAGCTGGGCAAGAAGTGTCAGCTGTGGGTTTCTTGAGCAGAGGGTGCACAAGAGAGTGCTTCAGAGGGGAGGGGAAGGCTCCTGAGGCAAAGGAGAGGTTGCAGAAAACTGCCAGGGCAGGATCAAGGGTGTTAATGTGGTCCTTGATGGTTTTGGAAGAACAGGGAAGAACCTGTTTTGACGGGACTTTCATAGATCACACTTGTCTTCAAGCCTCGTCAGGGGAGAAAAGAGGAAAGGAAGAGAAAGAGGGTGAGGGGGCAGCTGCAGGAGGGCCGGAGTTAGCAGAAGGAGAAGGGGGATGAGGAGTATGGGACGAGAGGGTGGACAGGATGTCCTGGGTTTTTGAGATGAAGTGACAGGCAAGGCCCGTGCAAAGGGTCTGGGAGGCAACAGGAGAGGTAGAGACTGCAGCCGGGTTGGCCAGCTCCTTGCAGATTTTGAAGAGTTTGGCATAGTTGTTAGATGCCGCAGAGACATGGGCTTGGATGTGGGCTTTCTTTCTAGTATGGACAAGGAGCCGGTATTGCCTTTGGAGCAGGAAGCAGGCCAGTTTGTCAGAGGATGAACAAGAAGCCCTCCATTACCTCTCAGCCACCGTGCACTTACGTTTAAAGGTAGCTAGGTCAGAGTTGTACCAAGAATTGCACTTGGCTTTGGGCTTCAAGTGGATCCTCATGACAGGAGCAAGAGCATCAAGAGTATCAGAGATAGAAGAGTAGATCATGGAAAGGGCTGTGTCGGGATGTGAGTCATCCAGAGGCGGAGCGAGGAGAGAAGGTGGCGGCGAAAGCTTCAACTGACACACGCTTCATGGACGGGATGTCCGAGAAGGTAGGTGGCAGTGTTGGGGTTGGCTTGGCCTGGGGGTAGAGAGGGAGAGATGGGAGGAAAGGAAGGAGCGATCACTCCAGGAGATAGGAGTGGTCAGAGGGATGGAGAAGGGGAGGTCAGAGCCGATCAAAACATCCAGCATGTGCACTGCAGAGTGAGTCGGGCCAGAGGAGAGAACAGAAAGGGAGAGAGAATCACAGAGGTCACAAAAGAGTACAGAGGAGGAACCGGGAGAATCCAGAGGGATATTGAGGTCACCAAGAAGGAAGAGTTCAGTGGTAAAGGACAAGAGGGAGGCGGAGAGGTCCGCCCACTCAGAGAGGAATGAGGTGATCTGACCAAGAGGCCAATAGATAGTAGCCACAGAAAGAGAGTGGCCAAGAGGGGGAGAAAGCCTGCAGGCAAGGTATTCAAAGGAGGAGTAGGTCTGTGTGGAAATGATAGGGGCAGGAATCCACTCAGGGAATATCAGGGCTATACCCCATCCGGACCGGGTGGATCTGGGTGCAGAGAGGATCTTGTAGCCAAGAGGGAGGAGAGTGTCAAAGCTTGTGACAGAGCTGGCCGTGAACCATGTCTGAGTGAGACCGAGGACATCAAGGTCGAGTTCTTCCCGGAGGCGGCAGATGTCAGTGGAGTGTTTGACGGCAAAATGAGAGTTGAGAGTGGCAAGATGAAGAAGGTTGCCAGCCTTAAAGGACTTCCGGGGAGGGGTACAAATCAGAGGTACTCCATGCGGAGGTGAAGAAGGAGCCAGGGGGTGGCAGAAGAGGAAGGAAGAGAGGGCAAGGTAGCCAAAGGGGGTCAGAGGGGGGAGGCAGGGAAGCAGAATATGGAGAGAGGGGACAGCAGGAGATGAAAGGAAATTGATGAGGTGTGGGAAGCACCTACCAAAGAGGAGGAGTGTCACAGGTTTCCCCCTTCTCACCTGTCTGTATTGTTTGTTCATGATCTTCGAAGATGTCTTCTTTCGCACTGTTCGGGTTTTGTATAACCCTGTGCGTGGATCCTCGGGTTCCAGCGTGCGGTTTGTGACCTGACTCCAGGAAGTGTTCAGATGTCCGGGAAAAAGTCCAGGAAATGGCGAGGAGCGCACTCGGAGATACGAATGTGCTGGCAATCCAGGAAATGCAAGGTGAGGAAAAAGGGGAAGGATGAAAGAAGAGGAGACTCAGGGGACCGGGAACCAGGAATCAGAAGTAATCGCTGTACGAACTCCGGCCGCACACGTCTGACTACTGCAAGCGGTAGCGTTGAGACGTGCAGGGCTTCGGGGGCGTGTCTGCTTTGTAGAATGTAGAGCGTACAACGCGGAGACTGGCAAACAACGTTCCGCGTTCAGCGGCCATGTTGGGAGTACTGCTGAGTTCAGTCCACTATGGGTCAGGGACCACGAAGTCCAGAAGGGACGCGTACGATGGTTCATGACAGCATGCCTCCTCCGAAACCCAGTTCCTCCGGGTTTGCCCGGGTGTATAAGGTGGTACCTTCGGAGCAGTCTGTGGGCATTTATGTTTGAGACTGGTTCCCAGGTGCGTTCACTGAGAGGGTACCCTTTCCACTCGACCTGATACTGTAGCTGTCCACGTCTGTACCTAGAGTCACATATTCTGGAAACCTCGTATTCTAACTGATCATTGACAATCACAGGGGTAGATCTTGGAGCAGTTTGGGAGGACTGGACATATGGTTTCAACAGAGAAGTGTGAAAAACTGGGTGGATCATCTTCCAAGATTCTGGTAGTCTGAGTCGGAAGGCCACAGGGTTAATGATTTCCTTTATGGAGAAAGGACCATAGTACCGGGGAGCCAATTTGTTTGGTCGTAAGTTTCGAGGCAGAAGTTTCGAGGATAGCCAGACTTTATCACTTATTGTTTGTGAGGGCCCAGGTCTTTTGGAGTCTGCATAGTGCTTGGTGTGTGTTCGGGCCTTTTCAAGGTGTTCTTTTGCTTCTTTGTGTACATTGATGAGGGTTTCAATCCAGGAGTCAACTGTCGGAACAGGGGTAGGATGTGGGAGAATGGATGGTAGAACCGAAGGGTGGAATCCTTGGCTACAGAAGAAGGGACTGGTTTTGACAGCCGAGTGATCCGAGTTGTTGTAGGCAAATTCAGCCACAGGTATCAAGAGTGATCAATCGTCCTGGACCTTGGTGGCGAAACAGCGAAGATATTGTTCCAGAGTTTGGTTCACGCGTTCAGTAGCTCCATTGGTTTGCGGATGATAACCTGAGGATAGGGCACGTTGGATTCCTAGTATGCAACATAATTGTTTCCAGAACTGAGATATGTACTGGGGTCCTCTGTCAGATATGATCTTGGAAGATAGTCCGTGAAGTCGGAATATGAGTTCCAGGAAGATTCCGGCAAGTTCAGAGGAGGATGGTAGTTTATATAAAGGTGTAAATGAGCCATGTGAGTGAATAAATCAATGGTAACCATGATAGTTGTGTATCCCCTGGAAGGTGGTAGTTCCACAATAAAGTCTGTAGCGATTAATTCTCAAGGTCTTGTTGGCAGTGCTGGTTGGAGCAGGAGACCTGCCGGTTTCTTGTTGTCATGCTTGTTTTGAGTGCAGACTGCACAGGTTTGGATGTAAAGCTGGACATCATCCTTCAACTTCGGCCACAAAACTGTCTTTGTATTAGACGGAGGGTGTTGGTGATGCCACGGTGTCCTGAATGAAGGGTATCATGACATAGGCTTGAAATCTTTTGTCGTAGTCTCTGAGTGGGGATGACCAGGCAATTGTCCTTGAATAAATATCCGCCCTTCGTCTTGAGGTTCCATCGATTCTTTCCGTTAAACTCCTTCCAGATTTCAGAGGACTGAGTTTGAATCCGAATGTCTTCTAGGAGACTGATTGCTTGGCCAACAAATATTGTGTGGGGAAACATCTTTGGGAAGAATCGGTCTTCAAGACTTTCGTAGTCAGGACATCGGGATAAGGCGTCGGCTATTATATTGTGTGTTCCAGGAACATGATGGATTTGAAACTGGTACTGGGTAAAGAAGAAGGCCCAACGGGCTTGACGACTGTTCCTACATTCCAGGGATTGCAGGACTTGAAGATTCCGATGGTCCGTGCGGACCTGAACAGGATGTTTCGCTCCCAGGAGTAGATGAAACCAGTCTGTGAAGGCTTGATGGATGGCTAGTAGTTCCTTTTCCAAAACAGAATAGTGTGTTTCGCTAGGGGTCAAGGTGCGAGAAAGGTAGGTGATGGGGTGTTCTAGCTTGTTATCAAATTCCTGTTTCAGGACTGCCCCGATGGTGTAGTTAGAAGCATCAGTTTCCACTAGGAAGGGTCGATCGAGGTCAGGTTGGACCAGGATGGGGGCTTGTGTAAACTCCGACTTCAACTGTTGAAACGCCTCATCTTGGACTGCTGTCCAGTGAAAGGGTGTATCCTTCTTCAACAATTTAATGATCGGATGTACAATCTGCGAAAAAGAAGGTATGAATTTCTGGTAGAAGTTAGCAAGCCCCAGGAAGGATTGAATTTGTTGCACAGTAGTTGGAACAGGCCAGGATAGAATGGAGTCTACTTTCGAGCGGTCCATTCCAATTCCCTCTGGGCTGAGGGGAAATCCGAGATAGTGAACAGTAGACACATGGAAACCGCATTTCTCGGGTTTGGCCAGGAGCTTATGTTCACGTAGACGTTGTAAAACTGCTTTAACATGTTCTTCATGCTTCAGATGGTCCTTGGAGTATATCAGTATGTCATCCAGGTATGCTATGACGAAGAGTAACAGCATATCATCGGAGAACACCCGGTCCATAAAACGTTGGAAGACCGCTGGGGCATTAGCAAGTCCGAAGGGCATAACCAAGTATTCAAAATGACCAAAGGGTGTTCTAAAGGCTGTTTTCCATTTGTCACCTTCCATTATACGGTTCAGATAGTAGGCACCTCTGAGATCTAATTTCGTGAACACTACAGCTCCTCTTACCGCTTCCAGGATATCCAAGATTAGGGGAAATGGGTAGCGGTCCTTGAGGGTGCATTGATTAAGACCACAATAATCTAGGCAAGGCCTAAGCTCTTTGGTATCTTTCTTGGGGACAAAAAACAACAAAGCTCCCGCCGGGAATTGGATGGTCATATAGTACTATTTTCCAAGTTGGTATCCAGGTATTCTCAGAGGGCTCTTTTCTCAGGTTCTGATAGAATGAACATCCTTCCAAAAGGAATCACTGCTGAGGGTTCAGTATCAATAGCGCAGTCTTCAGGTCTGTGAGGGGGAAGGACTTGAACTATGGCGGTCGAAAACACATCAGTATAATCCTGATAGACCCTGGGAACCTGCATGATATTCGAGACAGTGAATGGACCTTGCTGGTTAGTTTGCGTGTCTTCAGAGGATCTTGACGAGAAATCTAGGTATAAACAGTGGGACATACAATGTTCTGAACCAAGAAACAAGGATCCTGCTGCCCAGTTGATGTAGGGGTTGTGCTTCTGTAACCAAGGCATACCCAGTACCATTGGGTAATGGGCAGATCCTTTGCAGTCGAATTTGATCCTTTCTTGATGGTGGTTTATAGAAAGCAGGATCTCTTTGGTTTTAAGGGTAATGGGTCCTGAAGAGAGAGGTCTTCCATCGATAGCTTCTACAGGTTGCATGATATCTCGTGCTTCATATGGAATGTTATGGGTAGTGACCCAATCATGATCTATGAATATCCCCATGGCCCCACAGTCCACTATTTTTTTTTTTTTATTTATTAAGTTGTTTTAATCAAGAAACTTGATTTTTCAACAAATATCATAAATAATACTTTCAAAACAGTTAACAAAATACAAA